>NC_069716.1:22148599-22473390 GCF_027358585.1 Pangasianodon hypophthalmus
GTTTTGAACTATTGTGAGACTCGCCTGCAGAATGAGAATTCAGAATTTCTCCATCAATAACTCCAGATAACGTCAGATAAACAAATCTGACAGCCAGTGTAATATAAACCTAGTTTACCTGATTTTTAAATCCTCTAGATCGAAATGTGATTTTAAAACTTGCATTACATACATTAGCCCTACTTGTTCATTGATACCTTTTTAAAGCCAAATATTGAAATATTCATCTTTCCCACTGTGCTCCTTCGCTCCTTCACATAGAGTTATTGATTAAACTAAGTGAGTAGTCTTGCTAATGTATCACTGAACACAACAAGGAACTAGATGAGAAAATAAAAGGCTGCCTTCTAAAAGGTTCAATCTTCTTAATTGATAAAGGCTTTAGACAGCTCTTCGCAGGAAATTTGATACTCAGTGCCTTCTTGAAACATTGTGATAAACTAAATGAATAGCGACTATGCAGGACCTGTACCTTATTAACTCCTATTATTTGACTTATTAGGATACATGCCACTGTGTAAATACTTTTATGCCACAGTATTGCTGAATTTTCAGATCTAATTGATCTGAATGCATTCATTAATTTTCTATAACAGCAGCTCTTACAGCAGTGCCACACAAAGGTTTATATTAACGCTCTTTTTCTAATACATTATCTATTTCTATCATAACAGCTCATACACAGGGACTTGTAAAGCAGACGATCTAGACAAGCTAAGCCTAACAATAAATGGATTAAATAAATGTAACAAAAAAACCTCATCATTGATATGGAAACAGAGTCGGCACTTTGTAACGGTCAGTAGGATTTCCACCACAAAAGTCAGTACACAGGGACTTCTTGCTTTGCAGTTTATCAGTAACATGACGAGCTGCATTTTGTGTCTTATTAACATCAAAAGGGGGATAACAAGAGGTTGGTGAGGGAACAGCTGTTTATAACAAGTAATAGCAGGATGTAACTTGTCTCATGGACATCCCACAATATTGTAAATACAAATCGTAATAAAGTATGACGTGTTGGTCCTTAATAAATATAAACTTTTAATTTGCAGATTGTTGTGGTATAAGAGGAATAAAACCCTCCAGGACATGCTGTTATAAGAAAATGATCAACTTCAGGGTGGTAACGACATCACACCGTGCCGTCATTGATTATCTTCGTCTAACAGCACGCACCCAAGTGTTTTATTCTTTACTTATATAAAGTTCAGAACATTCTAGAATTGAGCGGAATAAAAAGTGAGGCAATGCGTTCAAGTGTGCCCTCAAACACACACACCAACACACATATCCGTCTTCCTGAAACTTCACTGAGAGCTGATCGATCGCAAGATGGAGAGAGAAGCAGAGCAGTGTGAGATGTAAGGCTGGGTGGGAGAGGGGAGGACTGTTTGTGTTGTTCTCAATAAAGATTGGATTTCCAATAAGATCGCCTCCACCCCCTGTCCCCTCTCTCCTCCTTCTCACAACATTTTACAACTCTTGGCTCCTGCTTCCCCCCATAAAATACACCCAACATAAAATCCACTAGCACTTAGGAACTGTCCTCTTGAGAGGCGGGGACCGGGGAGGGGTAAACATCCCTTTTACACTACTAAATCCATCCATCCATCTACCCATTGATCCGTCTATCCATCTAGTAAATTAGGGAAGATATATTGTTGCAGGTTGTTTTATTAAGATGCGTCGTTTCATGAAGAGTGGATTGTTAAGCTGTGAGCTAGAGAGAAAAGGGAGTTACATGCAGTGATGTCTGTAAGTCATAGTAAATCATATGACCTAATAAAATTTCTCATGTTTATTTATGTTTGATTTCTTACTGTTGTTTGTACATTTAAAACTTTAAAGCCACAATCAAGGTAGACATGATTATGATAATGCCCTGAGAGAGGGTTTTGAGCTAAAAAGGCATGACTACTACACTTTAAACTCAAAGCTACAGACTTTGGTCAGAATTTCTCCTTAAACGTCTGTTTCGTCAATGACCCCATAACTTCTGCTAAACAACTCTGACAGTGCCTGTTTCCCTAGACAAGGGCTTTAAGGACGTCTCTCATCATCAGGCCTTCTTGGCTCAGGAAAAGAGATTGAATTTGGCATGTTGATTTAAATTTTCCCTTTGAGTCTTTCTATTTGGATTACTCTGATGGAAGAGGAGGATGTATATTCTGGGACCTAGATAACAGATATTGCAAACCAGATTCCCAGGAAGGCAGAGGAATGATGCCAGATAAAAGTGACGCTATCCGATATACTGTAGATTGGAACAGAACCCAGCACCAGCACCAGACCTCTCTTTTTTACGTTTTCATTTCACTGGCACTTTAGATAAGAGAGCCATGTTAATGTGGTTAGAGATTTTTTTAAATTATTATATTAGTCTTCCCCTGACTGACAGTGGTATTATCTAAAAAGCCCTGGGATATGACCTACAGATCCCTCTCCAGTGTAAGACAGAGAAATGGCTCTGTAGTTTAAATAAAGGGATGATAAATAGAGTGGGGAGGAGTGAGGAGCACCACATGCAGCTTTTTCGCTCTTGTGGCCTGATAGTTTAGTTCATACGGCGTATAATTCACATGCTTCTCTAACCCACAGCGAGTAAATTTACACAGCTTTAGTACACAGAATATTTTTTCGTATGGGCATATGAGAGGGGAAAATGTGTAGACATCTCTAAATAGGTCTGAAAATGTGCCTTATTTGTCAAAGTGTGTAAGCCATTAAATCTGTTATCTGTTGCAAATGAGGCTTAGCATTCCAAGCTCCTGGTTCAGAGCCCTCTCTCACTAGCGTAAGCGAATTTAAAATGAATTCACGCAGTGAAATCTCACATCTCTCAGCGTATGTCACATTGTTGCTAATTGGAAGCCAGGCTTGATAGAGGGAAACAGTTGTCACACGCCTAATAAATTCACTGCAATCTGAGACGCTTACGAATTTTTTACTAAGCGTGTGATGCTGTTTTTCCAGTGAGTATAATAATTTAGTACTAAATACCTACCTAGTAGCCTAGCACTTTAGAAATAGTATATCATGGTTGAAAAACTTTGGAATAGAATTGTAAGGATGTAGATGAAGCGAATATGACTGTGAAATGATGAGTTAATGAGCAGATATGTTCTTTTATGTGAATGTTCTGCAACATCTGGAATTTCTGCAGAATGTTCACTGTGTTAATTGAAATTCTGTTTGATGTATGGCATTGATGAACCAACTCTCAGATGCTGAACCATTAATGAATGGTATGGTGGTTTTAAAACTAACTCAATGAGCTTGCAGAAAGGCATGCATAGCAATTATTGCAGGCCTCGTTAAAAGCCTCCCACCCCTTCCATTCTCTTCCAATCAATCGCCACTTTAGCTCAAATGAAGGAAGCTTGAATGCTGGCCTTCTCTTAGTCTAATTAGCTTAATTGCCCCAATGTGGTAAATGCAGGAAGAGGAGACATGCTATTCATCGAGGCCATCATCAGGAAGCTTGTTGCGTAGCTCTGTTAGGCTAATGTCAAAACTGATTGAAAAATTTCCTGTTTCTTGCTCAGTTTGTATGAACTCTTTCAGTCTAGTTTTTTAGAACTTGTAAAAAACATTGGGCTATCTCAAGTGTAAGTGTTAATTCTATATTTCAAAATTTGCCCTTTCATTTGAATCCAAACTTGAGTGAAATAATCTGCACGTAGATTAACTTCCCGGTTAGTGCTATGTATCAGTTGACTAATCCATCAAAACAGTGTTCACACCAGTTAGACCAGATTAACCTTGTTTTCTTTTGCTCTCTCTCACACAAACACATGCACACACGCACACACCGTTGTGTCAGACAGTTTTGGGTTCCAACGATTCATTAGATCCATGTAAGTGTCTGCTCCCTGTAGGCAGCTGCTTAAAAGAGTCATATGATTAATAAAAGTTTAGTTGCTGTTGATCATAAATAGCCAAGAATGATTTTGCTTAAATGTCCAGAATTATATTGATAAATAAAATTGGATGAATTGGTGTTGTGAATAACTGCCTATGGCAACCCCTTCTCTGTCTTAGTTGGACACTTACATTGTCCTCTCTCATTATATTGATCCATGTGTTGCTTACACAGGCATTACCACACTCTTCAGATTGAAGACATGTCTGCTCTTAAACGCAGTCCATTTGCTTTCTCTCCACATTATTCTCTTACCTCACTGACACTTGTGCCATAAATGGACATTATTTTTGAGAGAATTTTCCTTGAAATGCCAGGACCCATTGAGGACCTACCCATGATTTGTGTATGATTTGATTTTATATTTGGCAAATTAGGAAAAAAAAAACAGCATGTTGTTCTTTTCATGTATTCTTGTAAAACTCAAACTAAACACAGAAATGCTGTTCAGCACAACTGTTTTAATTTTGATGTATATATATATACTGATGGGAAAAAACAAGCTGTTTATTATTTACTGCAGAGAAAAAGTAACAGATTTGCTATTTGTTCAGATATTTCACTTTCAAAATGCATCATAAAAGGCAGGAAAATTAAAGGGACTATATACTATTCTGTTGACATTCCTAACACTCCAGATTTACAAGCAATGCTCCCAGTTTCTACCAATAATTTGGGTAAGAGTTTCTCCTTAGCCATTTAAAAAGAAAGACTGTGTTCTATACCACACCCCATTACTTATACAAAAGTTGCAGAGGTCCACAGTGTTGTAACTATTATTTTTATATTTGTCCCTGATTTCTGTTGTCAGTACCTTAAGGGCATGGTTGGATATTACTAGCGGTTCTTCATGGTGACATAGTTAGAGTCATGGAAATGTCCACTGACCACTTTTCATGGCCTTTATTGGATTAAGTGCTCATGTTATTCTCCAGACAGTGGTTCTGTATCGATATCCCCTTCCCATTAGCTTGGATTAAGTTAGTACCAAATTGACTGCTTTATCTGTGTCAGCCTGTCAGTTTGAGAGAGATGTCTTACTCACATGATTGTCTTTGAATAGGCTTTTTCCCCCTTTTGAACATCTCAACTAGCTTCTTTTTAGCTCTGTTTTTGAATATATGATGGCCATTTAGCAATAACTGCACTATTTAATGACTAATTTCTTAATAAGCATGAAACCATAACCTGTTGTTTTTCTGTTTTCCTGGCAACCCCCCCCCCAACCCCCCACCACCCTTCAAATTTTCTCAATAAAAAGAAATAAACCAACAAATTGTCAAACTGTTATCACCCCTGTCAGCTTTCTGGGCCGGGAACAAAGTCATTGCACAGCATGAAAATATTACAATACCAGAGAAAATCAAAAGAGAGACAGAGGTAATGGGAATAGTAGGAACCTATAATCTGAATTACAAAAAAAAAAACCCTTGTTTTTGTCATAGTAGATGTTGACAACAAATGAAAGGCACCCATTTTCCTTTGTTCACACACAGTACAGGTAGTAAAGTAATAACTATACACACCTGGTTCCTCAGGATAACATTATCTTAATGCTACTGTTATGTCTCTTTAACATGACTTAGCTCAAGGAAATAAACAGGTATGAAAAAAATATAAAAGTTCCCCAAACCTTCAATGTTAAATAATATCAATACCAAGACTGGTATCTCTGGCACTTATTTGTTGTTCTAGATTTTTTTTTCCCCAGGAAATTGTTGTCTCAAATTGTAACGGTTTACAGATAGACTGGAAACAGACCAAAGGAGGCACAAAGGGTACATTGGACTAGGGGTGTGCCGTGTGAAAACCTGCTTTATGACAGTGTGTATGAAAATGAGGCCATATGGTAATCATGTTTCATGGAAATTACGTGGTTATGATGGGACATATAGCATAACCCTAATAAATCAATGAAAATATTAAAAGCCTTTTAGAAGATGCATTGGTTTTACATCTACCTTGAGTGATTTAGGACACAATTTGGTTTTCAGTGGTTTCACTGATTTGGAGACAGTTTGGATTTCATGGATTGTTTCTACAAATCGTTTATGTAACTGTTTAACTGTTTAATTTGATATGTTTAAAACAAGCATTTTAAAGTTATGAGATTATTATGGATATAGATGATATATAGACTACTTCTGAGTTGGCACACCCCTACTTTGGAACCTAAGACAATGAACAAAGCCCTACTCAGCTACTTTGTCTTAAAGATAGTGGCCAGAAAAGATAGGGGCTATTACAGAGGCTATCACGTGTAAGCATAATCTATATCTGGTATTCCCCCTTCTCTGTACCCACGGTTGGTTCCATAGCTTGGATTTGCTGTGTGGTTTAGGGTGCTCCTGTAAAGGCTTGTATTATTTGAGGGAAAAATAGTATGAATATATGTCATGTCCTCAACTTTTGCCTTTGGCTGCAGGGGCTGTTGGGCCGCCAATGGCGTCATCTGGAAACCAGGTGTTCCGATCTCTAGGATCGAAGTGTCTTTAATGGTACCAGATTCTACATAGTCATCATAATGCTTGACGGCACTACGGGGCCCAACAACATCACGCGCATAGACAGTATGATCATCAGCTGTAAGATATCCTGCCCGATGTCCGTACCAGCAGAAAATCCCAAAAATTAAGAACAGGGAAACACATGCAGTCACCCCTCCTATAATCCCTGCAAGGGGTAAGACAGTTAATTCATCTGTACCTTGATCACCCTGACCTTGGTCAGCACTAGGCTGAATCTGAAGATCTGCTGTCTCTGTTCTGGCACAAGCAGGGTGCTCATGCTCTGAGTCAGTGTTCAAATTCAATCCCCCTGTTCCTGTAAATGGCGTCCTTCTTCCTTTACTGACAACAAGAGGCACCACGCAGATAATATAACTTGACCGTGGTTGTAACTGAGTGAGTAAATACTCTCGGCGGTCTCCAGGGACGAGTGTCTCTGTAATAGATCCCATGGCTGGGTTACTGCTTAGTCTTAACCAGGATAGCCTGAAAGCTGAGGCTGGTTGAGCAGCCTGCCACGTAATATGGGCTGTCTCTGGAGTTAAAGGCTTTACACTGATCAACAAAGTTTTGCCAACATCCTCACCTTCACCCTCTGCAGAATTGTCCTGTCGCAAGTCAGGGTATCTGTGTACGGGTCGTCTGGACCTGAGTGTGAAGAGAGAACCCTGGGGAAGTGTGAGGGTTGTTGTGGTTGGGGTTTCAGTTGGAGAATCCCCTTTGTCTCTTTTAGGTCCATCACCTCCCCCTGCTCCTGCAATTCCTCCAACTCCTCCAGGTCCATCCACAGCTCCCTCACATTGCTCCATTTGACTTGTGAGGTCCCTAAGTGATTTGCCCCTGACTTTTTCTGGTCCGTGGCATGTTAGACCCCTCACTGTTACTGAGGAACCTCGGACATGCAACCAGTCATGAAGCCAGCGTAGGTTGCAGCCACAATACCAGGGATTCCCACGCAGAAGTATCTGTGAGATGCTGTCCAAGTCCCTGAACAAACCCCTAGGAAGGGTTGTAAGGTTGTTGCCGGACAAATCAAGCTTCTGCAGCCTATGCATACCATCCAATGAACCTCTTGGCATGTGAGTCATAGCATTTTCCTGTAGGTATAGTCGAAGAAGGTGCATGCTAGGAAGGTTTAAAGGTGGTGACTGAAGAGAGTTGCGTACCAAAGAGAGCTCTGTTAAATTAGACAGTCGTGAAAATGTGTCATCAGCTATACGCTGGTTTGCCAACAAGTTCCCATCAAGAAAAAGACGTCTTAGTGAGGTAAGTCCCCTGAATGCATGTGTTGGAATTGTAGAAATTCGATTGTCATCCAAACGGAGCTCTTCTAGTGATGATGGCAACCCTGATGGTATACTTGAAAGGTGGTTGCGTGACAAGAAAAGAAGTCGTAGTCGTGGGTTATTTGCAAATGCTTTGTCTTCAATGCTTACGGTTGAAATTGAATTATCATCCAAGTGGAGCTTCTCCAGCAAGGGTAAACGTGCAAGAGCTGCACGAGGCAAAGTTCGTATGTTGTTGTCCTGAAGGTGGAGTTCACGTAGTGATGGAGGCAGATGTGTTGGAAAGTCATCAAGTTCATTGTCATAGAGATAAACTACTTGAACAGTCATTCGCCGTTCTAAGGAGGTTGGTAGGCCAGCATTATCAATGCGATTATTTTGTAAATAGAGCACAGCTGCTGTTAACGGTAAAGGTGGTATGATGCTCAGTCCACGGTCATTGCAGTAAATAAAGCCATCATCACATCTACATGCTGATGGACACGGAACATCACCCTGAAGCTCTGCCTCCCCAAGTGCTGCCTCAGTGATGGCAGCTGTTGCTGCTGCAAATTCCAGAACCTCCACCAATAAGGTCAGGCAAAGGAGAAGCAGGAACAGCCAGTCCCTGAGTTCAATCACGCTTTCAGCTGCCATGGTCTTTCAGTATCCTGCAAACTGCTCAACTCCTCTGGAACCTTTTTTGGTGGGAACTGGAGTAGAACTTTTTTCCTGCCACCACTGTTTGGACCTGTGGAAAAATAAAGAGAAAGGTGACCAAACTATGCAGACATTAGTGACAGCTTAAATTACACCACTGTAGACCCACCTTGTATCACTGAATTGTACACTACTTTTATAACTCTTGCACATTTTCATTACCTGTGTTTTATAAATACATATATACACAAAATCAATTTAAATTTAGTTTAAATTTAGTCTGACATTCATAAAATCCAAATTGTATTCCACTAGTTTATTTTGCAGCATAATTTGCATTTGGGATTTAGGGGGGAAACCACAGATGTTTGATACAAATTATGTCTGTGGAAACTGTTTTTCAGCAGTAATTGTTTACAAAATAAGCTGAATTATTCAAAGAGATAGTCTGGACTCCCCAAGAAAGATTGTTGACTAGCAGGCAATGATTTGCTTTATATTCTGTCTCTTTTATGTAGGCCTTCATCATCACCAGAGGGAGATGGGGAGGGAATAACACTTTCAGTTAATGGGAAATGACTTCTACACATTTCATTTTGCATCATGTCTGCTTAAAATAATAAAAATCCAGAATATTTTGCATTCTCCTCCCTTGGGGGGGAAATTATTGCAAAAAAAATTAAAAAGTGGGAAAAAAAGATTGATAGATCTTTTCTTGTTTCATTTAACAAACTGAACAAATTGCTGCCATGACTGAAGGATGAGAATTTAGAAAAAGTAATGTAATCACCAACTGAAAACAGGATAAGTGACAGTCACAGAAACTATTTTTGTATTTAGGACACCAGTGACAACATTTCTGCCTGCATATAACAAAAAACAGCTTCAGGAAAGCGGAGACGTGATTGCACGGTCACCATGACGGATATTTGGTCATTTAAGGAAGGCAGCTGACAAAAAAACCCAAAAAATGTTGTACAACAGTTTGCACCTCTATAACCTTGATTACTGGTGGCTCATTAAACAATGGATCAGTTGTTAAAAGTTTTTGATAAATCCACTAGTGGTTAATGTACAAGGTGATGGATAAACAGTAAAGCAGTACAAGTGGTTAAATTAATACAGTGAGAAAAGAAATAGAGTAGGTAAAAATAATCATAAAAGTGGAAATTTTTTTGCATCATGTTATAAATTAATTCTATATTTACTTGTCAAATGCTTTTTCTCTTTTGTTCTTTATTTTTATTATTTGTCTACAATACAAATATGGGATCCCAAAAGGCTGTCAGTCATTTCACAGACAGGAAAAAAAGAGGTGTGTAGGCGTTATCACCAGCTGGCTGATCTTAGGTTAAACTGGAGTTACATGACAGGATTTTTCTGACAAATTGACCAAATCGGAAGCTGATATCCACAGATGATCAGGTGGTGTGAAAGTTGTAAATAAGTCAATCTTGGATAACTGTACTTGGATGACTGACACAGGCAATAGTCATCGACAAAGAAACAATTGTGACAAGATGTGATAAAGCTCCAGGACTGTGCATTCTGATGCACATTTACAAATTATATGTTGACACTAACTTCCATTAGCTATATTTTAGTACACGGCTCCTGTGTTTGTCATGATTATCATTATTTAGTATTTGGTATTTTTATTGTTCTATTGTACTATTACACTCACTCTGCATAATGACATTATTGATATTACATGCATTCCAACCGTGTGTGAGTTGTATTGTACAGATAAGCCAAAGATGAAACTCATAAATAAGGAAACTGCTGGTGGAATTTGTGTACGCTCAGTTATTAGTCAGATTTAACCAGTTTAAGTTTGATTCATCAAGTTTGATGAATAAGGACCAATATATCAAGTTCCATCACATGATAACCAGATTGCAATGATTTCCTTGGGATTTAGGATTTTGAGGGGTTTTATTGTCCATACATTGTGCATAAAAATGCTGTGTGTGAGACACTATCTAGTCACTGTCTAGTCACCTTGCGTTTGCACCCTTCAGACATAAAGAAAACTAATTTTGTATAAAACATTGTGTGAGAGCCTCAAAATCTGTTTCAGTCATGAACTGTACAGTATGTGCAGCTTTAGCCTTACTTATTTTTTTACCATTTAAGTTTCTTGAATTGGTCTTTAAAGCCAACCTTCTGCTTGTCTGAACCAAGATAAGTCAGACATTTTTGTAAATCACTTGCACATGATTACCACACTGGCTCATTCATTCACCACTGCGAATAACATTATTGATAATGGAAAAGCTATAACTTCAGCTAGCCTTAACCAGTGACAGCCTTTGTAACGACATCTGTAGTGAAATGACTGACAGCAGTACAGATCCCCGTCCTTGCACAACTGCTAAATCAAAACAAGAAAGTGTAACTGAAAAAATAGAAAACCAAAAAAAATGTGATTAGCAATCACTTGGTAATCAAATTGATAAGAACATTAGAAAACCATTAAATAAAAATAAAATGTATTAGAAGAAGTTTTATCATAATTTTTATTCATCAGTTCATCAACTTTTCTCAGTCTGTTGAATTCATTTTTTAAAATTGTTATTTATTTGTTTGTCTTTATCTGTTTAACTGTCAGATGTGCAAACGTGTGCGTAATTGCTCATTTCTTAACTTGAGTTGTCAATAATTTATAAACAGTTTATCATTTAATTGAGTGTAACAGAGTTTGAGATCAACAATAGCCTTGATTCAGCCGGTGTCAAATGGAAGTTTATCCATTTGGATTTTTTTTCTTCATGGAGCCACAAAAGTGACACAACAACACCTGTTTGTATTCTTACATGTTTTGAGCGCAAAGGTGTGTGAGTTTTCTGTTGGGGCCTCATTCTTTTTTGCTGCCTGCTCTCTCGTGGGGGTGCAGTAGGGCTTGTTTGTGTTGTTGGCCAGGCCAGATGGGAGTTGGTTAGCTGCCCCTCGGCTGCACACATTGTTGCCTCAGGCAGCAACTACATGCAAAACAAGCCCTTGAACAGACCTAGCTCACATGCAAAACTGATTGAGTTGGTTTTCACAGATAGATGAAGAGAAAGATTAGTAGTGAAAAATAATTTTGCATATGGTTTGCTATGCTTATTGCCAGAAATTCGTAGCAGGTGTAAGGAAGGTCTTTTAAAGAAACTGATTTACCAAACAAGTACATTTTCTTTTAGATTTAGAAAATTAATTTTCTTCAAATCAGCTCCAGTGACATCATTGCCACTTAAAAATGAAGCAGTATATAAAGAACATTCACCATTTACGACTGTCACTAGTCATGAAAAGAGGTACTTTGGCAGAAAGCAATTTAAATGTCATATTTAATCGTTCGCTCAGTGTGTATACATATGTGTATTTTTAGAGTAAAGTCAACTGTCTCTCCAGGCTCAAAGCGTTTGAATTTGAGCAGGGAGACGAACAGAGCATGGTGATTTGGTTGACACCTTTTTGAATATATATACAGTACACACACACACACACACACATATATATATATATATATATATATATATATATATATATATATATATATATATATATATATATATATAACATACATACAGGGTGTAATATATATGTTGCTTTTTATAATATATGTTTAGATTAGGACATCAGATTTGATTGGGTATACATACGTTTTTTTGGTGTGTGTGTGTGTGTGTGTGTGTGTGTGTGTGTTTTTAACATTGCAGCCATGGCTTTGTAGACAGAATTTGTACTCCATGTTCTTAATGAATACAGTTCACAAATCCAAACACAACAGCACAGTTACACTTTTGCTTAGCGCATTTATACCTTATATCTTATCTTTCTGCACTTTTTAAAATATAATTGGGGTGAATTTATCACTGCAGAGCTGTACTGACCTGCGCGGGGAGAAGGTGAACATTTCTAGCTCACGGTTAATTCAAACAGAATGATTCACTGTGGTAATAATGAATGTGTGGGTTAATTAAAATCAATAATGGATTTGGGGATTTTTAGCGAAACTGTGCTGGTTGTTGGTGCACAGGGGAGGAGAGGCATGATAGGTTGATATTCAGAAGATAAACTTCTGAATCTGAGATGTATTTCCTGCTGTCCTTTGCTCAGAGCTGACTGTTTTCTATTTCTCTTTTCTACTCATTACACTCTGCCCCACATTTCTAGACTCTCTTCTGCTTCTCACACCTTTTTGTGCTTATTCTCTTTCCTTATAGCCTGCCCTTGCCTAACCCTCCTTTTCTCTTTTTCCTTTTTTTCCCTCTCATCCCTTTTATTAAGAGATAATGCTAGCTAGAATGTGATGATCAGATTCGATGGAAGTTTGTCACGGCTGCTGCTGCTGTACCTGCATGTTTTTTCTCTGTATAATTATAGTAGAAAAAGAAGTATGCTGTGTGTGTGTGTGTGTGTGTGTGTGTGTACGCATGCTGTAACATTGCAGCCACGGCTTTGTAGACAGAATTTGTAGTCCACGTTCTTAATGAATACAGTTCACAAATGCAAACACAACAGCACAGTTACACTCCTGCTTATCCACATTCATTTCCAGCTCATTTCCTTTTTCCCTACATTTAAATGATTTAATGACTGGTCATTTTCTTAACCGGCCCTCTTCTCATGCTATCTCTACAGCTGTCTGTAGTATTTTTTTAATGTTCTCTTTTTCTACTTCATCATTATTTAAAAGATCTCTTTCAGCTTGTAGGAGTTACTATATCTAGCTCATCTATACCTTATATCTTATCTTTTTTCATTTTTAAGATTGGGGTGGATTTGTTCAGACGTCTTTGTCCTCTACTGTTCCAGCAATTTCTTCTTGTTTTATATGTAACGTTATCTAAAATACTAAAATTGTAATACTCACATACAAAAATGTAATAATCACAATAGTCACAAATATATCTTACCTTCTTGAGTAAATTTGGTGGTCCTTTTTTGCGTTAGTAGTAGCGTATGAGTGTGTGTGTGTGTGTGTACCACTGTAGATGGATCAGACTGTTCAGTAATGAGATAAAATTGT
Source organism: Pangasianodon hypophthalmus (assembly GCF_027358585.1). Taxonomy (NCBI): domain Eukaryota; kingdom Metazoa; phylum Chordata; class Actinopteri; order Siluriformes; family Pangasiidae; genus Pangasianodon; species Pangasianodon hypophthalmus. The sequence goes on from NC_069716.1 coordinate 22,161,974, forward strand.
GGTAAAATCTTCAGTCTTATTTCCTGTCACTTGCCCATCACAGCCATTACTGGTGGGATTCTTATAAAATATAGGCACAGAGACAAGGATAACTCCATCCAGAAAAAGTTTCCAGTCTTAACCAGTCAAAGCAGTCACTGTTTGTCACCACTCCCAAAACCAAAAGAACTTGTAGCTGATGTTTTGAGTTGAAGTCTCAGTTCATCCAGAGGTACTGTCATCATTCTGATTGTATATCACATGGTGATGGATGGAACTGCTGCTTGCATCACTTTTGAGACTCCATCACCTGTTGGGAACACAGAAGGCACAACGGTGAATGAATGCATTCATATTCTAACTGCAGTACTTTAAAATCCCCACATCCCCCCAAAAAAATAGTCTAGACAAAATGGCCGCTTTGAAAACTGGGGAGTGAAGGGAATTCAGCATGCAGAATTAAGTGGAAAATCTCTTTTACAGATGGCTCTAAGCTACGACCCAGCCATAAACACAATATTAATACTAACTGGGTCACTGACAGGGCTGAAGAACTGGATGGCGTTATGCATCTCCACACAATTTGCCTCATTATGCAACAGCAAAACAAAAACATTTACAGATGCCTCAGTAATTTCATGGCATGAGTCTAAAATTGTAGTCTGTAGATATTTGATTGTTTTGTGTTTATGTTTACCACAATGGCCATTACGAGGCCCTGAGTTTTACACGTGTGAGTATTATCTTTCGTTGCAACACTATGATGTATTTCCCAATCCTAACATGTGGCTGTGTTGTGGAAGAGTTTGTATTTTTTAAAGTCTCTCCCAAGGCCCATTGACTCCAAATCTAATGGTTCTTCTACACATCAATCAGAGTTGCAGTGTTCAAAAACAATATTCCTGACATGCAGGACATAGTGTGGGCAATACAGAGCGAGCCAGGTGGAAATGGGTCACTGGAGAGCTGTACTGACCTGCGTGGGGAGATGGTGAACATTTCTACCTCACAGTTAATTCAAATAGAATGATTCACTATGGTAATAATGAATGTGTGGGTTAATTAAAATCAATAAAGGATTTGGGGATTTTTAGCGAAACTGTACTGGTTGTTGGTGCACAGGGGAGGAGAGGCATGATAGGTTGATATTCAGAAGATAAACTTCTGAATCTGAGATGTATTTCCTGCTGTCCTGTGCTCTGAGCTGACTATGTTTTCTATTTCTTTTTTTTCTCTTCTGCTTCTCACACCTTTTTGTGCTTATTTTCTCTTTCCTTATAGCTTGCCTTTGCCTAATGCTCCTTTCCATCCCTTTTATTAAGAGATAGCTAGAATGTGATGATCAGATCTGATGGAAGTTTGTCATGGCTGCTGCTGCTGCTGTACCTGCTCTGACTCTGACCCTGACTGTACGTACCTCCATGAGAGTGTCACCACCATTCACCATGTATTGCTCCATGCTTACTGCTGTTGATGGCAGCAGGCAATATTTTATATACTTAGGCCCCGGTGCATGGCCTCACCATCCTTGTTTGTATGTGTGTAGGGTTTCCCATTTCTCATTTTAGGCTTAAAATGCATGCTGAGATATGCCCACTGTGTGCATTTACTGCACCTTTTGGTGAATTGTGCATTGGTGAATTTGGTGAATTGTGCAGCGGACATAACAGCAGTCTCAGCACCAGTCTATTACCCAAAACCCATTGCAATTATTTTTGAGGGCCAATCACTGTGGATGGGTTTGTCAAGAGCAAGGCTTGGTGGATACAGCCATATTAAAGCCAACAATGTGAAGAAAGATATACAAATAAAGTCTTAAAGCGAATTTCATGATTAGCATAATTTGTGATCAAGCAGCATTAGTGAAACAGTTTGTGTGAAACAAATCCTGTAAAATAACTCATTAAACAGAGTGTTTATAGCCTATACATCATTTTATTTGGAGATGCTGCATGCAGCTGATTTTGCTATAGTATATTTTTTAAGTTTGTCAGTGTGATCTTATGCAGTTTGTCTCTTTGGTGAAGGGATTATGGACTTTGTTAATCTTCAAGTCAAGGAGTTTAAATTTTTATTGGTCATCGCATTGTAACCATTTTCTTTATATTTTGTATATTAGCATTTAAGTAAAGACTATACTCTCTATCACTGAATGGCGAGCCATGGTGAACACAGCCAGAATGTAATGAGGTCTTGGGGACTGTCCCAAATGTTGACCTTTACACCCTTGTGTGCTTGATCACTCATGCACCAGAGGTCCACATTTCAATGACGTCACCAAAGTGTGGTCTTGGAAGAGGACCTCAGGGCTTATGGCACCATTTGGGACAGGGCCATATAGTACAGCATGTTCTGTCTCAGTAGTGAAAACTATTCTCTAGAAAATTGTAAATGGAAAAGATGTGATTAATGTCCTCTGTGTGCTTGTATGTTAGCATAGTCTGTGTGTGTGCGTGTGTGTGTGTGTGTGGAAACCATTTAACCAACCTGTGCACGTAACCCTCCCCATCTCTGCCTTTCAGTTTCTCATTTACTGACTGAGGGAGTGAGAGAGTGAAAGTGAGGGAGAGCCAGATGGAGAAGGAAAGGGAAGAAGGAAGATTGATGAATCCATTGCAATGAAATTTGTAGGCAAAAATTACTGTTAGGCCATATAGGGTTTAAAACCATCACAGAGCCTGAATTCACCACACACACACACACACACACACACACACACACACACACACTTGCACACTCTTTGTCTTAAGTTCATGAAGGAACATGAAAACTTAATGATCCCTCACACTGCTTTGTCATAAAATATTACTAAAGTACATCATGAAATAATTATCCTGCAGCAGATCTAGTTCATTATTAATTCAGGGCAGGACTTGATAAATGGTGTTGTGATACAGACCCATGTGAACAGTGTAAACAGACAGAGTACTTTGTGTTCATGTCTGATTACTAGCACATGAGAATGGTAATAAAACACTTAATATGATTTACAGTGTATCCCTTAGGCTCTGGTACTGTAGATATGGTGCATGTGTATTGGGGGTTAGTGGGACAGCCTCTGTGTATGTATGTATGTGTGTGTGTGTGTGTGTGTGTGGGCACATCTATCTGTCTCCCAGTCCTGCTTTAGAGATAGACACAGTGACGGTAGAGTGGTGGCCTCTGGACTGCTTGTTTATTAAGATATTTTTTGCCACTAATATCACTGTCACATTTCTCAAATCCGAATCTCCCTAATAAATTCCTCTACATCAGGACCACGAACTAATGAGGCTTCAGAGTTTCTATATCAAACCTGTCCTCAGGGCTCAGTCTAATTATGTACCATTCAGAAGAAGGAGAAAGAATGTAATTGCTACACCAAAGTGTTTCGCCAGGTATTCTCCACAAAATACCTTGATGAGAGGTGTCTGGAAACTAGGCTTTTTTTTCTCCCTCCGGCCTGGTGACAGCACAGATCTTAAACTGCCTGTGGCGCTGAATAGTAATTTGTGTGTCTGTGTCTGTGTGTGTGTGTGTGTGTGTGTGTGTGTGTGGGGTCTGATGATAATTAGCTAAAGGTAATCAAGAATAACTCAGCAATGGGAGGGAAAATCTGTGGGAGATGTACAGACACAGAAGGATGTGACCAGCCTCTCAACGCGGAGCCGCACACAGCAGCCTTTTTAGCATGAACAACCACAGACTGAGAGAGAGAGAGAGAGAGAGAGAGAGAGAGAGAGAGGGAGGCAGGGGAGGAGGACAGGGAACAAGAGAAAAGGAGAGTTGAGGGTAAAGGGTAAACAGGATAGAGAGAGCAGAGATACCATATTTAGGGGATTTTCCATCATGGCATTTTCTAAACAGTGGCCTTCTTCAAACTCCTCTTTTCAATATTCTCTCTCTCTCTTTCTCTCTCTCTACCACCCTGTACAGGACACTAATCTACACACACACACACACACACACACACACACACACAGATTCTTTATCTTTCCTTGTTTTCTGTTTTTTTTTATTAAATTGGCTCCCTTGAGTCTGAGCCATGCTTGATATTGTAGTATGTGAAACAAAAACTTTAGATTGACCTGCCCTTTAACACACAAAGGCTTGCGTGCCTTTAAGGATGATCATGTTATTGGCTCTAAATGTGATGGGCAAGACTGTCCGCCTGAGACCTGGACTGTTGCAATGCCGTGTGTATGCATTCTCTTTCACAACAAGGTGGGTTTTTAGGATTGATTTTTCTGTTGCCTGTTCTAGTTGCTGCCGGCTTGCCATTTTTCATGTTTCTCTTAGCAATTTGGCTAAACTCAAACAAAGTTATGTTTGATTTGTTGAAGCAGATGGGACCAGACTGAACTTTTTTCATCCTATGATTGATTTTGATCTCTAGTCTTTTCATAACAGACCTGTTGTGTTTACCTCTATGGCGTGGGCTCTCACTAATTTAGCTCTGAAAAACATCCTGCTCTGAGGCAATGCGTACTTCGTTGTGTGGAATTTTGGGGGTAGGTTTGTCTGTAGTACCTGCATTCAGAAAGATTCCTACTGGAGACTTACTTTACTTTTAAATTTGCATCCCAGAATTCCAGGAGAGAACTAAATGAATTATGTGTTGGTGAATGTAGAGACAACTGCACACGCACGCACACACACACACACACACACACATACACGCACACACACACACACACACACACACACACACACACACACACACACAGACACACACACACAGACACACACACCCTACACAACAGCTTCTTTCATCCACTGTATGCTATAGCTGGTGCATTTTTTTTTTCACCTCTAGCTGAACCCTGAGTTCTGTTTTAGTAGTAGAAACACTAGATAAGAATGAGCTCTTTTTTGAACATTTGGATAAAAATAAGTTACTGTTTTATGTATAGCAATGTACATGATAGAGCTGCTAAAATGATAATCATTATTATTTTTGCTTAATCACAAAATCATGATTATCAATTTATTATTTAGTCACCAGGCTTTTCTTTCATATTGTGCATATTTTCTTTCATATTACGCCTGTATTCATTCAGACTTTGAATTAAAATTATACTCCTCATTAGTTACATTAATTAAATGGATCTTTGAAATGCTAAATATACACACAGTTATACTCTAAATAAATATAAATAATTATTCCCCTCATAGTATAACACCAAATACATAGTTAAAACAGAAACAGGGAGTTCATGACTGAATGCACAAATCAATAAAAAAAAAATATAACTTCAGCCAGTTACAAACTTGAGCACTGTTAATTATATTATGTATATTAGATTGTTAATTATATTATGTCAAAGCCAAAAATCATGTTCCTGATTAATATATAACAAATTGTCTATTTTTACTTGAAGATGGTTAGTATAACTAATAGTCTAATAATTAGCATAACTAATTAGTCTAACTTGCGTAGCCTATTATAAGTCTGATGGAAAATCTATGTCTGTTCTTTTACACTGTATTATGATTCATGTAGCCAGATATCTATTAGTGTTTAAAAATGCATGAGCAGTTGTGTTGAACATAAATCAAAGGAACTGAGCACAGGTGTACACAGGTGTGTGTGTGTGATGCCTTATATGTAGCAAATCAGATGGCTCTGAATCCAATCTTCTCACAGTTACACTCAGTCTAGAATAATTGTCACGCTGTCAGACTATCTCCAGTTCAAACTATCTCTTTTCCTCAAATGCTCACTCTTTTCCTCTCACTTGTTTTCTGTTCACTCTTTCTTACTTTTCTGTCTGTCTTTGCCTCTTTAACGCACACACACCTGAGATTCGCACACCTTGCACAGCACTGTATAAATGCAGCCTATTAAATTGATGCAGTGTTTTTTGAAATAATTTATGCTTTACCTCTTCTGCAATTTCCCTTCTTTCCTCTTTTCACTTCCTCACTCTCTCTCTCTCCATGTCTCTCGCTCGCTTTTTCCTGCTCTCTAATGAACTGGCAAATGCTATAAACAGGAATCACATCCTGTCAGCCCTGTTCTAGTCTTTTCACCCATCTTCCTCTTTTCTCCATTCATGTCAATTTAGTTGGATTATGTTTGAACGCATCTCCTGCTTTTATTTTAACCGTCTCTTCTGCATGTCAGTTCAAAATTTTTCTGTCTTTGATTGGAGTTATCCTTGAACACTTTGACAATTGCTAGCAAAATACAAGGTTATCAAAAACCAAGGGTCCTAATCATTTTAATCATCTCTCTTTCTCTGCTGAGATAAACCACCACAATGTTTTGTTTGTTTTTACGTTTCATCCCTTCCAAGCCTTCAGATTCACTTTCCCCCTTTTTCTTTCTCTGCTTCACTTGCTCCCTCTGTAGCTGTGTAAATGATGCAGTGTCTGGAAATAAACAGGCAATTTAAGCACTGGATTCTTCACAGCTTTCCACGCTCTGTCTTCTAGTACAGCACACACACACACACACACACATACACACACAACAGTGCTCATGAGCAGCAGACACATGTGCCCAGATAAACACAACACATAGACACAACTCTAAAAAAATATGGAGAGATAGAAAAACATCTTTCCTTACAGTGACGAATTTCTTGTCTGTTTCAGGAAAAACCACCTATAGGCCATCACATACCAGTGATGATCATCAACCTCTTCCCTGAATATCTACCTTTCTAAAGAATTCACTTTAGTCCCTAATCCAACACACCACCTCCAGATAATCAGTCTAGTGGATTAGCCGGATCAGCTCAGCTGGATTAGAGCTGGAGCTAAATTCTTCAGGAAGGTAGATCTCCAGGAGGAGGTTAGAGATCACCGTTCTACACACAGTACAACGTGTCTCTGTTTATATAAAGCTGCCTTTTGGATTTAGGTCAGTGAACATAGTTGCCTAAATGGTAAATGTGCCCTGCTAAAAGATCATAATGTGGAACTGCCCATGTTCAACAAACACACTCTACTAAGCTGAACATGATTAGCCTTCCTCTGGGAGGCCTTTGCACTTTTTTATAGCTCAATTAGAGCCAAACTACTAGGCACCAAGCGGTGTGTGAGAGAGGGAGATGGTACATGTAAATTTGTGTATTCCTGCCTACATTACAGTTAGTATCAGTTTGAGTTCACTGAGCACAAATGAAAACTTGCTTGAGCGAGCACGTGTATGTTAAACTTGAAAAGCATTTGTATAACATTCACATGCCGAGATTAACGCAGAGTTGCTTCAAGAGACTGAGCACAGAGATATCTGATCCCATCACACAACACACAATGGACCATGCTGGTATACAAAAATAATGCACACTGGAGTGGTATGATACGACCTGACGCATATAACAGCACAGTTCGAAGTGTTACTCCACTTATACCGCAGCAGTTTGCCAAAGATTACAATTTTTAATTTATTAATGAACAACACGTCACACTTTTTTAATTGTTTATAGTTACATTTAATGTAGTGTAACGTCCGCAAGACACGTTAGTTCCTGTTATCACTTCCATTGCAACAATGATAAACAGCCGTTCCCTACCCAGCAAGTTAATGAGACAGAAAAAGTAGTTTGTCATTTTACAGAGAAACTGGAAAGCGTAAACTGCTCTGTCCTGAAAGCTCTCCTGTGATGGGAAATTTACAAAACACCATGAATATTCCAAAACACTGACACCTGAAACTCTTTCCATAGATGTTACATTGAAATCTCCTAACAAAACCTTCACCTTATCAACAATTATACATTTTTCTTTGTTAAACAAAAACACCTTATTTTTTAAAAAAAATTCTGTGCTAATGGTTGTCCCAGCGTTCGCTCTAAAGTGGCAAGAGATAATGCTGTGATTGTAGGTCTCAGTCTTAACACACCCGAATTGTGGCAGTGCACACTCTTCTTTTGTAAAACTACTATTAATATATTTATTAGTGGTAGACACATTAAATCGTCAATAATTAATTACACAATAGATCCCAATATTCAAAATGAGAGAAGGGTGATATGATAATACTGTTATTGTGCTAGATAAATTGTTTTTCTTAGAATATTATTAAAACTTTCACCCTTGTTGAATAACATTTTAGTCCTTTTTTTCATCCGTAAAAAAACTCGCACTTTGTACACTGTTTATATAGCAAATTGTGCATGTTTGTCAGTGGCAGCAGAAATGCTATATGTATCACATTGTGATACATATAGTGTATTAAGAAAACATCAGGGATCGTGATGTGACGTTTATGCCATATCACACATTCCTACTTAACACAAACAATGTTATTATCACAGACCCTGGCTGCATTTTTCATGTAAAAGCTCCTTATTAGGGATTATGAGCATTATTTAAGCATCTGGATATCGGAACTCATCTAGTATTCACGTACTTAATCAAGTATTTAATAATACACACTAAAAATGAGTTAAATAGTTTGTTCTTCTGTGATTGTTACATTATGTAGGTTTTTGTTTTGACTAAGCATGTGGTGTAGAACCACAGAGAATGTCGGGACACAAGCAGCTGATACTGCATCTGTACGTCAAGTGAAATAGTGACTTCTAAACAGAGCTACATCTGGAAATACTTAGCTAAACCAGATACTTGTGTCTGAGTGGAGATATTTTTTTCTACAATGGAAGTGGTTGTTAATTGTTCTAAAACTTGCCTCACACATGAACATGTGGACATGCTTATGTTCTGGTGTCCCATCCTCAGTGAATTCTAGATTTACCGCAAGCCTGACCAGAATAAGGAGCTTACTGAAGATGGATAAATATTATACTGTATATTATATATTATTAACAAACCACTTATTAGAAGTTGAGTTTAGCAAATTTATGAAAAAGTGTCCTTTTTTGGTAGTTGTCTTTTTTGCTGTTTATTTTGGCCATTCTAAATATTACAGACACAATTTTGTATTCGGGATATTCGCCATGTATATGGGCTGTAGTCATCCTTGTTGGAATTTTCCTTTCAACGTTTCGGAGAAGAGCTTCTTCAGGTCACGGTCGTATTAAAATAGTTACTTTGTAAATACAGCTGCGTGCTATTTATTTGTAACAATGTAAAATGCCCATCCATAATTCTTACATTATTTCTTACATCTTACAGTATTTACATGAAGGAATATTTCTTAAAACCTGAACATGATTTACTAAATACTCAAAAGTCTTTTGAAGTTAAACTTGTCCATCCTTTCAAAACAAAGTTACGCCTTAAGACTACTTTGTGTGAAAAAACAAATGTCCAAGGCCCTGTCCAACGGCTGATTTGCATGCGCTGACCACTTTTGCATGTGCTGCAGTCTTAAAGAAATCTCCTGAGCAGAGATGGATTTCAGGGCTTCTTTCGCTTTTCCCCAGCCTTTGAAACACATTGAAGCAGTTCATAGGATAGGGTCTGGGATATTCCGTCACCAACACAGCAATATTGTAAGAAAGTCTTTGAGCTGCAATTTAGTGCCGTACGGCTGCTCTTCAGTACTCCCCGTGCTCATGAACAACACGGCCTTTCTGTTCACTGTCCACCACAAATGCCATTCAGTCCAGAATCTGTGCACGACAGAAGAATGTTTGATTTGACTGAAATAAATCACTTGGTGACAATGAATAAAATGGCCACAGTGATTAATGAACAAGGCTGATGTACATCTCATGGTGTCTATGACAACCTCGGCCTGGCAGAAGATGAGACAGAACTGCTCATTGTTGTGCTGAAGTGGAGTCTTCTCTAGAGAGGCTTGTGCACACGTGTGTGTGCGCTCTTATACAGTTGTAATAGACAACCCTCTATTTAAACAGATTTCCACACACTCTTCATGCAGTATTCATTAGGAGATAAAGGTTAATTTTAGAGATGGGATGATACCACTTTTTCTTTTTTGATACCAATACTGAATCTTTGAGTATAATCCAACATCGATACTCAACCGATTTTTTTTATATTTAAATTATTTAATTATTAAATTATTAAATTATTTTAAAATTTAATTTAAATTATAAATTAAAATTATAAATATATAAACTATAAATTAAAATGAATAACAGAAGCAATTCACTTAAAAAATAAAATAAGGAAAAACAGATTGCTAAAATACAGGTATTTTAATTCATGAACTTGTTCACACACAAATTGCTTATATTACAAATATAAACAAATATAATAAAGTGTCGATATACTGAAATCAGTCCTAACAAAAAAAATTTAGATCTAGTCTAAACATTTCCAGCTCTAAAATAACAAATCTTTTCCAAGAAAAAAGGGGTCATTTAGTGTGAAGTATTTCCACACAGCTGATATGAGAGCAACTCCCACACACATGCTTTGTTGAGTATCTTACTCTTTGTTGTTAATGTTAGGCCACATTTAACCTGCAACCAATTCTCTGATATTTGAGGCTGTATTTGTTATAGGATTGGATCTAATTCATTCTTTTTTTTAATTTCCTGTCCACCATTTTTTGCTGGTATTGGCCCGATACCAGCCCTGAGTATCGGATCAGTGCTGTCTCTAATTAATTGTTTGAAACAATTATAAACCATTAATATCTTGACCAGGTTCTCCATTGGTCCAGCTTTCCAGAAGTGCTGTAGCTTTAATCCTGATCACTGTGTAAACAGAGAGTCTCGATAAAGCCTCTATAAAGTCCAATTGCATAATGACAGTATTTGCTTTGTGCTGCAGCTGTGTATTTTTGCAGGCCGTAAATGCTTTTGTTTAAGTGTCAGCTCCAAGGCAGGCCAGCTCTTTGTGTGTGTGTATGTGTGTGTGTATATGTGTGTGTGTGTGTGAGAGAGAGAGAGAGAGAGAGAGAGAGACAGAGAGATTTCCTCTGTAATCCGCACAGTATTGTGGCTGCAGTATTTTTATCATGCCGCTGAGCGCAGACTGACCCGTGACGCACACATCACTCGGTCAGAATCGAGCTGTGAATTAAACACAGCTGCAGCTGCTGACCACAGAACAGATTATGAAGACCAAGACTGTAAAATCCTTGACTGAGGTCATTCAATGTCAATGGGTCTGTTTTATACTCCAAGGCAGGCGTTTCGGTCTATAATCTCAGTGTTATGTACAAAACAGTCATATTCTGCGTATAGAGTTCAGAATGGAGCGGAGGGGCACAAATGGTCCTCATGAAGAAAAGTGCTTCTTAAAAAATGATGCTTTTAAAAAACAGAAAGAGCCAAAAGATTTCTTGTTAGTCTACTAGTGTTGAGGTCAGGTTTAGAGCTAGGAGTTAGAATAAAATTATTTAATGTTTATATATAAGTCAATGGAAGTACCTCATAGTGTGTTTAGTCTAAGAAAAAGCTATGAAATAGATTTCAGCCAGTTTCAATCTCTCTCAAACTCCTCAACTATCACCTTAATTAGAGTTGAGTTGATTGCACAGCAGAAAGCTTAGCCGTGTATAATAGCAGTTAAACTGTTTAAAGGATTCCTGATAGTTTGACAAATCATTATTTAAAAAGTCACACTTTATTACAACAGTGAGATAACGCAGATCCTGTCTAAATGAAGCTGACATTCAAGTGGAGAAAAGTGTGTGAACGTCAGTGAAGGCTTGTGTGCGTGCAGTTGTATGTGTGTGTCTGGGTGTGTGATGTGTTTCTCCGTGGTCCAGTATGGAGTGGTTTCATGCAGAGTAGACTGTGTTACACACTCTTCCCACTGTGCTGGCATGGCTGGGAGCTCATGCTGGCGAGTCTACAAAAACCCCACTGTTTTCTGGCTGTCACCAACAGGGCAGGAAGAAAGAGGAAAGACGATGGAAAGCGATGAAAGATAGCGGCGTTATCACCATGCACACACACATACACACACTCGCACTTTTGCAATCATCACCTGCCACCACACATCGGGATCATTTCCATCTGTGTGTGATCTGATGCATCTGTAAATCATCTTCAGCTGAACATGGAAGTCTGTAAGTTTTCCGGTGCACTGTCTGTCTCTCAAATGTTTATATTTATCGCTGCAAAGGTGATCGCTAGCTGCTAAACCAAAAAAAAAAAAGGTAAAGACTGATAACTGGAGGGAAATGACCTGGGGATACTAGTACTTAAACCCACGTTTAGTCTTCACATCGCGGTATGCTCCTTTATACAAGTGATGCACAAGAAACATTAATCAGAAAATAGACAATAGACAACATATTATAATGGATTATGACTTTAAAGCTTTTTGACAGTCAGGATATTTACTGACTGTGTCTTTAATCCAAAGCATGCACACATACACACACTCGCGTATTTGCAGTCATCACCTGCCACCACACATTATGATCATTTCCATCTGTATGTGCTCTCACACAGAGTGTGTGCATCTGTAGATCATCAACTCAACACGCACCTCTGTAAGGTTCTTGCTGCACTTTCTGTCTCTCAAATGTTTGTATTTATCTCTGCAAAGGTGATGACTAAACAAAAAGGCTTCATTTTACGACTGATGACCTGTAGATACTTGCGCTTCAAACAAAACCCATGGCTCCTTTATACATGACATGTAGGACACTCCGATAAAAATTAGTATGAAAATTAAACCAGAAAGTTCATATTATAGCGTGCATTTTAGGGATTTAAATCATTTATTGATGGTGTCTTTTAACCAAGGCGCTCCCGTGAAGGTTAAATCAGGAGTGTGTGTGTGTGTGTGCATGTGTGTGTGTGTGTATGTGTGTTACTACTACAGTGTACACTCAGAAATAAAGGTACTAAACTGTACTTTTCCTTGTCACTAGGGTGGTACCATTAAAGGGTACATCTTTTGTACTTTTAGTATGTATCTTTATCCATTTAAAAAATGTATGGTACATAATGTTGACCACTAATGTACCTTTTTAAAGCTTTAAACGCTAAATAAAGGTACATTACATGCACCTTCCCAGGTATAAGATAAACACTGAAGGTACCACTACAGTAACAGGGAAAAGTCCAGTTTGATGCCTTTGTTTCTGACAGTGTAGAGCTCTGTAACAGGTTGGGAAGACTCCAAACACACACCAAACACCTCGGTATGTAATAAGAACCGCTTTTACTTGGGCATCACATCCACTTAAGCTCTTATTTACCTCTAAAATGTTTGAAAATAATGTCTGGCTCTTAAATAGTAAGTTACTTAGCCTCGGCTATTTAACACCCTTGTTTAGAGACCAGATATTTTACATTTTATCAGACTGCCTACATTTTCCCTGCCTGAATAAAAAGCATTTTCATTTAGCTGAAGATTAGACGCCTACAGTGGAATAAAATGATCCCCGCTTCGTCTCGTGAGACGTTTCTGAGAGTAAGAAACAAGCCGGTTAAAACTGGTAACGTTAGACGACGCTTAACCCCCCAAAAAAATCTCTGAACGCTACATACCTGTGTCTCAGTCATCCGCATTTCTGTCCGGTTCGCTTCGTTCTCTCAGGAGTTAATGTATACCGACCCCGCTTTCCGTTAAAAGCCGTTAAAACGCTTGTGGCACGCGCCGGTCTGTTGTGAGTGCCGCGCGCACAGGCTCTCGCGCTCTGCTCTCTCTCTGTCACACAAACGGCGCGGCGCGCTCCGCTCCGCGCGCGCTCCACCCCTCCAGCTCCTCAGCGGACTCAAGCCGTTTTGAGGGCCAATAGAAAAAAAATACACTTATAACATTAAACACAGTGACTTAACGATATGATTGTTAATAAAATACATAATAATAAGAAACTATCAGTGACCAAGGGGTGTCGTGCTGCACAAGGGAGACCCTTATAACATAAATGAGGGTTTATTATTAGTTTACTGTGCAGGGACATGGTAAATGAAGTCATCCCCTTGGCCCATATGCAGAGGACAGGGCCACGTTGTCCAGGACACAAACGCTACGTGTCAGCATGATGCATGCAAGTGCCTACACGTTCCACGTGAAAGAGTGTCCATGCTTTCAGCGTGAGTGTCCATGCATTCCAAGTGAACGTGTCCACGCATTCCAAGTGAAAGTTTCAATGCTTTCCGAATGCGTGTCCACGCATTCCTAGTGAAAGTGTCCATGCTTTCCGCATGCGTGTCCACGCATTCCTAGTGAAAGTGTCCATGCTTTCCGCGAATGTCCATGCATTCCAAGTGAAAGTGTCCATGCTTTCCGCGTGAGTGTCCATGCATTCCAAGTGAACCTGTCCACGCATTCCTAGTGAAAGTGTCCATGCATTCCAAGTGAACCTGTCCACGCATTCCTAGTGAAAGTGTCCATGCATTCCAAGTGAACGTGTCCACGCGTTCCAAGTGAAAGAGTCCACGCTTTCCGCGTGAGTGTCCATGCTTTCTGCGTGAGTGTCCATGCATTCCAAGTGAGTGTCCATGTATTCCAAGTGAGCATGTCCACGCGTTCCAAGTGAAAGTGTCCATGCTTTCCGCACATGTGTCCATGCATTCTAAGTGAAAGTGTCCACACATTCCAAGTGAAAAGTGCCCATGCATTCCATGTGAGTGTCCAAGCATCCCAAGTGAAAGATTCCATGCACTCCATGTGAAAATGTCCATGCATTCCACATCAAAGACTGTACACACATTCCACGTGAAAGAGTGTCCACGCATTCCAAGTGAAAGAGTGTCCACGCATTCCAAGTGAAAGAGTGTCCATGCTTTCCACGTGAGTGTCCATGCATTCCAGGTGAACGTGTCCATGCCTTCTAAGTGAAAGTGTCCACGCATTCCAAGTGAGTGTCCACGCATTCCAAGTGAAGGTTTCCAATCATTCCATGTGAAATTGTCCATGCATTCCACATCAAAGATTGTCCACACATTCCACGTGAAAGAGTGTCCACACATTCCACGTGATAGAGTGTTCATGCATTCCAAGTGAAAGAGTGTCCATGCATTCCAAGTGAAAGTGTCCATGCATTCCAAGTGAAAGAGTGTCCACGCATTCCAAGTGAAAGGGTGTCCATGCTTTCCGTGTGAGTGTCCATGCATAAAAAAGATTTTACATACATAATTACATTTTAGAGTAAAACTTTAAAGGTACACTAGCCTATATGCACCTTTCTAGGTAAGATAAATACTAAAGGTATAAGGTATGGTTGAGAGTACCACCCGAGCGACAAGGAATGGTACAGTTTAGTACCTTTTTTCTGAGAATGTAAGGAGAAGTAGTTCATTGAGTAGGCTATAACATAAACACAACATTGATGTTTATTCTGTTTGCATTTAGTTAAGCATTTCCACTGTACAAAAATTTTAGATCTCTGGCCCTTGTCCTCTCTGCTCTTTCTTAGTTGAATGCTCCACTTTTGCATTTGTAGACCTTTGTGACACCGTGCATATTTTTCCCTTTGACTCAAAATATACTTACATTAGCATACACAGTGCACAGGTTGCACAAAAAGCAGTCAGACAGACAATGGAAGATGCCTCTGAAGGTGCCAGGGAGGCTAAGGGAGGCAGGCTTTGGGAGGCATCTGCCATCCTTGAAATAAGACTGGCCACCACAATTGCCACCAACTCTGGCCCTAAATCATACCCCTGAGAGGTCTATTACTCCTTTGCCGTTATATCTAGCTCGTATTGATTTAAATCTAGTGCATGTTGATTTAAAGCATCAGCGGTGGAGGTGTTTGGTATTCTGAGGAATTCAATCCCTTGAATATTTGAAACCACAGAGAAACTATGGATCTACTAAAGATGTTACACTGTATTTAAGGGACTCTGGTTGTTTCCACCTAGCACGGTATGCAGTAGTACGTCAAATCATGTGACAAACTAAATCACACCTGGCATGTGATTTAAGCACATATTTGTCTCTCGGGTCTGACACAACAGGATATCTATCAGCAATATATTTGCCTCAGTAATATTCAACTGTATGGTCAACAGCAAAATGGATATTGGGGAAGATGAGTTTGCTGTAGGGCATCTGTTATTGCAGCTTGTCTTATATTAGACCAGTGCTTCAACTGCCAGGCCCGTGGTTTAGCCAATCCAGATGTTGCTATTGCCCAGATGAATGATTAAGCTGGGTGAGACTATCCAAGAAGAGAGTCAAGTGTTAGTGAATGCATATGTACTAAGTGGGAGGAAGTGACTATTAGGTCTGTATGTGTGTGTAAGCCAAAGTGTTGGCAGGGTTCTGGAGTGTCAGACACTAAGGACATCTGTTACTATCCCTTAGCACACTGTATCTCACTCGCTCACTGTGCTTCACCCACTCACCCCTGTGAAATGCTATTTTAGAAACACACATGATTCCACTCCATGCACACACACACTCCCCTAATAGTTTGCAGCATTCTTACCATTTTTCACTTTTCCATAAAAATATCTTCCATTAGCATACACATGATTAATGTCAATACATATGATTTGCATTAACATGCACATAATGGCTGTTAACATACAGATGATTTCCATTAACACACACACAATTTCCATTAATGTACACACAATTTCCATTTACATACGTATGATTTCCATTAACAAAGCCATACACAAGATTTCCATTAATGTACACACTATTTTCCATTAACGTACAAATGATTACCAGGAACGAACATACAGTTTCCATTAACATATAAAAGATTTCAATTAATGTACACATAATTGACATTAACATAGGCATGATTTCCATTAATGTAAATGTAATTTACATTAACATACATATGATTTCCTAACACAGACATCATCCCCATGATCACATTAAATGCTTGACCAGTTAGAACTGCCTTTCTGTTTTATGGCTTGTTAGTCATCTGAACTGTATGCACTCAAATTTTAGAAAAGAAAAAGGGCAACTGTAATTTCTTACAGTTGAATTGATATGAACAGAATTATTCAAACATGCCTTAAGATTTTAGTCTTAGAAGTAGTGCTGAACATGCATCTGATGAGCATTAATATAGACTAAAAGCAGGAGAAAAATGAGCAGGTGGCTTTGATGTTTTGCAGAGGAAAACAATGTGGACGCTCGATGGAGAGATGTGAGAGGAAGATGATGTAGTGAGGGTAAACCTAGAGCAAAGACCTGTCATCAACAATTTTTTTGAATCTACAACAACCCCCCTCAAATTAGCGAGTACGCCCAGCCCCCTCAAATCAGCATCACATCACTTTTACTCTTTGAGCATGCTCATCACATCTGCTCGTTAAGCATGAGCAGTTTAGAGACACAATTTACCAAGTGTGTCAGAAGGCACAGCCGCTCTGACATTTTTTTACAGCATGTTTTACATAAGCCACAATGAGTCTTATAGTGTGAGCACAAGTACAAGAAGTAGCAAGAACGGTGCACAACAAGCCGGTAATTTTGAGCACCAGCCAAAGAGAGAATGAGAAAGAACTCAGTACAAGGTGGAAAAAGCCAAAATAACTCACGGAGAAGCTCCTTGGTGTACAGGTGGACCCAGGAGATGAAATGGAGGCTGATAGTTTTGGCAAGAGCGTGAATGCTTATGTAATGATAAGCCAAAAAATATCTCTTCTGTATTTTTGAATATTTTCTTTTTTGTTTCTTCCCAAATGAGTGAAGAAGGAACTGCCCATTACAGCTCATATTAGTTCTTAGATTCAGAGTTTGGGATCAGGGGCACTTTCTTCAGGTCTTGCCTGCTCTCTGTGTGTATGTATCCCTATTAATCCCTGAATAGCTAAAGGTTTGCATATGTAAAGACACATAAAAATCCACCAAAAAAGAGCGAGCTGATTTCTTAAATGCGTATGCAGAGGACTGTGTGTTCGATTGAGAAACACTGCAAAAAAAAAAAAAAAAAAAAAAAAAAAAAGTAGATTTGCAAGTGAATATGGCAGTTTGGGAAATTTTGACATAAAAGTGCAAAATACAGGGTGGAGTCGATGTAAATTGATTCATTTTTGCTAAAGCCTGAAAATCACATTCTAGGATTTTGAAAGTAATGTAATTAACTGTCCATAGTACAATATAAGGCCTTTAGCACAGCGTCCTGGCTGAGTAAACTGAAACCTCAGGGCTCTCTGATAAAAGCCCTGAATGCTCTTTAAGATCCGTCATGGCAGCAGCTCGTTCTCCGCTAACACACCTTCACCACGGCACACTCGCATTCTCCATTCTCTCTGTTCCTGTTCTCTTTCCACCACATCTTCAAACCATGCTATATCATGTCATCTTGTGGCTGGCGTTCTCGTTCACTCTGCTCTTCTCTACCTGTGTCACTCAGTCTCTTTTGATGTGAGCGCTTTCTGCCTTTTGCTCTTTTCGTTTCTCCCTTCTTTAAAACCATGCTTGCTGTCCATCAACTGTTCGTGTGTATGGGCTTGTTTTTCTATCTTCGTGGGGACCAAATGTCCCTACAAGAATTGCTCTTTTACAAAATCTGCAATTCCAAAAAACATAAATGAGCCTGAGGGTAACTGAGGTTAAGTTTAGGGTTAGATATAGATGTAGCATAGCATTCATTAGCGCATTAATAGTTATGTCAATGGAAGGTCCTCATAAGGACAGAAAGACAAATCTGTGTGTTCTACCTGAAATGATGTAACATTAATACTGAGTGCTTTTGCTGTTTCTAAAAAGTTTTTTTTGTTGCTTTCCCATCTGGGCACACAATCTTCCTGTCTCTCTCTCATCTCTTTATCCTGCTGTCTGTCTTTCTGTGTGTACTTTCTGTTCCCCCTCCTATCTTTGTTTTTGTAATTGTAATCCAGACTCACTCTTACTTTTATATGCTTTATTTGCTTTTATTTGATCTTTTCTTCCCCGGGGAAGGAAGAGTCAATGTTAGGGGCTTTTCTTCACTCGTAACCTTGGTATTGAAGTTAATGTCTTTCTATCTAAGGGGAATTGTAATGGATGTGAGTAAAACATGTGTGTGCGGTGAACACATCTCCATGTTCAATCTGATCATGTCGTTTCATCCCACTGGGCTGTGTGTGTGTGTGTGTGTGTTTGTGTGCATGCATGTATGAGAGAGAGAGAGCTCTATGGTTGCTCTGCCACCCTTCTCCTGGGTACAGCTGCACATACAGGGTTCTGGCAGATGGCAAATCTCTCTCCCTGGGGTATCAGGGACTAACCGCCTGCACTCATCTTCTCCCTCACTGTTTCCCTGCCTGTCCTTCCTCATGCATGTCTGATCCCTTTCCCTCTTCACTAGTAGTCTTTTCTTTGACAGACAGCGCAGAGAGGCACCACCACTGGCAAATTATATCCTTTCTCTCTCTGGTTTTCTTTTTTCTTCTTTCTCTCATGTCTCCCCATCCCTGTTCTCTTTCACTCCCTCCTTTCTTCCTTCCCTCCTTTATTTTATTCATTCCCTCTTGTTTCACACTCTTTTCTTCTCCAGTTCTCTCTATCTTTCTCCCCTTTTCCCCTCTCTGTGTAATTAAATAAGTAAATAAGGTTTCAGTATAAAACCTTTGGGCTTTGACGTTGCTATGGTTACCTCTCCATCCACAGTGTTTTGTGAGTGTGTGTGTCTCTGTTGAGTGTCTCTGAATTTGGCGATGTTTATCTTGCTTTTTGTGTGTTTGTGCGTTTATTTGCAGCCTTGTCTCCATTCAGGTGTACTATGCTATAAAAAGCATTTTGATTTTACTTACATGACCTGGGTTTAACAATGTTCTGTATAAAGGCATTGCTGACTGTTCGGTTTATTCACTGTGTGCACGGATGTAATGAAATTCAAATGAGAGACATTTAATCAACTATCAAATTGCTCATTTGTGATGGAGCCGTGCAGTCTGGTCATAAAACGTTACTTGCACACAGCCCGCCTCCAGCTTCAGGCACTGCCTCACAGACAAACCTCCATCAATCTCAGCGGGGGTCCAGTAATGCCTGTTTACTGATATTATACTAGTGGTCAAGAGCCTGTTTTGGTAATTTTCCCCTGATTATGGCTTTTGTCTCTTTGCTTTGATTAAGAAACCCCTGATCTTGGTATAAACCATGCTGTCCATATTATGTTCAGTTGAGTTAAGGTCCTAGCAGTTCAGAGTGCGTGATCCTGAGTATGCTGTTAAGAACTCTCACTGTCCACCAAGCATTTATAATGTCTCATTCAAGTGAACTAGTGGCCCCACAATTATCCCTAAAATGGTCATTATGGTTATGGTGGATGATGGTGTGATTAACTCATAAGATGAATGAATGTAATGGTGCTTAGTATTTCTGCACAAAAAGTCCCAGAATTCTTTTGTGAAAAGCCTGAAAAGTCATTTGTTGTTGAATTTGTTGTTATATGAGTGAGAGAACAAGTCTGAACCTCTTTTTAGATTTACCGATTATTGGTCACTCCAATCAGGGATGTATCTAGGAATTCTTGGTCAGTTGAAATAATATTTACATGGGTTTCCTCCCATCTCACAAAAAAAGAAAAACAGGTGGGCAGATTGGCTACTCTAAATTTCCCCTGTGATTTACTGGCATCCCATCCCAATGTTCCCAGGATTTCCTGTACCTTGTTTAGCAACATGCACTCAATCCATCTTCATCTTCAGTAGCCACTTTATCCTGGACAGTGTTGCAGTGGATCTGGAGCCTGTCCTGGGAACACTGGGCGTGAGGTGAGAGGACTGGGATGCCAGTCCATCGAAAGGCACCATTCACACACTCATTCACACCATGAGGCAATTTAGCATAGCCAGTTCACCTGTTGCATGTTTTTGGGAGGAGGGATGAACCCCACAGGGAGAACATGTGAAATTCCACACATAGAGTAACCTGAGCTCAGGATCAAACCACGGACCCTGGAGCAGTGAAGCAGCAACATTACCCTCGGCACCACCATGCCTCCCTCATCCAATCCAAACCTTATTCATTTTCATAAGATGAAAATTAAAGCCTTTGCCGAATTTTATGCATGCTAGCATATGGCAGTTCATGCATAAGGATGCAGTAGCTTTGTTGTGCAGGTTCAGTATCCGTAAGGTTGTTAATTAAAATCTCAGGACTTCTACAGAGTCGCTGTGGAACCCATGAGCAATGTCCTTAACCCTCAATCCCTCAGGCCTTTGCTGCCAAAGTAATAAAGTAAATCCAGTGTTCGATTTGCTATTATGTCTTGTATTGACCATGTTCATCCATTCCAAATACAAAAGTGTGCAGTTTAATCCTCAGTGAGCCACACGCGGAGTACTGTGTCCAGGCCCGAAGGTGCTGCTCTGTATTGCTAAGCTCTCCTTTTACCAGCTGTACACTCTGAGGACCATGAACCATGTCTGAGCTTTTTCTACACCCAAGGTGGCATTTACATAGAAAATGCCAACACTGCTTCACCAAACAGTATGATGAGATTTTAGGGACATGAGCACTACATTGCTAATTTAACACCAGTCAGCAGGAGAGTGTGCTTAAGAGCCCCAAAATATTCATAGATGCTCAAATATTCATGGCCTGCATGTAAACAAGCAAAGCATCCATTTTATATCCCTTACATATTGGAATGGCCAGTACGAGAATATATTAACGTATACTAAATGTACAGATTTTTCCCCCTTAGTACATGGAAGTGTGTTGAAATTCTTGTCTGTGGTACGGACATATAAACTATTAGATTAGATTTACTAGATTAGAATTTGCTTAAAAAAAAAACCTCTAAAAAAGCCTCCCCAGAATGATGGGAAGAGAAGCGTATGGAGAAGGAAAGGAAGAACTCATGATCCAACATACAACATCATCTGTCAGACGTGTGGAGGAAGTGTTATGGCATGGGCATGTATGGCTGCCAATGGAACTGGGTCACTGGCGTTTATTGATGATGTGACTGCTGTTAGAAATAGCAGGATGAATTCTGAAGTGTATAAAGCTATATTTTCTGCTCAGATTCAGTCAAATGCTGCAAACAATATTTAAATCCTAATGCTTATGATTGTGTTTGTCCACTTACTTGTGAGCCTGTAAAAATGGAGGGACTATGTAAAAAATTGCTGTAATTCCTAAATGGTTAATGCAATATTTTTGTAAAACCCCTTGAATTAGAGCTGAAAGTCTACACTTCGATCACATCTTGAGTCATTTCATCATTTCAAATCCATTGTGGTGGTGTACAGAGGCAAAATTACAAAAATTGTGTCAAAGTCCAAATACCTATAGACCTGACTGTAGCTACAAGTGCATTAGTGAGGTCAGGTGATGTTGGGTGAGAACGTCTGGCATGCAGTCAGCATTCCAGGTCGTCCCAGAGATGTTCAGTGCAGTTGAGGTCAGGGCTCTGTACAGGCCATTCGAATTCTTCAACACCAACCTTGGCAAACCATGTCTTTATAGGCCTCAGTTTGTGCACAAGGGCATTGTCATGCTGCAACAGGTTTGGGGCTCCTTAGTTCCAGTGAAGAGAAATTGTAATGATATAGCATACAAAGATATCCCATACAATTGTGTGCTTCAAACTTTGTGGCAACAGTTTGAAGAAGACCCACGTATGGGTGTGATGGTCAGGTGTCCACAAACGTTTGGCCATATAGTGTAGATAGTCGATAAAGTTTAGGTTGGAAAAAAATGTTGAGGTTTTTTTATTATTTTACTCCAAATTTATAGCAAGATTATGCAAGAAATCAAATATTATTCTGTAGTGTTTACTGTATATTATGTGTAAATAATGTATGTGTAATTAACATATACCTATGAGTGTATGTGTAAATAACGAGTTATCAAGGTGCTTTGTTTGTCGCCCACACAAAAACATTGACTGGTTTTTCACCCACATCCCCCAACCCAAACCTTATGAATTAGTCTGGATTCAGATTTGACTTCTCTATCTTCTCTATTTTATAACCTGAATTGTGTAATGCTGCTGCTTTGTATAGCTGTGGAGTTAGTGCAGCCTTAAAAGCCAAGTCTAAGGTGAGCATTTCAGCAACAGGCTGAAGCACTTCACCCCAACCAAAGAGTGATGAGACCGATTTCTGAATGTACTATTTAACATTCAGGTCAGTTAGCCCAGCCGTACCTTAATCCTTATGGGCTAGCACATCTCATACTTTTTTCTCTCCTTAATCTGAACAGTAATCATATTGCTTACAGGCGTTGGGCTGGAAAGCCAAGTATTTGTCATTCTGATAAGTTCTTCCCTGAACACTCTTCTGTTTCTGTTTGTCATTTCAGCCAACAAGACCCTGCTGGGTGGAGGAGGGGGTGAGTCTCTTTTTTCTGTCATTTTCAAAGGGGGAATGAGTGAAAGGGAAAAAACACATAAAAAAGAAAGTGTTTGGGTAAAGCAGGATGAGGGTGAATTATGAGAAGAAAGTGAAACAGCAGGAGGAAACAAAAGTGAGAAAGAGGAAAGAGTGCTGGAGTATAAGTGAGAAGCAGAACTTGTGTTGTGTGTGTGCCAATGGGGGAATCAGTGTTATTAAAGTCAATTTTGCATTTTTAATTTAACCTTCATTTTTAGTTATAGTTTAGTGTCTCTGTTAATTTTCTTAGCTTTTATATTTTTTAATTATTAAATATATTAATATTTCATTATTTAAATAATGTGTGTATTAGAAACATATATAAAGATGCTTATTCATGGAATTGGCCAATCAGTTCATCATATGGCAGCAGCACAATGCATAAACTCATGGAGATACAGGTTAAGAGCTTCAGTTAATGTTCACATAAAACATCAGAATGGGGAAAAATGTGATCTCTGTGACATGTGGCATGACTGTCACTCACTCGCTGTTTTTTGTTTTTCGTACCATTATGTGTAAACTCTAGAGACTGTTGTGTGTGAAATTCCCAGGAGATCAGCAGCCCATCCGGCACCAGCAACCACGCCACGGTTAAAGTCACTGAGATCACATTTTTTCCCCCATTCTGATGTTTGATATGAACATTAACTGAAGCTCTTGACCTGTATCTGGATGATTTTATGTATTGTGCTGCTGCCACATGATTGCTCATTCATGCAGATATCCAGGCATACAGGTATCCCTATTAAAGTGGACAGTGAGTGTATAATCATACAGTAATTATTTAAATTATTAAATATTTTTAAAATAGTAAATCTATTTTTCCTCTTGGTTTTTCCCTTGGCACTGAAAACACACACATGCTGTTTTTGTACAAGACAGTTAAAATTCACAATATGCCCACACTGAATTTACTCTCTTCTTGCCAGCCGCCAGGTCATGTCATGCAAATGTTGCACCGAAAAAAATAAAGATGGAAATCAGCTCATGTCTAATAATTCTATGTTGGCTGGTTTTGAAAGCAGTATTTCCAATATCTATTTGGTTAACTTGTTTTTCATTTAATTCTGATATATTATTTTATTTCAGATTATTTCGAGGAAAGCATATTTCACATATAATCAAATGATGCAAAGAAAATGGATTTTTAAAATGAATAATTTGGCTTATTGCCTAGGTTCTAGCTTTTACTTTGATATGTATAAAAATAAATAAATAAATATATATATAAATAAATAAAAAGTCTCTTACCAAAACCATAAATATCCTTAAGTAGTGTGTCAATTTGTCTACGCTCTCATCAGTAATGAAGGCATGTGTGTGCAGTCTATCCTGCCTTTACCAGGATTTATTCAGCAGCATGTAAAACAGACAAGCTGACTAACCAAGATAATCGAATCATTGCTGGCTAGATAGCTATGTAAACATTTTTCATATTCTATAGGCCTAAGTGTATCATATTATATTGCCAAGGTTGCAAAGCTAATCTGCAAATAATAGAAATAATATAACAATGACATAAAAACGCAGACATGATATATCGGTCAATTGTAAGCTGCGCTGTTGTTTGCTTTCACTGTTTAAATCTAGATCAATGACTGTGCGGATCAGTTAGTATAATTAGCATCAGTGTCTTGTAATTAGAGGCTGCATGTATTGTGGATTATGTAATTCGTTTTAAAAAATCAGTTAATCAGAGTTGAATACATCTAAAGACGTAAAAGGATTACAATTACCTTATTTTTAATTGCTTTATTACATTTCTGACATTAATGAACATCCGTGTAATTTAGCAGGTGGCCATAAACTTCATGTCTGTCACTAAGGCTGAGAAAAGGCCATAAATGATACATAAGAAAAAAATATACATAATTAATATTAGAAATGTCAATATTCATTGTAATTTAATGTTTATAATATTTAACTGCATTTTTTCTCTTTTTTCCCCAATTTTGAGGGTAGATTTCAAATGCTATCTTTTTGGTCGTGGTTGAGATTTTTAAAACCGTGAAAAGTCTGAGCAAGTTCTCTGAATTTCATATAAATGTAAAGGTCAGAATTTCAGAAAGTTTTTTCACAGCCGCTGCACATATAAAGCACAAGATTGGCATTTTGCAGCACGTAAAGAGGTCAAAGCTGAGTGTCACTCATTCTGCAACATTACAAGATTGTGAACGTGGCAAAAATAACAATTTCACTATGGCTTTATGAGCTTAATGGAGATGGCATCTAGCTTGTGTTTCACCAGTATTGATGACTCCCTGGTTATTATACAAGCTCACATATACCTTACTTGTGAAACAGTGGAAGCTCCACGGCCATGTGAGGTACAGGAAAATCACTTCTGAACACATACGCTTTGTTGTTTTTTAAAATCATCACATTGCCTTTTCCAGTATTAATGTTCCAACATTCCTACTGAGGTTAAGTGAAATGCTGAAGAGCAGGTGAGCTGTAAAGAGCAGAATAAAGCATGTCTACAGAAATAGAGGTGGACAAACACATTTATTATATCTGGCTGGTAATGTAGAAGCATTTGTCAGGAGGAAGTGCACTCACTGTACAAGCCTGGAAGCTTGTAGGAGAAGCACACTGACATGTTTTAGGGCTTTCATGTAGAAGCAATCTCAGATCACATGTAACTGCCTTTATGCGTAGGTGTTTTTTTTTTTTTTTTTTTTTTTAAACAGGATTTTGAAATGAACACACTGAAAATTATTGATGTTTCAAAATTGTGACTCATCTCTCTTTGGGAGAAGAATGATGACTAATTCAAGTTGTGGTGATGTTCCTAAAAATAGCTCTTAATAGTGTGGGTGTTCTCCACCATCACTCTCACCTTAAACTTTGACAGTCTGCGATCATGCCCATGCCATGAAAGTTCATGTCTTACATACTGCTTAATAAATAGGAATTATTTGGAATATGCTTACTTTTACATCTTGATACAGAGATTCATGTCTTAATGGGAAAATTAATGATAATAATGATTGCAAATCCACTAAGTGCTTCACAGTTTAACAGTAAAAATTTAGTATTATAAACCAGCACTCTCTGAAGGTTATGTTTTTTTTTTTTTTTAATGTATTTGCAGAAATTAGTAGTACTATAAACAACAGGCCCACAGCTTTCAAGCAAGACCTTTTGACCAATCTTATATTTTGTTATTCAGACACTATACCAATCATAAATGTGGTCATTCAGCCTCAGGTTTGTGTGCATCATCATATTACTAGTACTGAAAAGTTATATAAAATACCATGATATATATGAGAAATATTGGCATTTTATTGCTTGTTAAATGTGGGTATCAAAGATGGGCAAAAATAGGCATAAACTTCTAAGGGAAGTTAAGTTTATTAGGCTCTTTTAGGCTTTTTTTTAATTATTTGTATTATTATAGTTAATTATACTTACAGTGAGTATAAATGCACTGATTGCACTCTTTTTTTTAAAACCTACGGTAATGTTATTTATTTGATATGCTGTTTTGTGTGTTAGAAGTTCTCAGACTTTTTGTACCCAGGGACTCCTGAAAATGTAAAATAAATTCCATGGACTATTTCAATACATATTTATTTTATGAACATGATTTAAATGTGTACAATAATATATAGTTTATTTATTGTAGACATAGAGCTTTTTATTCCATCCACAGAACACATTAGGTCCATTATTTATAAGCCTTTTTGTTATTGAGCTTTGGATTAAATCCATTCAGTACAAGTGGCCAGTCATATAGGCTAATAATGATCAGAACTCAATAATAAATATAAAAACACTGATAACATTGGCCTGTGATTTCCACCACTGTAATTAAATTAAAAAGTCACAGAGAACCACTGCTGAATATTATTTCTGTATTTATATTTTCTGTACAGTCCCTCAGATTGTAACACAGCGTTTAAACAGGTCCTTTAGTGGCCGCCTGTGCTTTAATACTGGCAGCTTCTGGCTGTAAGAATTCGCCCGACTTGCACCCACAGCATCAGATAATCAATGCGTACCATCTGGACAGATAAAACACACGCACACACATAAACACTAACAAAAAGCATTCTCTCCATCCACTTCTCAACACCCAGCTGTTACCTTAAGCATACAATCCCCATTCATATTTAAAAATGCAAGGTATCCATTTATGAGTCGAGGTGGACATTAAATCTCCCCTGAAAGGTTTGGTTTTATTAAGCGTCATTAAAATATAATTTATAACACAAACAAATGTGACTTATAAGGGCTTAAAAGACAAAGTACCGACACACAAAATATAACAGCTTGTGGATGGTGCATCATAATAAGAGGTGAAAATCTATTATATCTATTTTACAAGAAAGACCCCAAAAAGGATCAGATGGCACAGTTTGAGCAGTAATAACTGCTTTATCCAACTTTTTTTTTATTAAATGAAAAAAAAAAAGTTAGCACTAAATCACTTCATCTGTTTGCCATTAATTTGTACATCACTGTTGTTTATCTCATAATATTTCAACGTTAGAAAAATCCAAAAATTGAGATTCATAGCTTTTTTGATGATCATGGGGAGAATTTGGAGGCCAATTATTCAAATAGTTGGGAAGTAACCAAGTGCAATTACTTGTACTGTTGAACTGTTACTGTACTTGGTAGGATTTTTAAGTATCTGTACTTTACTTGAGTTTTTCTTTAACAACACTTTTGATTTTTACTAACATTTCAGAAGAAAAATCTTCTGCTCAATGCATTTTCAAACACTACATCACTGCATTTCTCTATAATCATATATTTATAAAGTGAATCTTTAGCATCAGACATCAACTCCAAAGGAGTTGATCGAAATTTCTAAAACTTTATTTGCGAATGAGACCTAATACCCCTGACTGTAATCTGTCTGCTGCTGTGTACAGTTTGTAATTATCGAGACAGTTTTTATTGTGACAGCTAGTGATTAGCATTCAGCTAGGTGGTGTTGTCAGAGTTATTATCATGCCTGCTGACATTTGAGAGATTCGGAATAAAGCTGTTGTTACTGTTGCTAATGTTTTCCAGTGTTCCTTCATGAAAGGGCCACTAACTTAAAATCATTGTGCATTTGGAGTTTTTGTTCCTTTTTGAAGTCAATTAAGTAAAAGAGTTTATAGTTTTCTACTTCAACATGAGTGAAGACTCTGAAGCTGTAATTTTACTGGAGTATTAATTAGATGAGTAGTCACACTTTTACTTAAGGTTTTCGGTACTTTTACCACCTTTGTGATGCTCTTTTGTGCTAGACCTTTTTTTTTTTCTAGTGTAAGAGATTAACAGTGAATACATTTCCACAGCTCGTCACATTTCTCACCACCTTCAGTCTGCTAAAAAGACATTCTTAAAGCCCCAGTCTGACCAGTCTGTGGATGAATTATATGTTAGGCATTAATGTTGTCAGAAGTTTGATGGATTTTCTCTTTTTCAGCACACTTTTTCATGTTTTCATTCTGGTCATTAGATTTATTGTGGAGTGCCAGGATTTTGAGCTGGTTGGTTGATTTAGGAGGATGAAACTGACTGTATGTTAAAATGATCCTAACAGGGCTTTGGGTGGTTAACCAGTGCATGGTTAATGTACACTGCCAGTCAGAACACCTGGAAGTTCTCGTGTTTTATTACAATTTATTCACAGTTAACACTACAGGCAAAACCAAAAGGTACAGAGTATCAGTTAGAAAAGGAAATATATTATATTAAACTAATATTACAAATAGCTAACTCTTTGCATTTAAGCACTTGATAACCATAATGGGAGTCTAATAAGCGTTTTATTGCTTTATTAACGGCCTCCACACTTGATGAATAAATCATTTAAGCCTGTAGAGAAAAGAAAAATAGACAGTTCTACCAATTATAAGACAATATGTGTTGTGTGCTACAACTGCCTAATTAGAAAGACTCAGATCTAGGCCTTTTCCAAATAACTATTGGAAAATCCTAGTTTCAAATAAACTACGTAATAAATGTTCAGTTCAATTACACATGTTCTTTACTTAGATGTCTTAATTTTATTTAATGAGCCCAAAATACATATAGGATAAACCAATTTATGAGAAAACATTTCATATTCTTAAAATTATGGTATTGATTGACCCTCCGTTTTTTTATACAGTCAACTACTAAGCTTTAATGTGTTATTTTAAACTGAAACTCTTAGCTTTCACTGAATCTCAGCTTTCATACAAAAATCACCTACAGTGCAAATATTTAACATTTAAATAAACATTTACTGTTCCAAAAAAATATTTGTTTTACAAATCCAGTTTCAGTCTCGTTTGTTATAGGATTAAATTCATTCTTCTTTTCCTGATCCTGGGTATCAGTTCCATCTCTACTTTAAACATACATATTCAAGTACATAGTATACATGGTTAAATTATAAAAGAAGAAAATTATTTTATGAAAAATGGAAATGTAGGTGAGAAGAGAGTGATAATAAGAAAAGCAGAAGCAGACTAGAGTCCCTGTGGAGGAGAAAACAGTCTGTTTTTTTCTTAGTAGTTGGTCAGCACTGTAGGTTACTTATCATTGTGAGTGGTGTGAGTGTGTGAAAGATGATTTCTTCTGTAGCTGTTGGAAGTGGAGTGCTGTGCAAATAAACTGTAATTTCTTACTGTGTTGACTCAGGACTTCAGTGTGTGTGCTTATGTGTGTATGTTTGTGTTTGTGTGTGTGTACCGGTGTTAAGTGCCTGGCTGTGAGGTAATCAATACCAGTGATAAATCTATGCTTCACATTTTTACTCATCAGAACTACCACACACACACACACACACACACACACACACACACCGAAAGACAAATGCAGAGCTGCACTTTGTTGTATTGATGTGGATTTTATGCAATCTCTCAAACACAAAGCTCCTGATTTAGTCCTGACCATTACCTCACTGTCCTTTCCTGCCATGTCACCCATCTCTCTTTTTTCATTCTGCTATCCTTTCTCTTTCACTCTACCCTCTACCCCTCTATCTCTCTGCCCTTCTGCTCCTTCTCTTGCCAGCACTCTAACACATTTCTCATTTTTAACTCCCTATTTTTTTGACACCTGCGCGCCGACACACACCTTCCTCGCGTTCTTCACACACTTTCTCCAAAACACACATCTTCCCCTCTCCTTTCCTTTTCTCTCCTCTCTCAAATTTTCTTTAACACTCTCTCCAAACACACACCCTCTTCTCTCCTGTCCTCTCTTATCCTCTCCTTCTTCAGCACTCTCTTCCCAACAACTCCTCTCTCCAGTTCACGCCACTCCTCTCTTTTTTTCTTGTGCTCTCACACCCTCCCCATCTCTTTGTGTTCTCCACTCTCGAGGTTTGTTAAGACCTGCTGAACCTGGGTGATAATTAGCCAGGGACAGACTATGCAGCAGGAGAGTCTCTCAGCGTTAAGGAGTGAAAGAGAGAAAGGGAGGGTAGGATGAGAAATGGACAATGTCACTCAGGTGTAGAACACACTTGGGTGTGGATTAAAGGATCTCCCTTTACTTTTGACCTCCTTGTACATGGTTATAAAACTATGAGGCTCAGGTCTTGAAGTCAGTTAACTGTATAAAGGACTTCTCTTGAACTCTGTAAAATGTCACTGCGTGTGAAACGCGCTTGTTCTGTGTTATTGATTTATTTGGATAGACAGAAAAGTGAAAGAAACTGTTATGTGTGTCTTTAAGTGTATCTAATCAGTTAACCGTTAGAGATGCAAATATTCAACTAATAAAATGTTTTTCGCAATGTTGCATCATTCACAGAGACTGTTGAGAAAGAGCTGTCTCATCTAGCAATATTTCGGTGCTGAGATAGTCGTGTTGTGCAATTTGTGAAGCACTAGACTTGCTTACAGCAGTTGAACCAGCTCAATGATGAATCACTTAAGATTGAATGATCCTGCCCAATGGTGTGATCCATCAGCAGAACAACACAGATGAAGCAAATGTCAATAACAGTTCATTGGCCCAGCTTGAAAATGTGACTAAAGCAATACCCTGCTCCTCAGTTTTTGTCAAAAGTAAAGGGTTAAATAATTCTTGGCTTAATGTTTGGCTACAGAAAATATTTATTAAATAATAATACCCAAGTTATGCACCAGTGTGCTATGGTTACGAGTATAATGTACAGTGTAGCAGGTTTTTGCTGATGTTTAATAATACTTTTTGTATGGAGAGTCAATATATGAATTAATTATTTCTCTATATTAAATTTATCATTAATAATTAATTGTAGTAAGGAAATTACTTTTGATATGATGTAGTCAGACATTTGTTCTTCCTTGCAGTTAACTGACTATCCATGCTTTAACATCAAACAGGCACTCGAATATCAGAAATAATCCACATCCCAGTCTATCTGCATCTGTTCCTATAATTTGTTCCTATAATATCTGTTCATATAATAATTGCTCCTATAATAATCAATTACTGATTCAATTAAGTGATTAATCAGCATTTTGCCTTTTGAAAAAAATTATATTGTCAGTGTTAAAAGTATTAAGGAATACATTTGTCTTCAGCATTAAGTGATTTATCATCTTGCTTAAGTCAAATCTCAAGAAAACCTGGATATTCTAGAAAATCATATAATATTTTTTGCATATTTAGCCTTCCAAGGAAATAAGGAAATAATACAGAGAATCTACATTATCACTGATGTTCATGGTTTCATGGGTTTTTCTACCATGAATCTTAAGAATATAAGAATATCATATTCTACCAAATCCTGACCAGAGCACCAGACACCAAACAACAGAACATGGTTCTACTTAATGCTACGTATTTTCAAGCATAGGTGTTTGTTTTTTCACTGGATAATCAGAATCAGAATTCAAATTTGCAATGCCCCCTGCTTCTCATCAAATCAAGTAGTTTGAGTATTACAAAGTAAGAGATGACAGAATTTCCTGCATTTGCACTCGCTGTTTTAAGCAGCTTAGGAAATGTACAGCACAGATAACTGCCATTCATTCTTTAAGCTGCTTCATCTTCAGGTGCTCCTGCACTACTGCTATGCAAGTTCAGCTGTTTTACTGACTTCCTAGAGGACTTTAATGTAAACCGCTTTACATGCTACTTTATAAGACTTCCCACAGGTGTCACCTCTTCCATCTTTCAAATGGTTCCCACTCTCAGTGAAAGTGACATTTGTAGTCACGCAGCCAGCTAACTAATCAATAAAGAAATTGTTGGCCAACATTTTTAAATTATTGATGTTTTCCATGCCATACAAAGTAATTGTCGCAACCCTAGGAGCCATTTTGGTGAATATTGAGAGCAAGAAAGAAGGTGAGGAAGTGTGTTTCAGAGGGAATTGTGGCACTGGTAAGCAGATGTGCCTGATCCAATCAAACATTTCTGCTAATGGCTGCCATGGTAACCAGCTAATCAGCCAATGACAGGAACTCATTCACCAGTGAGCGATTCTAAGTCCAAGCCAATCCTAGATCAGGCTAAAATTTGAGCAGCAGTTAATGAGATACTGGTGTTTACAGACCTGCACACTGTGTGTGTGTGTGTGTGTGTGTGTGTGCGCACATTTGTGCGGCTTTGTCTCCAGGAAAAAAAAAGCATGGTGTAAGAGCATGTGCCATAAGATTTATTTTTTCCACATGTTATCAGGTCCCTAGTCGGGTAAGCGCAGAGCCAATTAACACCTGCTAACAAGAAGTCAGCATTTAATCATCGTGTGTGTATTTATGTGTTACAATTACACAGGAAGTGAGTCTATTCCCCTTGGCCATCTTTCATCACCACGTTCGGATCGTCTTTATTTCTTTTTTCTTCCTTTGCTCTCGTTTTGCTCACTTCTGATAAAACAGTTTGTGTGCTGCGATTCTCTTTCTCACTCTACACCTCACCTCCATTTCTCTTCTTCTCTGCTATTCATGTACATTTCATCTCTCGCTGTATCAGAGTGTTTCTCTTATGGATTTGGAGTGCAGTGCTCTTTAAGCAGGGTGATAAAAGCCCTTGAGCGCTCCAACAAAATGCCGCTGTCAATTTTGAGAGAAAGCAGCTGTTTCTGTACAGCATCCCACAATGCACCGGAGAACAGCAGCTCCCCAGCACGCCACAGGATCCAAAGTGTTTTACATTAGCAGCAACATGAGGTGATGCAGCTCTTGATGTCTGAGCTCACGTAGAATTTGAATTTGTATCCAAGGCCACATATATATTTAGCATTAACCCCATGTCTTGTTCTCTGATGATGATTATACTAACATTTTTTCTCATTAACATTCTGATGTTTCCCACCCCTGCAGTGGACGGAGCCATCCATCGTGGGGCAGGTCCTCTCCTGAGGAAGGAATGTTCCACTCTGGGAGGGTGTGAAACCGGAGAGGCCAAGATAACTGGAGCATACGGCCTGCCAGCCAAATGTGAGTCACTTCTGTTTACGCACAGTTAACTCCAGAATTATTAGCACCTCTTATGAAAATACGTTTTTTTTTTTTAATAGTGCATTTTGTTCTGCATTAATAGTTAATATTTACTGAAGTCTCCATTAGAGTGAATAACAGTATTAAGCCTTTTTACATAATGTCCAACAAGGTTGAGACACTTGTAGAAGGATCTTAGTGCATTCCTCCAAGAATATTTCAAGCACCTTTGTATTCGGAGATTTGTGTATGCCTAAGTCATCTTCAATGCAGACCACAATGTTTCATCAGTGTACAAATCCAGAGGGGTTATCATCACAGAATATGTGTTCCCAAAACTATGTGTGTAGATGTGGATGTATGTTGGCTGTCATCATGTTGCTGAAAGATGCACCTATGCGCAGGTAATAACCTTATGGCAGAGGCAGCCAGGATTTGGGCTAAAATTTCTTTGAGGTGCTGATAAATTTGCCACATGTTTTTTGAGAGAAAAATTCTGTTGTGTAAAAAGGAAGCTCATACGAAAATTATATTTTTTTAGAGGAAAGGTTATGCAGTGTGAAAAATTTTAGTCATGTCATTTTTAGTACATCTTTTGAAAGGTGCCAATAAATGTGGAGTTTACGGTAGATGTGATGAGTGTGTTTATCTAAGTTTAGTTGGCTCTGGATACCACGTGGGTGTTTTTTGGTATCGTATGACGGTTTTAATGTACCTGAACTAAAATACAGCACTAATCTGAATGTAGATAGAAAACCTCATGTACACTTAGCCAGCAACTCTCATTCTCTCTCTCTCTCTCTCTCTCTCTCTCTCTCTCTCTCCCTCTCTAGCTCTCTCTCCCTATTTAATCAGATTTAGAACCATACTGTAGGTGTCAATTGCAATAGTTTAAAGAATATTTGCTGCAAATCATGCAGTTGAAAACAGAAATGAATAAATGGAAGGCTATGTAGGGGAAGCTTCCATCAAGCAGTGCAAAAGTAATTGAAAACAGTACACATTTATTTTATTCTACATTTATGTGTTTTACATTTATAGCATTTGGCAGGCACTCCTACCCATAGCAACTTACAGAGGTACTTGCTTGTCTACTTGAAAACGTCCTTATGCCAGTGCAGATGAGTTTTATGGGTATAAATGCCTCTGTGAGTTTGTGAGTCATCCTGTGGAAATCAGATGCATATTATCCAGCCAAATGCAGTTTTCCTGTGTCTTTTCTCTTTCTGGTATTTTATGATCTCTCTCTCTCTCTCTCTCTCTCTCTCTCTCTCTGTCTCCATTCCCTTCCTCCCTTCCTTGCTTCCTCCCTCCTTCTCCTACAGTGTGTTCAGTAATTATGTAGTCAGACAGTGTTTACAGAAGCATGTGCACTTTAATTTATTCGCACACTTAGCAGTAATTTCC
Source organism: Pangasianodon hypophthalmus (assembly GCF_027358585.1). Classification (NCBI taxonomy): domain Eukaryota; kingdom Metazoa; phylum Chordata; class Actinopteri; order Siluriformes; family Pangasiidae; genus Pangasianodon; species Pangasianodon hypophthalmus. Next base: position 22,196,796 of record NC_069716.1, read on the forward strand.
CTGCCTAATTTATGACCCTATCCGCACCCCTCCTTACCTAGCTGTGTGGAGATAGAGGGAGAGATAGAGAGTGCATACTCTGCTGTATATACAGCTAGATCAATACATACACACACTCTAGAAAATGTCTTTTGTGTGGTTTTTGTTAGACTCATTACTTTCATATAATTTCTGTGCCTGTAGATCTCCCGCTCTCTTTCTCACAGGCAGTAGAATAGTAAATAATATTTTAGCAGTAATTATTGGAGTGGGTTATTCAGTGTGTCATTTGTGTTTTATGTACTGCAGTTTGTCAGACACTTTCTGTCTGTGTAATAACTGTTTGAACTGCTTGCGTGAAGCAGAAGATGAGTGAGTCAAGGGCTGTTTGACTGGAGCAGGCCGACTTTAAAACCCTGTACATGAAGTGCAGAAACAGTGTCAGGCTCGGCCAGTAACTAACCTCACAGATTCAGGCTTTACACAACAGGTGTTAGAAGGCATCCGTCCATCTGTAGCGATGTTGTTTGTAAAATGTGGCACAGTTTTGGCTTCAAAAGTCACTACCACTATAATACTGCTATAATTACTAATAATCCTGTTACTATAATATTAATATTATACTATTACTGTTACAGCGCTATTAAAGACAATGTCAACTTATTTTATTATCACTATCTAATTACTTATTACTGTCATCTATAACTTCTGGTAAAAAAATAATAATAATAACAGTGCCAGTCTTTGTGGTTGAGAAATTTCTGTTTGTTTTCTCCAGCCTAGTTTGAATTGATGATGTTTGAAAAGATGGATGGCACATGTCTCGGAGCGTAGCGTTGCCGCCTTTGTCTCCGGTTCGTTCCTGTGCTCAGCTTATGGTCTGTGCAGAGTTTTGCATGTTCTTCTTGTGTCTGCATATAGTCCAGGTTCTCCGCTTGCCTCCCACCACCACATAACCATGCCAGTATTTGAATTGGCTACAATAAAATTGCTCCTAGACGTGAATATGTGCAGTGGTCTGGCGTCTGATCCAGTTCATTCCCAGGATAGGCTCTGGATCCACGGTGACCCTGACCAGGATAAAAGCAACTGTGTATAAATGAATGAATTAATGTATTGAAAGGAGAGATGATATCACTTTAAAAAAAAAAGTTGGGGGCCGGAAGAATTTTAAAAAATAAATAAATAAAACAACTTGGTGATTAATGAGACATGAAATCGGTTTGCGCCAAAAGTATCTGTCTTCATCTCACAGAAAAGATTTACTTCCATTTAAACCTGCTTTCAGAAATCAGGGAATGATGGATGCTTTGGAAGTGTTTTTTTTTTTTTAAAAAAACTTAGTTGCTATGGTTTACATCACCTACATTGTGTCTTTAGTGGGAGATGTTAGAAATAAAAAAAATGTAAACCAAAGAGCGCAATCCTGCAAGCTGATTAAATTATAAAGACAGCTACAGTTGGTATACAGCCTCATTTTATTTTCTCATGTGCCACATTTTCATGTTTGTAGTTTTCTAAATATGAATTAATGATACAATAATGTGATCATATCATTGTCTGTGACACGAAAATAGACACCATCCTGATAAACTAACGCTGTGAAGTGAAGTCAATGATATTTTTATATCGGTTTCTGTCACAGGATATTATATAAAAGATTTTTAACAGACTACTCTTACAAAAAGTGAGGTAAGTAAAAAAACTGGGCTTATTAAAAAGTGATGGGGGTGTGACCTCAGTCACATCTATGGATCACTGTCCAGGGCAGGCAACATTTTTCCAATCTTCAGCTGTCCAGTTTCGGTGACTCTGTGCCCGCTGTAGCGTCAGATTCCTGTTCTTGGCTGACAGTAGTGGAATCTGATGTGGTCTTCTGCTGTTCTAGCCCATCCACCTCAAGGTACAGCTTGTTGTGTGTTCTGATATGCTTTTCTGCTCAGCCCAGTTCTACAGAGTGGTTATTTGAGCTACCATATCCACCCTGTCAGCTTCAATCATTCTGGCCATTCTCCTCTGTCCTCTCTCATCAATAAGGCATTTCTGCTCACAGAACTGCAGCTCACAGGATGATTTTTTGTTTATCGCACCATTCTGTGTAAACTCTAGAGACTGTTGTGTGTGAAAATCCAAGGAGATCAGCAGTTTTTTAAATACTCAAGCTGGCACCAACAACCATGGCACGGTTAAAGTCACAGAGATGACATTTTTCTCCAGTGCTGATGTTTGATGTGAACAAGTGAGGCTCTTGACCTGTATCTGCATGATTGTATGCTGATTGAGTAATTGCATGAATATGCAGATTAATTTGTTTATTATTAGTTATTATGTAGAGTGTCCACAATACACGTTGCTGTGACTGAGGTGTTACTATAGAAATGATAATGTATTAGAACAAGTGCATTAATATAAACCCATCATTTGAATCACAGCTGGAACTACTGTCAGGGCTGCTGTTATAGAAAATTCTTCAAAATATAGAAAACAACTTCAGCTTCAACACCGCTGTGGTATAGAAACATCTGGACACCCCCACTCAGTACTAATCAGGTGGAGGTTTATGGCTTATTACTTGACTGATCTTTAGAATGACGAATATTTTTTCAGTTTTTTCAGTCAGTTGCTCAATGATTCACATGCAGTCTAGCCAGTGGGATGTGTTTACATAATCTTCAGGCATTAGGGGAAAAGATCCAGTAGCAGGGATCAACATCTGGCCTGCAGATAGCAGTTTTTCTTATCTGGGTTTTTAAGGCTTTGCTCAAACCGTTAGTCAGATCTTGTCTGCTTGTGTGTGTGTGTGTGTGTGTGTGTGCGCGTGTGTGTGTGTGCACGCAGGAGTGTGTTGGTTTTTTTGTTCTCTGTCTGTTCTCATTGCGAGGTTGGGCTGTGTGTCTGTGTACATTACGCTGTTTTGACCACGTTATTCGGAGTGCTGTTTGTGTGCGCATGTTCCTCCATATGTCTCCCACTTTTTGTGTTTGAGGGGTGTGTGTGTGTGTTCGCGTGTGTGTGCGCGCGTGCCCGCCCTAGCGTATGTGAGTGCATGCATCTGTTTGTGTTTAGTGCTCAGTGGTGGGTGGTAGAAAGATGCAATTAGGTAGCATCCAGTGATTCCAGGTGTGAGAGAGAGAGAGACTTCTATGCAACAAAAATGCTGCAGGGGAAAATGGCAAAGAGCAAAACACAGGAAAGGATTGAAAGTATGGCAGAAAATGTGAGGTACATGGAGATAGTAGAAACAGAACAGGTGGGAACAAAATCAAGAACGCAAATGAGAAACATTCGCAATGTTATTAGTGAGCTTTCTCTCCGATTTCCGGACGATTGGCAACACATCATTGCTCAGTCGCTCCTTTACACAGATAAGAGGATATTTCAGATACTAATGTTATTTTAGTCTATAAAATCTCATAACCACAGTGCATAGGGTCTGCTGCTCATTTTTCACCACAGATGTCAGATGTGATTCGTTATGCATCACATGGTTCTTTTTAGACTTCAGAAACATATTACACATGCATTTGAGGGAGTTTATCTACCAATCTAAGCTCCACGAGGGAGAAAGGAGGAAAGGTGTGAGAGAGGTCTGTAGGGTGACTGACCCAGAGGATGTCAGCAGTGTGTGTGAGGCAGAAAGTGTTCAGTCCCTCTGCCCACCTGTGTACCAATACAGGACCTGACCGGGGATTTAACCAGCGTACAAACAGCAACCATCACTACGGAGAAGAGATGGGAGGGCCGAGCGGCTTCAACAATACACTCACTCACCTATACACACACTCTTAGTTCTCATTTCCCTCAGTGGCTAATTAACACTAATTCAAATCCTCACAGGCCAGATGAACACTGCTTCCCTCTCTTGGACTCATATTAATGCTTTTCCCAACCTCTTTCTCTCTGGCTTCACCTTTCTGAATGCCTTACACACAGTCTATACTCTGTCACATGTACAATATGCTGATTTTTCTTGAAAAATACTATATTTGCTGTTTAGGTCAAACCATGTGATGCATATAAACTGAAGCAAAAAGTGAGACAGTTGTTCATTTTTTTTGCCATGCTTCAGTGCATAGTAAATAGCTCTAAAGCCACCAATCCAACTTGGCAAGATAAAGAGAAAAATGTAAAAGCAGAGAAAGCAAAAGAGAAGAGAAAAAAACATTCACATCAAGCACCTTTGAGTCTTTCAGATGTTAAAGAGCTCCGCCTCTCGTCTTCTCTCCCCTCCCTCGTTCTCCTCCACTGCCTCTTTTGAAATCGATGCACCTGCTCTTCATCCGGCATGGAGGGGGCCAGGCGGAGCGAGGGTGGAGGCAGGTGGACGGGTGGCCTATAGAGGGAGGCGAGGTGAAGAGCCCCACACTCTGCCTGTTCTCTCCTGAGGCTTTGTATTTCAGTCGTGGGCCTCCTTTTGTGCCAGAGGCTGCGCTTAGCTGCTCATGGATGTGCTTCAATGAACACAGAAAACCAAGACTGGCTAAGGTTTGCTAAGAGAGTGGGCAGAAAGAGGTGCATGTGCATGCACATGTGTGTGTGTGTGTGTGTTAGGCTAGCCAGTGTCTTGATGTAGAAAAAAAGACTGAGGTCAGACCCCTGAACTTGGATCATTTTTGTGGACAGCAGTTACGAACTGAAGTTTCTTGCAAAACAAAACAATCCAGATGACAGCTAACTAAGACTTGTGGTCGGGTTTTTCATTGCTAAGTCAATGGTACCTCATTTTCCCCTCATAACACAGTGTTGGATCACATCAGGATGTGTTATATCACAGAGAGCAATGACTGAGTAGCAGCATTAGTAATAATAATACATGTACATTACTAGTCCAGCCTGGCCTGACTTTACACTGACCCCTAACACTATTATGCAGTTTTATCACCACAAAAGTCACCTTTCCTATATCTTCAAAAGACATATTTAAAAACTTCTGGATGATGTCCTGTGAACTTCCGATAAACACCTTAATTTTACCTTCTTTAAATGTCCAGTGGTATTTGTCACAGCATACTATATTTAAAAAAAAACAACAACTTGTACTTGGTGACCACCACTTTATTTGTTTGTTTGTTTGTTTGTTTGTTTATATTTGGCAATTTTTATTTAGTTTATAAGTATTTTGTTTTGGCTCACAAGTAATTAAAAACAAGTTTAATTTAAAACTTAGAACCGGTATTTGCAGTTGTTGTTTTTATTTAAATTTTTTTTGTGTCATTTTTATTTGCAGGTTTTATTTATTTATTTATTTTTTAAACGGGCGATCCTCCAGGATCCCCGGCTCTGAGCTTGGGTTCTCCGATTTCCTCCCAAAAAACATACCAGGAAGTGAATTGGTGACTCTAAATTGCCCCTGTGCTCTGAATTCATCTGACCAGAATAAAGCAATTACTGAAGATGAATGAATCATTTTTTTTTTTTAACTTTTAATTTTTTTTTTTACCTTTTAGCGAAAATTACCCTGGTGATCAACTTGTAGACCACAGTAAATGCTGGATCCACACTCAAGCAGGGATTTTTATTTATTTATTTATTTATTTATTTATAGAAATCTAGAGAAGGTACTTGTGTGCTTTCAAAACCTCTTGGGTCTAAGAGAAACCAGTGCAGCTGGGTCGAGGAGGAGCATGGAAGAGAGCATGGGAGCAGAACAATAGCAGTGATGAAGCTCATGTTTTGCCTTTTCCACCTTAATGTCTCACACCTCAGGCATGCTGAAAAGAGACAGATGCTAATAGAGAATCAGCATGTGGAACGACCACAGGTGTTTGATTTTCTCTTTCTCACACATTCACACACACACCCACACACACACACACACACACACATTAACACACACACACTCATACACACACAAACAGAGCCACATGCACTCACACACAAACACAGCCGCACACAAACACATACACACAAACACAGCCACACACAGACACAGCATGTTAGTCTAGAGCCATTAAAAATCATGGGGGGGTACAACAAATTACTGAGAAAGCATGAAAAAATAGTCTCATTTTGAAGTGACAAAATGGGCAATTAACAAGCAATCTGCATGTTTTCTTAATGTTACCAATTACCAGTACGTTTTCTACTTTAAAAAGGGCATTTTGAAATTAGCACTTTAATTTGTGTGTTTCTAAGGCAACGGGACACATGTAAGAGAGCATGGCAGAAATTACATAGACTGTAGATGAGACTTCAGTGGCAGGGTTATGGTTAGAGTTGGAGTGAAAATTGGATTAAAGGTTACTATAAAGTTGTGTTGATGATGATGAGGATGATGATGATGGTTAGAAAAAGTCCCTGAAGAGCCCTTAGTTTTTCATTCTGGTAAAATGTGATGACAGATATTTTTTTTTTCCCATGTGTGATGCCTTTTCTTTCTTTTTTCAAAAGGGATCAAGATGTTTTAAAGAAACTGGAGACTGTTATGAATGTAAAATAATGTCTGGGTTCCATACTGCTTATGATGAATATAGTGGATTTTCCATTATTTTTTCTAACCCCTTTGGCATAATGCCTTGCTACTCAAGAAATATCTTTATTCCTCTGTTTGACAGATAAACGGACAGACACACACACACGCGACAAAGCAGCATGTGAAAGAACTGTTCCTTTACCCCCTGGGCTTTGTCCTTTAGCAGGCTTTAACCTTTAGCTGCACCTGGGTTTCCACACCCTCATCCTCCTCTCTCTCTCTCTCTCTCTCTCTCTCTCTCTCGCTCTCTCGCTCTCTCTCTGTCTCCAGATATACCAGATGAACAATTTCCTCACATCTTCCACTGTTTCTTTTATTTTTTTGTATTTCGTGTTACTATTTTTTCACCTTAGCACCTTTATAGGTGCATTAGGAGTGTGTTCTCCTTTCCACACATGTCCTGGGGAAGAGGAAGACACGGTGAGAAGGTGAGGTAGATACACGTGTTTCAGCTCTACTGGTCTAGCGGGTGGTTAAGTGCTTTACTTAAGGGCAAAGCAGGAACAGTCAGTGGACCAGGGACATTGGAACACGGTTCTCCTTGTCAACAACAATCAGTGGTTTGACTGTGATTTGAGACGGTATTCTTTGGTTCCCTTTCTGCCCCTACCTCTTTAAGCATGTTATGTTTCCACTATTCTATTCTATTTCCTGCCTTTTTAGGCACTGATTTGATGTATGGCATCACTGTATACATCTGTTTAAACCAGTTGAGACAAGTAAACCCAGTGCAAAACCATAAATTTTGGCACTGGACATAACCTTGATGAACTGTCCAAGGAGAGAGGGATGAGAGAAGAGGTCCCTGTGGTCAGAGAAAAGAGAGAGAGCTTGCTAGGACCAGGCAATGTGATGATATGATATAATAACATCATGACACACTCTTATAGTACTGTCATTATGATCAGGTGTCTGTGCTTTTAGCTTCCTTTATTTTCTTTGTGAAATACTGTAATTCAATGGAAAAAGGCTAGATGATGCTTTTCGATCTTCAGCTGTTAGTTCGAGTGAGTCTGTGCCCACTGTAGCCTCAGATTCCTGTTCTTGATGCATTCTGTTTTGTGATGTGAATATTAACTGAAGCACTTGTATCTGCATGCATTGCCTCATTGGATAGTTGCAGGAATGAGCAGGTGTTTCTAATGAAGTGGCCGGTGAGTGTATGTAGTGTACAATGAAGATGTCTTCAATTATTTTAATGCAAAAATGATATTTTTGCAATTTCAGATGGTCAAGGATTAGAGGAGAATGAAGAACCACTAATATGTGACTCAGATGCAGTTACAGACAGAGAGGAGAAATGGAAGAGAAGTGAAGGGTTGAAGGAAAGACTGTGAGGAGCAACGAGTTGAAAGTTTAAAGAGAGAAAGATGGCACACTGATTAAAAGTCAAGAAGAGAATGGTTTAGGAAGCACTGGCACGTGGTAGAATGAGAAAAATAAAAACAGAAAAAGCAGCAGAAATAGCAATGAAATAGGAAGCTGATGAGCTTAGGGGAAGAAAGTCTAGACAGACCAAACACGAGGGTGGGAAGATGACAGACAGTAGCCGATGTGTGAAATAAAAGTTTGATGTCTCGGTTGTTATTTTTCTCCTTTTCGGGATGTTGTGTGTCTTTGTTTCAGTGTTGCTGTAAAAACATGAGTAACACCTGATTATTGCTGAAGTCCTGCCACTTCAGTGGAGTGGTTATAGACAGAAAGGAGAAATGAAGAGGGTGCTTAAGGACAGTGTGATACATGTGTGAAGGGCCACATGAAGGGCTGAGAGGGAGTGTTTGAAGTCACACACGAAGTGCTGGTTTATGGTTAGAGCCGGGATTAAAAATGGAATTTCGGGAGAATAGTTAAACAAAGGTTTGTTTTAATAATTCAGAACTCTCTTTCTGTTTCAGACGTTATTCACACCGTGGGCCCAATAGCTCACGGCACTGTGGGAGAAACGGAGAGACGAGCGCTGCGAGACTGTTATTATAACTGTCTGCGCACGGCGACTGAGAACCAGCTGCGGACAGTGGTGAGAGAAAAATACTCAGAGACATATACACATACTGTATGTAAGACTTTTAGCGCAGTAAGTTTCTCTAGATTATAGATACACTAAATTCTGTCTGCAATATACATGTAGACGTGCAGATGTCTGCTATTACAGCCTGAATAAGATCACTCAGATATGGCCCATGTTGAGTAAGATGGCCATGCATAGATAGAGCTAGACTGTTTTTACTGGACTTTCTCATCACAGCATTTACAATATGTGTGCAATGCAATGTGTGCAAAACAAACTTAGCAAACTAAATAATGTGCTGTACATGGGATAGCAGGGCGTTCGAAGATAAAAAAAAAAAGACGATACAAAGTATACTTTTTTGCATTCATATCAGATTATTTGCTGTTGTATTAACACAACAGCACTGCCAATGATCGTAAGAGAAATACACATAACGGTATGAAGAAACAAAGCTTGGACTGATTTATTTCTAGCACAGGCTATAGATACATGCAGCCTAACAGTGACAGTCATGTCAGGTGATTAAGTAGAGAAAACACATATATATATATATAAAATATAGATATACCTAGAGATATAGATATACCTAGATCTAGTATACCTTGTTTGCCTGAAATTGACACATCGCTGGAGTCTCTCTCTTGATGGTGGGCGAGTTTGATTGAATTCAGAGTGTCCACCAACAAGATCCAGCATATCTACCATAAAAACATAAATAAATGGGCAAAATTCTGTAGCTGCTGGCATAGTATGCCTATTGCAGATTATGATTAGGTTAATTGAAAACGTGGAAAGGGCAAAACACTTTAGTTTATTGGGGAAAATGTGCACACGTTCATGTTTTTTTTTTTTTTTTTTTTTTTTTGGATTAAGCACCCACATACTTTCACACATCATTTATTATTATCTGCATGACTATAACAAACCAGCTAAGACATTTGGTTGAGGTCTGATTCTCCCTCTGGGTGCAGAAGTCTATAAGGACTGCCTGAAATATGGACTTTATGGACTGGACTTTATTCAGCAAGATCTTAATTTTATTGGCTGGACTTTCTCATTTCTCTCCCAGCACAGTTCATTACACACCTCTGCCCACAGTGACACACATCAACACAAATTCATAGTAACACGGCGAACACCTGCAAGTAAACATACATAAGCGTGTACATAGTTCACCCCTCACCACTATGGCTTTAAGGTTTTAGCAGAATAATATACACTGTTGTAACAAACTTTGAGTTCTGCTTTCATCAGAATGTGCTTTAAAAAGCTGGCAGCAGTGGCACAACTCAAACTGAGCTCTCAGGTGCTAGACGCTTTGTATTATATGTTGTCACTGTAATTGTTAGTGTGTCTCAGATCTGGTGCTGCTCTGTTTAACTTGTAGAGGACCTGAAAGTTTGTCCATTTATATCAGTGCTGAGGCATCAGATTATTCAGAAATTTCACATTAATACTATAAATAAGCCTTACATTCATATTTCCATTAATAGGACAATTACCACTATTTAAAAGTAGTTTTAATAGTAATATATAAATATATAACTTGATTACAGATGTTAATACATGATTGTAAAAAAACACATAAATATTGCATTGCTGTACACCACTATATTTTGCTTTATACTGCAGCACTGATTAATCTTCTATAATAGAAGCTCTCACAGTAGTGCCAGCTGCTAATCAAATATTAATACCAGTGCTCTTGTTGTAATATGCTATAGTTTCTATAGTAACGGTTCATTCACATGACCTTGTGTGGTGGACACTTCACATAATCTAAGCCTAATAATAAACGGATTAAAAATATGTTGTTAATTAACAAATAAAAGTGTGAAATTTTTGAAGTAGACATTAAATGTAATTGTAAACAGATAAGTGTTTTTTTTTTTTAGTTTTTTTTTTTTAGTTTTTTTTTATTTATAAATGACAGGGTGGTGTGATGCATGTCCACCCAGAAGTTAATTATTTTATTCATTAGAAATATTTTTTATTATTAATTTCATAATTATTTTCCAATAACAGCACTTGCCATTGTGTTTGATTCATTACCTATTGCCTTGCTTTATGGCACTGCCATAGCTTATTAATTAACACAGTTTTGTTAGCTCTGTGTCTATAAAAATAGTAATTACTACTAAATCAGTAATGTCAGTGCCACTGAAACGGCACCTTTGCTACAATAAATTGTCAGCACAGTTGCTGTGGGACTGTGGTTAACAGTTATAGTGCATAATCCATCGGGGTCTTTTTTTCATACCTATGATGTTTTTGGTGCAGTAAAAGTTTATAATTATTTATTATTTTGATGAATAGGCCTATCTGTTTAAATTTGAATGTGTTTAAATTTGGCTATATTGCATCTATAATATGTCTTCTCTTACTAACTACTGACAACAATGTCAAAACTCAAAAGGAATATCTTTATTTCAGCATTCCTTCCATTCATGTCTAATCACATTATCTGGAAGTTAGCAGCTGTGAAGAAGGCTTAGCTCCGCCCACTTGGCACAAACACATTATGTAGTATGTCCCATAAAAGCTGTCAATATATATATATATATATATATATATATATATATACATACATATATATGTTTTTTGTGTGTGTGTGTGTATATATATAATGTTGTTATGACACACAAATGTGTCATTTAATAATAATGGTGTCACTGGTCTTTATTAAACTATAAAAATAAGTAAATCAGTAAATCATTTCTCTGGAGAGTGTCTTCATAGTGAAGTGAACATTTAAATTCTAACAATAACATTAATTCGCCAATGACATGATTTTTAAGTGCACATTTTTGCATGTTTAATCAGATTAAGCCTTAGTTGTCTGAATACATTTATTGAAAAAAAAATTGTGCATAAAAAGTGCATAAAATTATAAAAATATCAGCAGTGATATCTGTTATTTTAAAGAATAACGCTGTTCACCTCTAGTGTCTTGCCTCTAAGAAATCACTAAGAACAACCTATTTTAAACCTCATGCCTCTACTGTGTAGTAAAGATTTAGTTGTGTGTGTTTTAAGTGTGTCTGTGTGTAGGCTCCGTATTTCTTAATTTGTGTGTGGCTGACTGTCTGTCTCTCTCTCTCTCTCTCTCTCTCTCTCTATCTCACACTCTCACATCCCATTTGATGTCTTTTCTAGGCTTTTCCCTGTATCTCCACTGGAGTGTATGGTGAGTGACAGAATTCCAGAGAGACTCAGTTCATAAAACTGTAAAATGTTTCATGCTCATTTTTAATTTAATGTTAATTTTACAAATTATTTCATCAATTTCCACTAGCAGCTTTGCTCTATTTGTGTTTCCAAATAATCCAAATAATATCCAGTGAAAATTTTGTAATGCGTTTGTGAACCAATCCTTTTTAATAATATAATGTTGCATTCTGTGATGCCTGTGGTTTTTCATTAACTGTGCTTATAATGATGCCCACATTTGTTCCTCATGATCAGAGATCTGCAGCTGTGTTTAAGACGAGAGCTCATTTCTTTCTGGAATGCTTTCAGTAGATATCAGTTGCAGTACCATGTGGGATTATTTAGATTAACAAAGGGCATAGATGTTGAGATTAAGAGAGATTGGGTAAGCAAGTATGTCAGGGAGATTGTAATCTGTGTGCCCTGATTAAAGTAAGATCCAGCACTAACTCTCAGAACACACTTTTTTACCAGAAATAGCATTTTTAACTACATCAGAATCCATTTTTTTCTGTGGCCTATTCTGTAAATGTGTATGAAATAAATGAATGTATAGATGCAATAAATAAATGAATACATAGGAGTTTATTTCATTTTCTCAGATCGTAAGTGATCATAATTGGTTTGCACAGTCAAAACATGAGGCAGGAGTTGGTGTGGAGACAGATGCTGACACAAATCACTGATACTAAATGAAAAGATCCTTCTGTTCCACTCTCAGATACCTTACTGAGTACTCGGAAGGGAATTCACTAGTGTGTTGTCAGACTCCATATATCCTCTTACAGTAAGTAATTCAGCTGTTGGAAGTTAGTCAGGTTAGTAGTGTTATTATTTTAGCATACTCCTTTGCAAAAAAATTATTATTAGGCCAACAGCTAATTATAGCTTTCTGTTAGTTATCTAGAAAAGGATCATTTCTATTTGGATTATAGAGGTTACAGCGAGTCAGCATGCAGCTCAGGTTACAGTTAGACGTCTACTTGTTAAGTAGCTAATAATTAACATTGCGCCACAGTGCTGATGAATTCTGATTGGTCAGAAGGTGTAGATTAATTTTCTCTAACAGTGCAGACATTTCATTGTGCAAACGTTCCACACAACATTAAATTTAACTAGTAAGAGATTAACATTATGCCATGAACAAAAACAAATAGTTGGCAAATTGCTGTGGTAGAATAAAATGCTTCAGCATGTGCTATTATAGGAAAATAAATTTTAGGGTAAAAAAAACAGCTTCAGTGTTTTTACTGTTCAATATAATATCTTGAACAGGAAGATGGACTGGGTAATATTGTAACACACTTTACTTTTTTATTACCAAATAAAAATATTAATGTGTCAATCATCTGTCTGTCAACAAAATCAGTGAAAAACGTTACACTTTCTCTAATTAAAAAGGACAATATTGGCTCCCACACAACAGAAAAGTGTTTAGGAGATTGCAAGTTTGAATCCTGACGATGCCACTGCCATTAGTCGGGTCCAAGGGATTAAAACTGGCCGTGTTCTCTGGGTGGTAGGAATGGCATACTCTCTACCCTAAGTCAGTCACAGCAACACGAGTGAGCTCATGTATGGTATGTGGAAGAGGGCAAATAGCACTTTCCTCCATGTGTGTTACGCTGCCCTGTGACACAGCACGTGTTAGCCTTCACCCTTCCTGGTTAGTAGCTGTCGTATGATAGTGAAGAGCTGGCTGGTGGGTAGAAAATGGAAAATGACCAAATTGAGGAGAAAATGATCTAGCTAGCTTTGTTTTGATTGCTGGTCAATCCAGTGACGTACATTTCTGCTCAGAGAATAACCTGAAAAACTAAAACTCCTATGGGTAAATGTGTTGTGTTGCACTCTTACATACAGTTTATTTAGAATATATGTGTGATGTCATCAGTGTGTCTAGTAACGTTTATGCATTGTATGTGTTGTGTGTGTGTGATGAAGGATACCCACCTGAGCAGGCAGTGGAAGTGGCTCTGAAGACAGTAAGAGAATACCTGGAGGACAACCCTGCGCAGGTGTGTGTGAGGGGGACAAACTCCCTGTTGGGGTTCTTTTTTAGCTGCTGCTGTTATTGTGTGATGCTGAATAGTGCATCATGTTGTCATGGTGGTCACAGAGGGACATAAGCTCTGTCTCATCTTTATCACATGCTTATGTACTATTCTAGGTATACTATGTTTAAGTATGCTTGACTTTGTCTTTTGGGTTCACACTGATAAATAAGTAGAACGACAAGAAGTAGTTCACTCTCTTGGTTCCTACCTGCACTATGCACTGTATCACACACACACACACACACACACACACACACACACACACACACACACACACACTGGAGCCATTCATGTATGTGTAGGTGAAAAAAGAAAGCCCAGGGTAGATTTAACACGTAATGAGGCATCAGGTAAACTGTGCCTGCATTTTCTATCTCTGTCTCTCTCTGTCTATGACTCTCTCTCTCTCTCTCTCTCTCACACTGTCACTCTGTCCATCCGGTCCTGAGCTGCGTGCTGACTCGCTGACAGTTTCTCTGTCTCTACAGTTCTGTGCAGTGACAGAAACGAGCTAATTAGAGAGTCCTAATTAACAAGCCCTCTCCTCCCCCCAGCCACACTATACCATCAACACACACCAAATTAGCGAGTATGGGCAAGGAGGGAACTGAGAGAGAGACAGAGGAGAGAGATATTTGCTGAAGAAAAGGAAAAAGTGAAGGAAAGAGGACAAAACAGGTGGTAGGGGAGAGAAAGGCAGAGAGGGCTGTTAGATGCTGAAGAGAAAGCACCCACAAGAGAAATGGTGGTTATGCGCACAACCTGACAAGTCAGATCGTAATTATTTTTTCAGGAACAAAAAAGGCTTATTGCATTTTATCATTTTAAATCAAAAGATCAAAACAAACTTTTTTCTCACATTGTACATTGTACGTCTAGTGTATATTCAGGTGTATAAATCAGACTACTCCTTAGTCACTGTGGGCCGTATTCAGAGTTGAATACAATCCAAAATGCATCATTATTGACATGGAGAAATTTGCATGTATTCAGAGATGGGTTACGCACCTGCTTAAGTCGATTTTCTTGGTGATCCATTCAGATTATCCATTTCACCTTCATCTAGTCCATCTCCAAGGTTTTTCTTGTGTAGAAGCATCCAAAATGGTGTTTTTCAGTAGCACCTAGATCACTGCCTTTAAACACAAGCACGTGCCTTTAAGCCCCGAAAAAATTAATGATAGACAACATGGGCTGAAGACCGAATTTTTGTCAAATGTAATATGACGTAACATAAAAGCATGAGATAATCTTCTTAAAAATTACAAAGATATTTAAATGATAAAATGGGGAGCACTGAATAAATATCTGATAGAAGTCTATATTATCTATATTGAAAATATATTGCTGCAAATCTGGTTTAATTTAACAATATGGCGCCTTATTATTCCAAAGCTTATAAATAGCACTTAATCCACTTAATCTTTTTGTGTGCACTTCATGAAGGCATGAGATACTAAATCAAGGTCATGGAATCGTAAACTGTGTGAGGGATGTAAGCTATTCTTAGCAAGTTTTTAATTCATGATTTTGAGTTGTCAGATGAATAAAATAATGCCAAAGTTTTGTTAAATGACTGTAAAGGGTCGTCCCTTGCTATCTGTATAAAATAGTGTCATATACATGAATTTAATATTGTCCTCAAATGGCGTTCTATAGTTTTGTTTTGTTTTATATTGCAAGTATTGCACAAAACATAAATTTTAGCAATACTATTAATACTGTCGCTTTCTCGCTAGCACTCAGGTCTGAGGCCTGAATAATGATGTGCATGTGCACAGTTTCAGTATTAAATCCTCACTATACACGCTTAACCCAACTCTGAATACAGCCTGCTGAGTTTTATTTACTTAAATATTAACAGAAAACATAATTAGAAATAATGTCTCACATTACCCAGTTAGCTAACTTAACTAGCTAACTGGGTAACGTGAGACATTGACCAGTGTCACACACTATTATGTTAATTACATTTTGTCTCTCACTCCTTAAGTGTTAATTTGTCTGAAATTATATTTTGTCAATTTTAACCCTTAAGTCTTAAATTACCCTAAATTCAGATGTGCATGGTCTTAAATTTACGGCTTTTTGCTGTTTGTAATCTGCTGTTGTTGTTTTTTGTTGCTTTAATGCAATTTAATCTATTTACATTTGACACACACTCAGTAGAGAATACAGTGTCAGGCACGTGTGAGCTGTATACACAGAGATGCACATCTTGGGGGAAATGTGCTTTCAGATGAAAGTTAACAGTATCTGTATACACCCTGTAATTAAATGAGAGGCAGAAATTGTAATCACGATTAAATGACGCTTAATTGTGCAGCACTGCTTTTTTCGTCTTTGAGTGCTGTAGCTGGAGAGAAGAGAGTCAAGTCGAGTGTGACTGTAAGTGAAGGACACCCGGTTCACACGACACCCAGGTGCTAGTTATATAACGTTTAATGGCCAGGTGATGTGTGTGTGTGTGTGTGTGTCTGTCTGTGTGTGGGTTTTTCTGTGAGTGTGCATGCGTGCGTGCGCGTGCAGGTTTGTCTGTGGTTTTGAGGCTGAGCACAAACGACCCTTGAGCCTCATTTAACCTCTGCTCCCAGGATTAGAAGAGCTTGTAGATGAGCTTGTCGTAGATGAACATGTAGACGAACTTGTAGACGAACTTGTAGACAAATTTGAGCTGGTAGTGGAGTTTGTAGTTGAATTTGTAGATGAGTTTGTAGAGCTGGTAGATGAGCATGTAGAAGAGCTCGTAGTTGAGCTTGTAGATGAGTTTGTAGAAGAGCTTGTAGAAACTTGTGGCTGAGCTTATAGATGAGCTTGTGGATGGACTTGTACATGAGTTTGTAGCTGAGCTTGTAGATGAACTTGAAGACAAATTTGTAGCTGAAATTGTAGACTAAGTTTGTAGATGAGCTTGTAGACTGAGTTTGTAAAGGAGTTTGTAGTTGAATTTGTAGACTGAGTTTGTAGCGCTTGTATTGGAGCTTACAGATGAGTTTGTAGATGAGCTTGTAGATTGAGCTTGTAGATGAGCTTGTAGACTGAGTTTGTAGAGGAGTTTGTAGCTAAGCTTGAAGACACAGAACACACTTTATTACTGCAGTAAATTGAGGTGGTCATTAGAGATGTAAATATTTGTTTGAACTGGGGTGATACTGGTGATGACATCTGCAGGCTAAGTGTGTTATTATTGCAAAAGATCTCTTTAGCATTCTCCTGGTTTCGTCGTCTCATGCGCATAACTGGAGTGCTGATTTGTTTTTCTGTCTCATCAGATGGACCGGGTCATTTTCTGCGTTTTCCTCAAGTCAGATGAGGATTTGTACAAGAGCAGACTTCCTGCCTACTTTCCACAAGGTATGTTTCGATCTTCCTTTCCTTTTTTTTTTTTAACATTTTCTTTTCCTCTTCATCTTGAAGAAAAAAATATTTTTTGCTCTAGCACATATATATTCTCACTATTTCCCACTCTCTCTTGGACACACACACACACACACACACACACACAGTGGTCCCAGTTGCCCTCTCTGCTAAAGGGCTTTTTCCAATGACACCAGCCAAAAGTCACTCTGAGCCCTCCATCCATTAGATTGCATTAAATTCTGCGGCCTGGCTTTTTATTTTCCGCATCATTTTTTTTTTCTTCAATTGTTGTCAACATTAATCTAGTTTGATCAAGCATAGTACACGCCATGGGACTGGGCTGTCACTTTCAATCATCTGTAATGTTATTTTGCCTTTCTAAACAAACAACACACTGTCCATGGTGTAGAAAAGAACAGCGTTCAGTGCTTCAGAGCCAGCATGCCAAACTTGTTCAAGCCTGAAGAGAGAAAAGACTTTAGTCAATCATTATTTTTCCCTCAAAACCACATGTCTATCCCCACCCCCTTCAGCCTGCTGACCAATCAGAGAGGCCGTTGTGAGGACAGGTAACCAGCATGGTGTGCACTAACCTATGCTTGTGCTTTGTTTTAGTGTTTGTCTGGAACATTAAAATAGAAAAATGTAGTGTTTGAAATAGAAGCATATCAGTGGCAGTACTTTAGTTGTAATGTTTACAGATAAACATATGTTAATAGTTTGCAGTGCTAACAAACTAACACTGAATATGTTAACATTTTCATAATGTTTTTTTTTCTTGCAAATAGAATATAATTCAAAAGGGGCAGGTTTGCAGTGTTTTGTTTTGATTTTAAATCCATTCTAATTTCTAGTTTTTGAAGCTGATAGTGGCCGTGCATATTTTATTAACTTGAATATCATTCTTCATTTCTTTTTTCTTTATTAAATGTACAAGATACCTCCGTCTCTCCCTATATCTATTCTGTCTTGTTTAATTGACAGGTGGTGTGAGTGTAACCCTGCTCTGTGTTAGTGTTGCTACCTGTCAGTGCAAGTGTGACACCTATGTGTGATGATCTTTGTGATTTCTTGTGCGAAGCGTCTCAGCTGAATGCCTTTTTCTTCACTTACAGATGCGTTTCCTAAAAGCAAATTATGAGTGGATGTAACTGCGTTGGATGCCTCACTCATCGCCTGCTCCTGCTTCCCCAGCGTCTGCCCTGCCAGCAACACCTACTGATTATTTTTGAATCCACTGATTTTTATTTTGATCGCATGCGTCGTATAATTTCTTATCGCTCAATCCAGTTTTCTCTGAACTACTGTGTTGATGATCAAAGGATAGCTTTTTGGCGTTGCACTAAAGAGGACTGCCATCACACACACAGCGTATCAAGCAAACAAAATGACAAGTGTTTCATTATTTCTCTGATGTCAATACTGTTGTAATCAGGAATCCAAAAATGTTCTGTCCATACACGTCATTTCTGATAAATAGGATTTTACTAGAATGTTGTGGATCAGGGGTAATCAATCTTATCCACAATGCCTTCAAGTTTTTGTTGAAACCATGCAGGAGTTACATCTGATATAACTAATTAATTGTTTGAAGCCTGATACCAAATTATTGTATAATTGGAATTAAGTATGTTGCTGCTTATTTGGAATGTATGCCTACAGTCTCACCAGCCATTTCCTGATAAGATTCAGAGATCTTGCACAGGTCTGGAAAAGTACTAAATTTAAAGGCACTCATTTTCAGACATGGATAAGCATGCACTTTCAAAAAACATTTTGGAAAAAGTACAGATATACTAAAAAGAGGAACTGCATATTGAATGAAACTTGTGAAGTTGTGTCTTCTGTTCAAATGGTTACAGTTGCAAGAACTTGTCACTAAGTAACTGGGAAATATGAAGCCAAAAATGGACACAAACTAATAACTGGAGATTACAATTTAACTAGCTATTACATATCTATCGAGTCTTTTATTTGGACAGTTTAAAGGCACAGTGATGGTAGAAATGAGACAAAACAGTCTAGAATTCTAACATTTCTCTCAATATGTTGGTAGATTACTAAGAAAGAACAAAGTAACTAAAATTACACTATAATTATACTTACTATCTATTGCTTGTCATGGCTTCTACCATATTGAAAAACCAAAACACTGCATTACACATTGTGAAATTTCGATTTCTGAAGCAGTAAATACAAGAGTGGGCCATTCATACTGTATGGGATTGCCTTGTAACTGTATTTGAGTGAAGCTTCAGATCCTAGCCACTAAGGTTCTAAAATCAATTGTATTTAGGCATTCTTAATGTATATTACATTTCCTGTTTTACTTTTTAAGTCGAAAAAAATTGTAACTTAAAAAACTTAAATTATGGACAATGAAATTTGGAAAGCTCAGGATTTTTTCTCCCCACAAAGGTAATAAGTCTGAAATAGTCTATCGCTGTTCTAAAGAAAGTACAGAATTTCAAAATTTGGGGAAAAGGTATGATTTGCACACCATTATTTTAAACTACTATAATGGAATTGAACATTATAAATAAAAGTATGTTACTCCACTGAAAATGAGTTTAAAAAAGAAATCAGGCATATTGCAAGCTATTCACAGCCGTTCTCACGGGCCAGTGCTCATAACACTTAACCTACAATGAAAATGCACTCTTTCTTCCTTTGCTGTGTAGTTTATGTAGGTCGCTATGATGAAGGATTCTCATTAAAACCCATTCCTACTACTGAATGAATGGCCAGTTCTCCTCTTAATGCAACTTTCATTAATTACACCCTGTGCCTCGGTGGTAGCGAGAGGCAATAGAGCAGCAGCAGCAGAATCCTTCAAAACAGAGCAAACATTTTGAAATATTGATTTTAAATCAAGTGTACATTAGCCAAACTAGCAGTCACAAGAGAGTCATTCTTTTAATGCAGTGCTTTTTGTTTCCACAACATTTTCTCCACCCAGAGATTGCACAGTGTCACATTCTTCTTCATCTATATCTACTCTCTTCTTCCCCTGAGGAGGAAGACAGCGAATAAGCGCCTGAGAGAGAGGGATAGTGTAAAGGAGAGTTTGATGAACTCATCTGAAGCCGTGTTCATTTTTAATAAGCAGTGGGCAGCTCAGGTACTGTCATCAGATGAGCCGTGTGTAATATGGAACTGAGGAGGAAAAAGAGGGAGGGCATGAGGGAATGAAAGAGAGAACGCGCAGGAGAGTAATTATCCTAAATCGAGACTTCATTGCTGTCCCATCAGCACTTTCTCTTTCTTTTTCTTTCTTCCCTCTCGTGCTCAGTCTCTTTCTGTCCTGCTTACTGAAGTGTTATTTAATTTGCACTACTGGTGTGCTAAATGCAGGATAGAGAGCTGCTGACAGAGTATCTCCTCACTGGAGCTGAGATGCTCTGAAGTGTTTGCTTCATGCCAACAACACAGCCATGGAGAGAGATAAGAGGACTTCTCTTTTTTTTTTAACCTTTTCCATCTCATCTCTTTGGCTCAGCCCCCTTTTTGCTCCCCTTTCTTAGTGATGTCATCTTTCTTCTTTTTAGTTTCTGTTTCTGTCACTCTCTCTCTCTCTCTCTCTCTCTCTCTCTCTCTGCCTTTGTTTTTGTGTTTGCACTCCCCGTCCAACTGTGTGTGGCCATGCAAGTATATCCTAGCACTTGGATGATGCAGAGCTTATCTTTGTCTTGCTTCTGGTCCTCACTGTGTGTTTCTCTTTCACCTGTGTGTGAAGTAATATAGTTGAATACTGCATCCTGCATATTGCATTATACACTGTATAGTACATATTGTTCCTTGTGGTAGTATGTAGTATTTGAGGATTATTATTTGTTATACTATACATGTGACTACCTTTCAAGCATATTCTGAGCAAGCACTTGCCCCACAGTTAGTTAGCGGAGAAAGACTTTAGCCTTAATTTGCAAACACATGGTAAGAAATAGAGTAACACACCTAGCCAACTAGCATAAATTGAATTTTGTATCAGAGTAACTGGCAGAGTTAAGAATTACAGAGCTTCTGATGACAAATATTAATATTAAGCATTAAGTTGTTAACTGACATAGCCACAACAAAGAGTAAAATCTCCTAAACTTAGAAGCTCTTTAGCCATTGCTAATGGTTGTCGGTTAGCATTAGGTTATCCACATAGGCAGTACATTGTCTACATTAGGTACATTTGTGGTGATCTGTATTTAGAACATTTAGATTAAAAAGTACCACACAGTACAACCATTTCCTTTACTTGTACAGTTGCAGCCATTTTTTTTTCCCCCAACCAGTTTTCCAGCTTTCATTTTGACAGTGAAGTGACCGCATTGCATTGTGGGATGCAATACACCACAGACATTGTGCATTCAAATGGAACTGATGAATTTGTGCTATATATGTGAATGCAAATACACAATAAAGGTAATATGTATTGGCCAATAAAGTGGTACATGTAATGACAAAACCTGGAACCATGGAACCTAGCTAATAATCAAAGCTAATGATTTAGCTAGCATGTAGCCTTTTATTTGCACAATGTAAAGGAATAGAGGCTGTAAAAGCTGGACTTAACTTCCAGAAATAAAAATAATTTCCATTAGAGGTGCTGGCAAATTACTAATAAAACATACAACTGTAATTACGCTGTAATTACAGTTACCACAAACAGAATGTTCAGGGGTTTTGCCATTTTGAGAAACATAAATATTAACTCACAACCTGTGAACTCAGTGCTATCAGAAGATTTTGGTTTCCAAAGTGGTGAAAATGAGTAGAGCGACCAGTTACGACCTGAAAGCCAATGTAGTAATATGATGTGTTCAAATGAAACTTGTGAATTCCTGCTTCTAACACGAACACATGACACTCTCATTATTTAAGTGGTTAAAGAACAATTGCCAAATATGGACGCTGATATATTAGCTAGCTAATGACTGAGGCTCAGGCCCGCCAACCCTTACACATTCTTAATTTGTAAGTTGTCCATTAAAAATACACCAAAAGAGAAGTCTTCTTTTATCCCCCCAGTAAAAACAGCAGATAAGGCAATCGACAATTCTGAACTCTCCGATATTAACTCCGACAATCCGTGGAAGCCCCGCCCTCTTCTCCCCTCTCTAATCATTACTAATCTTCAAGCTGGTGTATCTTCAGCGTATGTTTGACTCCCTATTATTAGACAAGTATATAGTTATTAGTTAACCAAATATTTACTAGGGATCCCACCAAAAAGGGGCCAAAAAAGGGTTAAAAAAATGCAGACACGCTCAGATGGTTTGAGTAGCAGATCAACAGTGAAAATGGCTGGCGTGTGGAAGCATTTCACAGGTGCTACCAAGGACATTAGACATTTTGCCAAATGATTTATATAGAAAATGTACAGTGATTTTTTTTTTTTTTCCCTACTGTGTTTTTACTACGCCTCTCCCACGCCGCCTTCTTAGGCAGGACTATGCATTATTTCTCTTTAGGGTTTGCATGTCTAGAGGCTGTTGATTTAGCTACCTAGCACAAAGCCACTAAGTTTTTTTAAACAAACAGTGTAAAGGAACAATGAGAGTGAAAACATGATAAAATTAATGAACATGACCTTTTCATTCAGAAATGTTGCACAACAAAAACTATGGAGTAAATACAACATATTTTTGTGGTTAGAACTCTGAAGTGGCAGCTATCAGGAAAACTTCATTGCTAAGAGTTAATGACTACCAGAAGATTCGTTCACATGGAATTTTCTTGTAAAAATAGTCAATAGAATTTAGCTACATATTCAGAAATTCGACTTGAGCAGGTATATTTATCACACTGCAAATATTCATGTTGCTTGCTTATTGCATACTACATACTTTTTCACTTGGGGTTTAGTAGGAGTAGGATGCTATTTTGAAAAACCGCCTGGGTCTTGTAACCTCCACCAGTTTAGCTAGATGGCCACCACAGTGCACACCTGACTTAACTGAAGAAAGCCTTGATAATTAGCTGACATCAGGTGTGTGGAGCAGGAAAGCCATTAACGTTGCAGTGTTGGACACCTTCAGGGTGAGAGGTTGTGATTTTTTTTTCAAGCTAAAATTGACCAGAGGCCTACAATGCAATCAAAAATGTGGGAAAAAGAAAATAGACCTTGTGAGCTAGCCGGAGAGAGTCACGCTCATCGCAGCTGTCTGTGTGCGTGTGGACAAGCAGTGTTTGGTGTTGTAGGTGAAGTTGAGGGGTGATGTTTATGGATGCTGATGGAGAGGGCAGAAAGGTTGTGTGTGAGGGGGTTGTAAACTGCTAGTGAAATGAAAATGGCTCTTTAGCAGAAGCCAGGACGCTCCACTGCCCCCACAATCAATGTGTTGATTTACTACCTGAAAGCCTGTCAAACCAAGAGAGAAGTCTGTGTGTGTGTGTGTGTGTGTGTGTGTGTGTCAGTTTGGGGTGACAAGGAGTTCAACAAGGTGAGAGTGAGATTGAGGTAAGATTTAGATAGCTAGTTATGAAGATATGACCATTTTCATTATAAAATTTCACAACTCAATTTATGCAAGATTGTGACATGTCCAAGTACATGAAATGAAGTGCTGAGTTTAGTCGAATAAGAATGCCACACCTAACACCTAACCCTTTTCTTGCTTTTCCTTTAGCAGTTTCTTATTAAGTGGGTTATATGTCTACGTCTAAGCTGTATACTATGATAGGCTTGAGATGAATTGGTGTTAGTGAAGTGCTGCTGTCTTCCTAACAGCGCACTGTGTTTCTACCTGCTGTGTTTCTCACACTGAATTGTCTAATAAAATATTAATCTTGTTTACTTGATGGTAGTGGAGTGTCTTAGAGGAGAAGACTTGTGTATAAAATATTTTCTCATTCTGTCTTTCACCCAAACATGTGTGTTCATCTCAATCCAAATCAACCACTATTTTCTAAACATACTGACTGATCTCATTCACAGAACTAATAACACTTTCAAGTGTCTCTACACTTCATCCTAATGAATAAATATGTTTCATCGAACTAAATTCAAATGAATTAAATTTAAGCTGACTCTGATTAGGAAATTACATTCATGCAAATTGATTACGTTAATTTGTTTGCAAATGATTGCATGAATAATTTGTTACTATATAAAGCTTGTATGAGGTGTGTAACTCTTACCGTTAGCGCTTTTGGATTGTAGGTGTTAGATTAAATTTCTACTGGGAAATAAGGCAGCCAACAGTCATTTTATCCAGACTTTACTCACCTTATTTTAAATTTAATGAAAGTAAAAAAAAACTGTATATAAAAGATTAAAAATCACATTTTCACACACTTCCTGTTCTTTCAAATATTTTTTTTCAATTATTAAATGGTTAATACAAAACCAAAATTAAAGGATATGCTAGAAAACATTACAAATGATTAAATGGTTTTATTATTAAATCCTTTTGGGAAAAAATCAGATAAATTTGTTTGACACATCCTTTTAAGAAACATTAATATTTAACGCATGGCAGACAAATAATGTTGTGTCATAAAATATAAGAGCCAATCGGGTTCCAATATGCAAATGAAGTTCATGTAACACCAATTTACCAGGGAAAGGGACTTGTAAATTTGGGGGCATTTCTCCTTTTTTTCTGTTTATGTCTAATGGCATTCACTCAATTTAGCAGTTTAGTATTGCATAATATAGAAAAAATAATGGTTATTAAAACAAGTTCTGTGATGACCTAAAATTGCATGAGATGAGAAATTAATGTGGTGGTGGTTTGGGGATGTTATATAGCTGATATCTGATCTTCTGCTTTTAGTAGATAATAAGACTAACAACAACAACAACAACAACAACAATAATAATAATAATAATAATAATAATAATAAAATAATAACTTTCAACTGTACATCATTAATCTACCGGCCTTTCTTGTTCATGTCCTGGTGTGTTAGTGGATTAATACAGAGTTGAAGCGTAGCTTTTGATGTATTCAGCCAGCAGTCTTTTTTTCTCTGTTCACACTCAAGCACAACAGATGGTCTTCATACAAATAGTGTTGCTTTGGGTTTCATTTTCCTCTGTAATTATAAATCCATTAATAATTTTCCTGCTGAAATGTAGGATTAAGAGAGGTGAAGCTCATTTACATTTTCACAAAGCAGATCTGAACCACTTCCACACGAGCTCTCACTGTGTAAGAGCTGAGAGCTGTGATAGTGGGGTTCAAAAATAAATGGAGCATTTCAGATAGTGACTGTAGGCTGCGGAGGTGTGTGATGTGTGTGGTGTGTGTGTGTGTGTGATTTGCTAATTAACAAGACTCATTTGACACATACAGATGCACTATGTTTGTAACACACATGTATTATTCATGTACACAGAAACATAATTCACACGCAGCATAAAACTGATGTGTTTTGTTTTCCGCCCCCGTCTCCTTGTGCTTTTCTTTAAGTGCCTGAGTTACAAAGAGCCCTGAGGACATGTGCATTTATCACAAGTGTCCATCCTCACTAATGCATGCCTGAATGCGAAAATGTGTATGTCTCTGGAAGCTTTGGCTGTTTTTTTGTACAGATCTAATACATTTGTGCCTCATGAATGTAAATGTCAGGAGGTTTATGCTGGTATCTTAATGCACTTGAAGTGTGTGTGTGTGTGTGTGTGTGCGCGTGTGTGTGTGTCTTTGAAAAAAAAAAGTAATTGAAAAGCACAGGTGTGTCCGTTTGTGTGAGAGAGAGCTCTTGCACAGACAGTACTTGAGTGCTCTCCCCTCACCCAACCCGATTTTGTTTTATTTTATTTTTATTTTGAGCGTTTAATGT
Source organism: Pangasianodon hypophthalmus (assembly GCF_027358585.1). NCBI lineage: Eukaryota > Metazoa > Chordata > Actinopteri > Siluriformes > Pangasiidae > Pangasianodon > Pangasianodon hypophthalmus. The sequence goes on from NC_069716.1 coordinate 22,222,666, forward strand.
ATTAAAAGGGCTGTGGTAATGAATTATAATCTTTAATGCAGCGACCGATCGATACATCCACAAAATAAATCAGCTTTTTACTGAGAGCGTCAAAGCCTTTAATACACTAGGGGGCGAAACAGTGGAGGGAGAGGAGGAGGGGAGGCTGGCTGACAAGAGCTGGTGATGGAGGAAGGAGAGAGAGAGCGGGGACCGAGGGAGAGAAGGAGGATAGATGAGAGTGGTTGAGGTGGATATTATTGGTTACTACGTTTAAGAGCATGCACCCAGAGACCATACATTCATAATGAAAGTGTGTGAGGTCAAGAGGTCAGGACTTATCACACACTATAATCAGACATGTTGCTGTTCCCACAGGTTCAGGCCTGGAGCCACAAAGACTCCCAGTCTCTCTCTCTCTGTCACATTTCTGCAAAATGCCAAAACCACACAGACAGTCTGGCTGATTGTGTGGTTAAATTTGGCAAGATTGTTGTTGCTTTGCTTATATTTTATTCTACCTTCTGGCAAAGGAGCAGAACCGCTAATGCAGTTTCTTTTCAATAAGGTCCCATGCCCTTTCCTAGCACTTTATTTATGCTCACACCTACAAATCAGTCAGTAAAAACTTTTAAGCAGAATATTGTGTGAACACAGTGTGAACTGCGGCCAGCGAAACGACACTGCCTGATTGTCAGTGAAGAGTCAGACATGGTATATCATCATTTCATAAACAGAATGCTCTGTGGACTGATGCATTTTGATGAATGTCGCCATGACAACTGCATAATTCATGAATTGTATTAGCGCTCCATTTGTCATTTTTGAGTTATGATTCACCCTAGGGATTGTCAAAAAACCTCTTTGCTTGCACCCATGATGTTTTAAGATCCTTACCAACACCCAACCAACCCCCTCCCCTTTCCTCCTCCCAAATGTCAGCATCAGTTGGTGCGGTGTGATGCAGGCCGAATTAATCTGCCCTCATAAATATCTTGTTAGCATCACTTTGTGCGAGAGACACACTCATATTTATTCTACTGGCAGAGACGTCGTGTTCAGCAGCTCCAGAGCATCATTGCTGCCACCGAGTGGTGATGGAGGGGAATATAACTGTCATAATGTTTTATTACTGCTCTAAAACGACTCAGTTCATAAGTCAGAAAACAGTGTATTCAATGTACAAAAATGAATTTATTCAAGATGTATTGAAAATAGATTTGTTTTAAATAATAGTGCAAAACCATCCAGTTGCAAGTCAACAAACATCCATCCTGTACTACTACAAGCTTATAAAATAGTATACAAAAAAATAGTTAATGAATGTTGAATTTGAAAAACTAAACAAAAAATGATCATACATGTCGTAAGGTCGCTTGAATCTCGCTGGCGTTCCTACTCCTGGGTTTTTTCAAAACTGGAATGTAAATCTGAAGCAGAGAGAAGGAAATGGGCAGTGGTTACGTTACAGGAACTTGCCTTGCTTGGGTGAGTTTCTGAAGGCTGGGCATGAGAGATAAGTCATTAATGACCAGCAGTGTGCGGCTCGTTCTAATCTACTGACCTTCAGCTCCGGAGGAGACACGACTAACGTCCGAGTGCTCAGGAGTGATGTTCTCTTCACTCTCACCTTAAACACACACACATTTCATAATCACTTAGTTTTTTTAGGTTCTTCAACAAATGTCATGTAGTATAATATACTCTGCTCTTCTATATTAATGCCATTCCTTCCTTTCCTTTTTATTTGGGAAAAAAATTAAATAAAATTTCTGATTCCTGAGTGTTTGCACAACTGTAGGAATTTCTAATAACTAAATTGGGAGAAAAATTGGGTTAAAATCCCCCATTTGAATGTGGCCATTTAAAGTGCAATACAGTAACATTTCTAGTATTTATACTTCACAAGTTAGCTGCAAAAAACTGAGTTATTAGCAAACAGTTTTATGGTGTGCTGTCAGAGTATAACCATACTATTGTTTTAGTTTGGTTTGTGTAAAATAAATGAATGAATTAGCTTTTTTAATTGTTGTTTTTTATTGAATAATTTACTTTGTTACCCAGGTAACTCAACGCATGGTAACTAACTGTAAATGAGAGCTGCACTCTGTTTACTCTCTCAACTCCTCAATCCCCTCCCTGCCTTCTTTTCTTCTCATTGCTCTCAATTTCCTTTGTTTCTCTCTATCTTGCTCATTCTTTTCCTTCCTCGTCTCTCTCTGTCCTCAACATCCCTTCTCCCTCTCACCTCTTCCCTCCTCACTAGGCGTTGGACTCCCGTCCTGGTCTTTTTCCCACAAGGCACTGGATGGCGTGTTTAAGCGCTGAATTGGCCGTGAGCGATGGTCTCCAGGACTGAAGGATTGGGACACACCTCCCTCTCGACCCCTGCCTAAACCCCAGCCATGTCTGGAGGAGCCCAGTTTACGGCGCGCTGTCCTCAGGACCACTTTGGATGGCTCATCTGTGTCTCCCTGAGAGGACACTCTCCTCAGGGTTGATGGAGACCCCGGGGCACTGCTGGGGTCTCGCTCCTGACCTGTACAGACGCACTTATTACAGATCATATTATTACAGCACTGCTTATAAATATTGTTAACAGCCACATTGATAAATTATTAGTGGCCACTTGTGAGATATTTGCTTATCCTGTGAGGACTTTCAGAACAGACTTCCACAGCTCTATAAAGAGTTACTGCTCTCTAAGGTGGGCTAAAGCGAACACCTCTGGTAGAGGTCCAAGAGTGAGAATTATAGCTAGACTGCTCTAGAGTGCAAGCCTCTTATTGTAATGGGCTTTGTAGGACAGAGTTTTACAGCGTCCATAGCTGTGTGTTTGGTGTGTGTGCTGCTTTGTGTGAGGTCTGAGCAGCATTAACTCTGCTGTCTCTTACTGAGAGCTGATGCGAGGGAGGAGGGCAGCGCAGAGTCTCCGGGCTCTTCCTGGACGTCCATGCTGCCTACAGTGATAAACTGAGCTCGACCTTCCCTGCCTCCTTTAGGCTTTATCAGCTTCTTCATACGGTCTGCGATCCAATTAGACTTCCTGTGGAGTCAAGAAATAGGTGTATGGGCATGAAAAACACTTGTAGCCAGAAGGAAGAACAGCAGTGAGGTGGACAGCTTGTAGAGGAAAGAAACAAAGTTGGAGAGAAATGGTAATTTACATAAAATGCCCTGAGGATGTGAAAAAAGGGGTTCAGAAAAAATCCATTGTACAAAATTGTCCTCATAGTTTGGTGTCTAATATTTTCTACTACAGTTTTGCAAGAAATAGACATCAACGTCACCTAAAATTTTTTCTTTAAATATATGCCCAAATGATATACTATGAATAACAGGCTAAATGTTAAACTGTGTCCTAAACCACATCAATAAAAGTACATAATGTTACTGAGGAACTGAGTGCAATTTGAAGGAAAAAAAAAATTGTGGTGAGAGAGATTTCCATTACATGTTGGCTAGCTCTAGTGCAAAACTAAAGCATGCTTGGACATCAAACATGTCTGAGCTGATAGACAGGACAGGTGGAAAATTGAGGCAGGAGGAAAATTGTGCACATTTAATTTCTAAAATCTTCCTTCAAATCTGACTGACTTGGGTTGTTTGGGTGCAGACATGCCAGGCTCCAGAACCCGATATTGATCCATTATCTTCTCCACCAATTTCTGCTTCTCTCTGCGTAGCTCATTCAGTTTATCACTATAAGACGATAAGGGAGAGGAAGAGGGAGAGATGTGGTCATTAGAGAAGTAATCAAGAGACTTGATGTGTTGTGTTTTCTTATATTTCTGTATAAGTATGTATGAGAGAACAAAAGAAGTACAGCAGGGATTAGCTATTATAATGCATAATTTGAAAAAGGGAGTGATAAAGACAGTAACACAGAAGGAAGGTGTGGGTGTGTGTTTATATGATACACACAGGTACTCTCTCTGCTGGTTGTGGTGCTGGTCTCGGCTCTCAAGGCTGCGCTCCAGAAGGGCTCGGTTCTCTTTGGCTAGACTCTGGTTCTGCTCTACCAGGTGCCTGTTCTCCTCCTCCATATTCCCTTTCAGCTGAGTAAGAAGCTAAAAGCAAAACACACACACACACACCTTCAAAAACCTGCATGAACATAAGTATTACCATGATGTGCATAATGTTCTGTTGTTATTAACATAATGCATGCTATAATCCGATGTGTCACAACATTGTGGCATTCTTAATGTTGGTCTTCTTCACAACTTTCACTGCTATTAATTACAAAAAGCATTAACACTTTAAAAAAGGACTCTTCCATGGTGTTAAAACAGCTAAAAACTACAGGGTTGTTTTTTTTTTAAACAATCATCGTTTGCAATCATCTGGCAGCATTGATGTGTGTTGTTTTGTTGGACCTGGTACTGGCTGTTAAGGCGGACATTGTTGAGGTCAAGTTGCTGGTTCTGTTCTTTGAGCATGTTGAGTTCTCCCTCCAGTTTGGTTCGCTCTAGCTGGGCCGTGCTCATTTCACTACGCAGAACCGAAACCTGGGCCAGTAACTCCGACTGCACCTGGACCCACTCTTTCTGCTGGTTCATATACCTGTGGGTAATTCAGCTAAAAATTAGTCAGGCAGTAGGGCAAGCTGTCAGTCCACTTGCTATCTGAAAGGGATAATCACTCAGTCTTGATGTATTGTTTTAGTTTTGCAAATCATACAATGTCATTTAAAATGACAAATACAACAAATATAATGACGAGGCAAAAGCATTATCGCCTAAATAATGGATAAATATCACAATAATGATACTTAATAATGATGATAACTTCATTAATCAAAGTTTTCCATCTAGATCTAAAACGTTGCACCAATTAAATTACAACCTACATGATGATAATATGCTTATCTCAACTCAATTAGTTAAAATTCTCAAAACTCAAAGATCTATTAATACAGGTATTAATTACTATGTTAAAGCTATAGAGTGTATGATTTTTGTTTTGTTTTTTTTGGTTAACAATGAAAGAAAAAACATTCCTTAATCAGGGGAGAAAAATATACTGTAAAACATAATGAGCCTTATTCATTAAAGCTGTGCAGAAATGAGTCAAATTTTAAGCACATGGAACAGTATATGAATGAATCTGCATCTGATCCATGACTCTGTGCTGTCATTTGACATCAAAACAATTTGAGCACAAATGATGAATCAGCTTCACTAGTCCCTTATGTTAATGTTATATGCATATGACCACCCCAATTTACCATCATATACATTACATTAAACACACCATAAATTATGTAGGAAATAGCATAACAGAAAGAAGCCACGATAATCAGCCTCAAAGCCTCATGGAGCCCCGCGGACAGCTCGTACACAGTACTCAGTCCACAAGCCTGTATGAGCAGCGCTGTGGTGACTCATAACAAGGAGAAGTCTTTCCCCTTCAGCAAGGCCTTATGTTTTCTCTAGCTAGCTAGGGTTAGCCATTAGCTCACTAATACCAGATTGCACTCATTCTGATCACATGCATGAATGAAGAACAGAACAGTTAGACCATGGCACCAGCATAGCGGGAGGAATTTATCAAACCTTCTGTGGCCGTGTGTGCAGTTTGTCAGAATTAATTTGGCAGCAGACAAGAGTGTTTTTAAAAAGAGTGCACAATGGAATTTTTCTACCAGAGCGGGCAAAATTCTTTATATCCAGCAGCTTTTAACATTACTTATGGTTTATTAAAGAATTGTTAATGCCAACTAATGGTTTAGACATAAAGCATTGCCAATGATTCAAAAAAATCACTGCAGTGCAAATAAGACTGTGTGCATTTGTCCTATACAGCTGTCTATAGACCATTTCACTGTTTTAAGTTGCTATGCAGCACAAACCAACAAATATAGAAACTGGGCCATGACTCAGACTGAACTGTGAAGCTCTCTGACTTACTCATCTAGGTTTAGGGTTTTCTCTGTGGGTGTTTACATCACTTCCTGTCTATATCTCCTCCTGATAATGGAACAAGAGTATTTCAGACTTGCCTCTCATTCTCCATTTTGAGCCTTTCCAGCTCTTTCTCTCTGTCGGCCTGCTCCTGTATGGCCCTCTCCATTCTCTCTCTCTCTGCTTGTATCTCTTTCTCAGCCTCCTCCAGCTTAGCTTTGCTCTCCATCAGCTCTTTATGTCTGGAGATAAATGGTGCAAAGAAAGCAGACAAAAATTAGCAAAAATTATGTTATAAAAGCATATTATATTTTAAAAGCAAATTCATTTTCCATAAATTGGAACTTCTGTGTCACAGTGTGTTCCAACATCAGTGGATACAGTGTGACAGTTTCTGAACAGACACACAGTATAATGAACTTGAAATTCGGATAATGTGCTACATTCAACCAAGTTTATAAGGATAGCTTTATCAATTATAGCAGGCACATTAATGTCAGAATGTCTACTGTATTTGTCAATTCAGTAGCACCTTGTTGGTTTTACATTCATTAAAACAGATTTTGAAACAAAAACAATGCAAAGTGTAATGTTTTTTGACAATCAGGAAGTACAGAAAGATTTTATTGAACAGTTTAGATGATATCTGAGCAAAGACCAGCAACTCCAAGGGAGTTTGAAAAAGAAAAAAAAAACTTTGGTTGGGGTGCACCTTGCATCTTTATAGGCATACCTAAATTTACATTTCTATACTACTGGTCATGTGCTCACTCTTCCATGTTAAAAACATGCATTTTCAAGTTCTATTTAATGCACCTAATAAATTACTATTATACATACACTATATGGGCAAAGGTTTGTGGACACCATCATACTCATATCTAGGGCTTTCCCAAAATGTTGCCAAGAGCACAAATTTGCAGGAGCACAGTTGTCTAGAATGTCTCTATATGCTGTAGAATTACAGCTTCCCTTCACTGGAGCTAAAGGCCAAGCCAGTTCCAGCAAGACAATGCCCCTGTACACAAAGCGACATCCATGAAGACATGATTTGCCAAGGTTAGAGTGGAAGAACTCGAGTGTCCTGCACAGAGCCCTGACCCCAACCCCACTGAACACCTTTGGGATGAACTGGAATGCTGACTGCGCCTCAGGCCTCCTCACCAAACATCAGTTCCTCACCTCACTAATGCTCTTGTGGCTGAGTGAGCACATCCCCACAGCCACACTCCAAAATCTAGTGGAAAGCCTTCCCAGAAAAGTGGAGGCTGTTATGGCAGCAAAGAGAGGACTAAATCTGGAATGGGATGTTCAAAAAGCATATATGGTTGTGATGGTCAAGTGTCCACAAACTTTTGGCCGTATAGTTTATGAAACATTTGTTTTATTACAATAAAAGAACTGCTGTGCCAAGTCTATTCCTATTCATTTATTTTTGCCCAATAGTGACAAATATATACATCAGATCATTGTGCTTTTTAAATAAATATGATGAAATTTAGAGTTTATGTTAATTAAAAAGGAAAATTTTAATCTGCTCTCCAAAAATAGGATTAAAATCCATAGCATTGATCAGATGCCTTTATGACCTTGAGTTGACCTTTATAGGGGTGTTTGTGTAAGGTCCTCAGAACATTTCCCCATGGTGTAATGAACCTTACCTGGCTTCCAGTTCTCTGTACTGAGCCTCTACATTTCGACTGCTGCTCTTTAGCTGACTGTGCTTGGCCAGGAGCTCTTCTAGCTCTGCCTCCTGCCTCTGCTGTAACGCTGTCAGCCTCTCATGATCCCGTCTCAATGATTCACAACGCACTGCTGACTCTTCTTTCTCCTTCTGCCACACCTTTGACTCAGCCTCTAGAGTAGCGCAGCGCACCTCGGTCTCTCTGCACTGTGCCAACACTGAGGCATTCTGGGAGCTTAGAGAAGCTTGCTCCACCTAAGTGAGAAGGATGAACAGAGAGCAAGAGAATATTACTTAAATAATTCTCGAATCTGATTCATCAGAAGATTGTTGATTAATTTTCTGTAACAGCAGCTCTGACAGTAGTGCAGGCTGTAATTCAAGTTTATATTTATGCTGTAATACTTTATTGTTTCTGCTGTAATAATGTATTCAATAAGATTTGCATGGCAGACACCTCAATTAATCTAAGCTTAATAATAAACGGATTAAAAAACGTTATTTAACAAAGAAAACATGTAATCGTTCATAAGGTGAAGGTTTCTGTAAGGAGATAGTTATGTAACATTTATGGAAGGAGTCAAGGTGTGTGACAGTCAGCAAATTTTCCATCACAGGATAATCCTCAGGACAGAGGACTTCAGACATTCCAGTTTCTCTGTAACATGACAAACTGCATTTTGTCTTATTAACTTCAGGAGAGAAAAGAGAGGCAGTTGAAGGAGCAACTGTTTATAGCTGTTAAAACGTAAGTGATAACAGGAACTAACTTCGAGCTTTGAACTTGCAGTTCCTCAAAATTAAATGAAACTACACCAGATAAAAAGTACAGTGTGTCAATCATTCATAAATAAAAAATTGTAGTTTTTGGCAAATTGCTGTGGTATAATAGGAACAAAACACTTTGGGATGTGTAGTTTTTGGTAAATAATTAACTTGATTACATATTTGTTATTTTCCAAAAATGTGATATCAGTTCCAAAATGGTTATCTTCCAAAATGTGACCTTTGTTCCAAATTTGTTATCTTCCAATATTTTGATCTTGATTCCAAAATTTTCTTCCAAAACTGTGATATTGTTTCTAAAATTGTTATCTAGAAAGTTGTTCTGTCAATATAATCCATTCATCCCACTTTTGGAATTCCAAAAATGTTACACTTCTCCATGTCTTATCAAGAGCTCAACAGCACGCAGGAAATTAGGTGGAACTGAAACAAATTACGAATGTTTAACTCAGTGAATGTACTTGATAAAATTATGAATCAATTTCAAGGTTGACGGTAAGGCCCATTACTGTCCACAGACATCATATTTCGATTTTCTTTTTTTTTTTTTTTTTTTTAGAAAATTATTTTATATTACAGAAAAATTCCTTTGCATGATATATTCTGCTGGTGGAGATGCGATGAAGTTGTGAAGGAGAGGTGATGGGGATGTAATGTAACTACGACAAAGTTCACTTAAAATGTGACACAAAACAGAGGACAGTGGAACAGTGTAAGAACACTGCATATTTGTGGTGTTTATTCTGGTTTCCTGTGTTGGTGTAATGAGTGTCATCACCATACAAATACTTTGCTGTGTTACTACAGAATGCACAGTTATAGCATTCTTATAGATGGGATTTTTAACCTAATTTCCAGTCAGGGCTTATTTTGAGGGGTGATGCAAGGGATGACATTCCCGCCCTTTTAAAAAATAAGGCAAAAACTATCAAAAAACTGTCATCCCACTTTTCTATCCCTATTAGATTCATGTTAAGAAGATGTGATGGGGACGTTATGTCAATGTGATGGAAACGTGATAGGGATGTGATAGGGACATGACAGATATGTAATGGAAACTTAATGGGGATGTGTTGGAGACGTGTTGTGGTCATGATGGGGATTTGATGAGGACATACTAGGGATGTAATGGGGACATGATGGAGATGTGATGGGGACGTGATGAGGACGTGACTGCCACCACACTGATGTCACACTAATGTCTAACAGCTGTCAGAGTGAGTATGCTTGGCATCCCAGGAAAAAATCTTTAAAAAGCTATTAATTTTACACACACACACATGTAAGCACCTGTAGTTTGGTGTTGAGGTCCTGCAGTTTAGAGCAGCTCTCCTGCAGGCTGATGGAGTGACGTTGCAGCGTGTCCAGCTGTTCTCGCAGCTGAGTGCAGGCTGCCTGTGACTGTGCCAGTTGTGACAGCAACACCTCCCGTTCCCGCTGCAGCACTGCATTCTGGGATATAACACATGGACAGAGGTTAAGGCACATCAGCAGAGAAGTCACGATATGATGGTATGTTGTAATGATGAACTTTATAGATAGGCAGTTATGACAAACGTCATTAGTTAGCTAAGTAAACTGCATCAATGTAGGCTTCTCATATATATAAAATGAGATAACTGGAAACATCCAGTTTATAGGGACAGTAATCTGATAATGGGAAATGTACACAAGTTAGTAATCCAATTTCTTTGAAAATACATAATGCCTGAAAAAGTCTTTAAGGAGATAATACATTGTACTTTGCTGTTTATATGACCACTTCAATAATCTGGTAATTGCTGAAATCACATAAAGATTGTATTATTACTGGGCACGTAAAAGCAATCATAGGCACAAATATATACAAACCTCCTTCTCCAAATTTATCAGTTTCTCACTGACAGGGTGTTGGCTCTCACTGTTGATTTTAGGATTCTGTGGTTTTTTGTCTTCAGGGGTTTTTGTGTCCTCAGAGGAAGAGACAATGACAGCATGGTCTAAGATCTGGCTGTCTGTGATCTGAACCTCAGAGCTGATATGTGCCTCCTCTGGACTTTCTCTCTGCACTGGACTTTGTCTGTTTGATTCAGAATCTTCTGTTACCCCAGTGCCTGACTTGCGGGGAGAGGCGGTGACCTCTGACACTACTCTAGCATGCTCTGCTTGCAGCTGTACAAGTTGTGAGGTGGCCATTTTAAGCTTGGCTTCCAACTCTTCAAGTGACTGGTTTAACTCAGCAACCTGAGTGGTCAGCTTCTGGGACTGTACTCTCTCACTGGTTAACTCCTAAAATGGAAAATAAATAAGAGACATAAAAAATTCTATTTGGACATCCATTGCAACACATAGCTCCACCACAAAAGTGAGTAATACTTAAAATAATAATATGATGAGCAGACCTGTGTTAGAGAGGTGATCTGTGTGCTGTTCTCAGCATTTAACGCATTCAGTTTTTGGTTCTCCTTCTGCAGTTCCTCTAGTTGGATGCAGGTCTCTTTAAGCTGGGCAACTTCTTGACACACCCGTCTACAGAAACGTGAGGTGAGAGGAAACTTGAGTCTGTGTTTCTGCAATACAGTGGTGCCCTAAAGCCTTATGTATAAAGCTGCTTAATGAGCACAGGAGTTACAGCAGTTTGTAATTTTAGAGCCTTTTGCTACCTGTGAGGCAAACTGCAATTGCTTGAACTCAACCCTTATGCCTTAAACTTTTATATCTTTTGAGGCAGAGCTGAGAGACTCTGTTATGTCTTAGATGGAGAAAATTTGGGCCAGAAAAAACTAAACATAAGCATAAAATAAAGAATCTAGCCGATGGAGGGTAATAGTACAAGTCACGACCATCGGGTGCTTGGGGGAAAAAGCTATAGACACTAGAAAGGTTTACCGCAGAAAAAGTTACTTTTTTTCTTTCTTAAACAATGGTAAGTACAGCAATTCATAAGAAAGTGTGCATGTAAACATTTATAGTGTCTACATCTTAATTAAAAGTGATAAGAAGCAGCTTTTTGAAGCTGTTTGAAGCAGAGCAAACAGCTAATTTAATCAACGTCTAATTATAAGTATTCAAATTATTTATGTGTTAGATTTGACTTTGTTGTATGCCTATTTAGTCTTGGCCTTAGTCTTTACTCAATTTTTTTTCTCTCTTTCTCTTTATATACTTCTACACAGACAAGTATATAGTTAATATCAGTTAACTATATTTATTAGGGATGCCACTGAAAATTTTTGGTGGAACCTCCCCGGGTGTCAGTTAATATCGGTGAGTTCATAACACATGGCTAACATGTCAGTCATTCCAGATTCACTTTCATTTTTTGGGTGATCTTAAAATGCATAGTTCACATGCAAAAATTTGTAAAGGCACGTCTGTTATATTCATAAAAATCTGTGCTGAGGAAGTCCATTGGATTTATTTTACAGTTAAAGGGGACTTGACATGCTTAGTCTTTGAGGACCTATGTTCTAAGGTATCTCTGAATTTCAATAACTTAGTTCTATAAATAAAAGTGATCACCATTATTATTATTATTATTAGTAACAGTAGTGCTATAGTAATCAGGGTTTAACCTGTGCTGGAGCTCCAGGCTGCAGGCCCTCTGGTTGCCGTGTTCCAGGGCCGAGGCGGTGCTCTCCAGCTGTTGCCGGAGTCTGGCCATCTCACGCTCCTTCTGTCTCTGCTCACGCCGTTGACTGTCCAGCTCAGATTGACACACCTCCCTCTCCTGCTCCAGTCGTGTGACCTCCAGCATGGCCTCATCCCGCCTCTTGTTCAGAGATTCGATCTCGAGCCCAGACTCCCTCAGCTCAGCTTCTAGCTCCTCCTCTCTTCGACGGGCAGAGTCCAAACTCCGGCCTAAACGTTCAAGCTCCGCCTTCAGAGTTTGATTGGTCAACTCAAGCTGATCACCCTTTAAAATGTCAAGAAGTAAAGAACTCAAATTCTCAAAATTCACATTATTATAACCTACAATTAGATAGAAACAGTCACCCTAAATGTTACAAAACATGCTTTACAATGAAATTCTTTTGTAAAAATTATTTTGAGAGTGAAATAGTGTGAAAATTGGCACTGCATTTTTAATTAGCCTTCAATAAGCAACTTTTAATTTTTACTCATCTAATCAACCCTTGATTTATTTTGACCTACAATTAGATAGAAATGAAGCTAATAAACATGGGCTTTTACAGCTCTAAAATGACACTGATTAAAGTTTTATTGGTGCGCATCCTCACCTTGCGCACTGAGGCCCGAAGAGAATCTATGGTAGCCTTGAGGGTTTCTCTCTCCCTCTCCAGTGCAGCTCTCTCTCCCTCTAGCTGAGGAATAACTGCAGCCTCCATCTTCTGCAGCTCTGCCTGACCGCGTAGACGCATCAGCTCCTCCTCCTGGTGCATGGATTCACACTGCAAAATCTAGGAAACAAACATAGCTATGTAACTGCCAAAAAATCATTAATATGTGATCTTCAATGGCATCCAAGATTAGGAATTGACTTTTTGGCTTAAACCTCTTTCAACAAGCTGGTCTATTTTCATTTTAACAGTTTCCTAGATTACCCACAATGCCACTGAACTACCTGCTGATAGTGGTGCTAGCGGGATTCTGCCCTTGCTTCATCTCTACCTAAAGAGAGCGATGCAGTAGTGCTTTATTGCTTTAGTCTATCCAGCTCTCTCAGCTTTTCATCTCTACACTCTAGACAAACAGGTCAGCTTCCAAAGCTTAACAATTCATCCTAATACCACCATGAACACCATTATGCTCATCATCTCATGTATCACTAACTAGCCGAGCCAAGTCTCTGTCGTAACTCAGGGCAACTGTATCATATAGCTGCACTGCATTCTGGATCTTTGAGTCCCTCACAGATATCTCAATATAAACATCAAATATGTTTCAGGGTGGGCTTTTTCATTAAGCATTTTGACACTGTGACTATTTTGGGTTTTAATCACATGCCACTATCGAGGATGATCTATGTCTTTGTACTGGATGACATCACTCATTGTGCATGATGGTTTAGGTGACTGATATGGATTATATGTATAGGTGTGTGAACACCATTGTGTTAAGACTGAGAAAAATTCATTATTTGTTTGAAAAGTTGCCTCTATGTACCAATGTTCAAGTCTGAATTAGTGTGTGGCCTTATTTTTCATTTTTGGACATTGGTTCTCTGCCCAGCACATTTAATCAGATGTGCTCATAATTAATATTGTTTTGTCTAATAACTGCTGGTAAATTCTATGATACCTCTATCTGTTTCCTGGCCTCTGTGAGGCTCTCTGCTGCTTTCCTCAGTCTCTGGCTCTCGACTTCCAGAAGAGCCAGTTTCTGCTCCGTCTCCCGAGTCTTCTTAGTCTGCTCTCCCAGTTTGGAGTGCAGCTCTTGGACCAGATTTGCCTGCTGATCCGCCTCCTCCACCGCCTGCTGCAGCTGAGTGGATAGAGAGTAGATCTCCCTGTGGAGTTTATCCACCTCCACCTCCAGCTCTCTCACTTCTTTTTCTTGTTTTCCTTTTTGTATGGGTATCTGATCATCTGATTTGCTTTCCTCCTTTGGTGTCATGCTTTCAGTTTTATCTTTACCTGTCCCTGTCCATTTCTCTCCTTCTGCTTCTCCCCTTTCTTTTGTGTCTATATCATTTTTAGTCTCCTCTTTTCTCTCTTTGAGGAGGACTTCCTCTCCTTCTCCATCCTCCCTCTGTGCTCTCATCAGCTCCTCCTTCTTCTTCTCCTTTTTGTCTGCCTCCTCCTCTTTTATCGTGTCTTTTCCTTCACACTCCCCTCTTGGGATCTCTCTCTCCACCTCTCCAGCTGACCTCTCCTTCTGCTTTTCATGGAGTCTGATTTTCTCCAGCTCTTCAAGGCTTCTCTTTAGATTGGTATTTTCATTCTTCAGGTTCTGAAACTGACAGTTGGAAGGAAAAAATGATTTGAAAAAACTGATACCTGAAGCCTAAAAAAGCAGCAAATCAAACAGACTCAAAACAACTCTGTAGTGTGGGCAGTCTGTTTATTGTTTGTTGAGTGTGTGCATGTGAAGTGTCTTACTTCTCTGAGGGTTTTCTGGTGCTCTTCTTCCAGTTGTTTGAGTCTGTCTGTCTGTCTCTGAAGAGCCTCTGTCACCTCAGGAGAGTTTGTCTGCAGAGCCTAAGCAACATAAATTCAGCATCTTATTATCACCAACAGAGTGAGGAAACCAGGGTTAGTGGTCAGATTGGAATCAGTCTGCATTTTGGCAATTATGCATTTTGCTAGTGATGCTATCTATCCACTATCAAAGATCATCAACTGCTTTCAGTAGTTCAGCAAACTCATCTGATATACACAAAAAGGTTATTGTCAATAACTATCCATGAAAAAATAATTGCATTTCCCAGCTCAGAACAAATTGGCAATTATATTTTACGAGCCTTAGTTCATTATCCGTCACACTGAAGACTTGCACGTGTGCATGTACCCTGCCAGACTTTTCTTAGCACAGTCAGTGGGTGTGAATCTTCTATTTGACACACTGGTCAAGGATCATAACCGGTGTATTGCCTGAAAAAAAGGTTGTTCTTGAATTAAAGCTTAATCTGATCATGCATCCCTTTACACACATTTTTAATGTTACTTTGCAAATGTTCCAAATTATATGTAAGAGTTCTTTGGTATTCATGGTTGGAGTGTTTAATCGTGACTTCGTCATCTGGAGGCAAATGATTCCTGACAACCTGCAATTACAGCATGCTCTGTAATTAAATATTTGTAATTCAAATGTCTGTCAAATAGACAAACTGGTGCTGAGGTTTCAAATAGAAAAGCTGTTATGGAGTTAAATTCTTGTCAAAATTAATCATACATGAATGCAGTGCTGATTTTATTTTTATGAATTTTCAATCCTTAGACATTACTGTAAATCCGTAACTTGAGTTGTAACACAAAGCTGAGATAACAGTTGAGAATTGAGAACTGAGATTCATAAATGCAGTATAAAAGTTCTCAGTTTACAAACTGCAAATTTCTAAAATTCTGATTATATTCATGTAAATATAGATTTGCAGCTCATAAAATCTTATTGCTGCATTACAGACAATTAATTTGACCAAGCCTGCCATGTGATCCCTAACCTCTTGCTCGGCTTGCAGGCGCTCCAGTCGTCTCCTCAGTTCCGCATTTTCATTTTCAGCTCCCAGAAGCCTTAGCGAGGATGCCTCATTCACCTCTACACTCAGTGGTTTCAGGTCCACTTCTAAGTAGAATTAGGGGCGAGGAAAAAGAGATTACGGAGGAGCAATGAAAAAATCTCATAAATGTGAAAAAATAATATTTGGCATGAAGTCATGATGCTAAATCAGAAAGTGACAGGGTGGTTAAGTGCCATGTGCTATATAGTCACCATGATGTTCAGGGGTTTTGGGTTCCTGAAGCTCTTCATCAGATTCCAGCTCAGAGTAGAGGACATGCGAATGAGTCACTCTCGGTGTGACATCAGCAGAATGAGATGGGCGCTTCAGATCCATCTGCAGACTCATATTCATCTCCAGCAGCTCGTCGACCCTCTGCCTCTCCACATCCCGCTCCTACGCATACACACACATACAGACACGTGTACATACACAAACTCATACACACACACACAGCTTCCTCCTTCCTCCTGAAGCTATTCATTATGGGTGCCACTTATTCATTACTATATTTAACAATTCTATTCAATAAAAAGTGATCAGCAGCACTCTCATACCACTTCCAAGTCCATGAGTTTCTGTCTGAGCAAAAGATTGTCTTTTTCCAGTTCCCGTAGGGCAGAACATCGGGCTCGTGCGTCATCCAGTTGCTCCTCCAGCAGGGCCTTGTTCTCCTGCAGTGAAGCGCAGTACTGCTGCTGCTCCTGTAGGGGACAATGGAGAGGCTTAATCACACTAGCTACATGAATGTAAGTCTATATATTCTTTTGGTCTAAAAAATTAAGTTAAGCATTGATTATCCATGAGCTAAGCATAATTTTGCCTGTTTTTCTTGGCTAAATAAACTCAAGAAAACTCTCAATGTCTGAGCAATTTGGGTAATGTCTAGGATTTATGTATTTCCAAAGTGGCCTATTTATTCCATAAGAAATTGAATGTGATAAAGATCCACCTAAAATACCTCCATAACTTCAGTCAGTCAGAAAGTTTTCAGAATTTGAATTTAATAGAATGAGTAATAAAATGAGTTTAATGGTGGACTGATATAGTCTCTGTATAGTCAGCTGTAACTGTTTCAAAGCAACCTTAACCATCACAAACATAAAACACAACCATATTGGATACAAAGAGTCACACCACAAATCCTTAGATCCATCATGATTTACAACATAGGCTACTTAGTACACTGATATTATACATATACACACACATATATATACACAAAAATCAGCCATAACATTAAAACCACCTGCCTACACAATATTAGGCAGGTGGTTTTAATGTTATGGCTGATAAGTGTGTGTGTGTGTATATATATATATATATATATATATATATATATATATATATATATATATATATATATATAGGCTACCTACGTATACACACACATATACATATATACACACCAATCAGCCACACCAATATATATACACACCAATCAGGTAGGTCCACCTTAAGTCCCTCCTATTCTGACTATAACAAATCTAAACAAACATCTCAATGTTCAAATAGCTATTAAATGAAACACGTTATCTTACTTAAAACTAATAATACAGAAATTCTTGGCTGAAATCAGGAAATTCAGGAAAAACTCTTAAACTCTTTTGGTTTCAGTTTTTTAGATAACTGAAACCAAAACCAAGCCTTTTTTGCTTTTAATTTTTTGCTTTTAAAGAAAAACCTAATTAAAAAATAAAAATAATGGAAACATATATTTGATAAGTACTTTTCATAGTAAGTAGATTAAAATAGGCAATCAAATAAGTTCTTCAACACACTGTTAACGTGTTTATGTATGAGTAGTACAGATTGGGAAGTACTGAAAAATTTTATGTTTTCTGGCATGTGTGGTGCAAATCGGGCAGGGCGCAGATGGCTTAGGTCGAATGAATCATAAAAAGTGCAGCAAGTTTTGTTTTGGACAGCTGCTGCCAAAAGTCATTGTGACTGATTACATTTTTGTTTATCAACCTGCAATCATCCCCAATTTGTTAATAGTCCCTTAGATGACAAGATGTCATTATTTTGAATAATTTGAATAATTTTAGCCCTGCATTTTCTAGTGGGCATTTTCGGCATTTATGAGCTTTGTTCCACTGTCTTGGTGCAGGTGTGTTTACCTTCAGTTGAGTTCGGTAGAGCTCCATGCTGCGCAGACGATGTGTGCAGGTCTTCAGCTCCATCTGTAGCTGCTCTGCTCTGCTTGCACGCTCACGCAGACAGTCCACTTCGTCTCGCAGATTCCGACTGACACGAACCTCGCCCTGCAGTGCTCGGTTCTAACCCACCACACACAGTGAAAAACACAAGATTCACATCACAATGGGTTAACTAGTCAGTGGTAATGCTGTAACTTCAGGACGGAGAGCTTTAAGGTTTTTCAGTAAAATAACATGCACTTTTTTGTCTTATTAACGTCAAGAGAGAGCGGGGAAAAGTGGTACTGGTGCATAGTGACTGTGCATAGCTGTTATAACGTAAGTGTTAACAGGAACTAACTTGTTTTGTGGATGTTCCACAACATTAAATGTAATTACAAACAGAATGGAAGTTCTACATTCTTTAATTAATAAAAAAATATTTGTGACCCTTGAGAAAATGCTGTGGTATAAGTTAAATAAAAAATTATAGAAAATAATCATTTACAGTGCTCAGTACATGAAAAAATGACAAAAATAACATTTTTGTTATTGCAGCGAGCTCACCTCACACTGCAGTTTCTTTAGTTCCTCTTCCATAGTTTGTATTTCTCGCTTGTAATCAATTAATTGATCTTCTTTATCCTCCCTAAGAATTATTTCAGGATGTTACTACACAACATTGATTTTTTTTTGCCTGGTACATTAAGCTCATTCTTAATAGCTCATGAACACATTCACACACCAACTTAGCATAATCTAAATGCATTTTCTTGCACTCAAAGACCTTAACTTAAACTTGCACACATCCGTACACACAGATACACTCACAGTTCCTGCTTGAGTCTGCGTAATTTGGCTTTGCTATCTGCCAGTTGGATGGACAGTCCCTCAGGAGCGTTTTGCCAGGGGCCTGTAGGGGGTGCTGTGGGGGACGAAACTGACTCACACTGCAGACTCAGCTCTGCTATTCTCTGAAAATCACACAGTGAGATAAAGATGGTCAGTGAGATCAAGACTGAGTATGCCTGTTGTTATTCCAATAGAGGGAAAGATATCCTTCTCCCTTCTGCAAAACCATGTGGTGTTGTGTTTATTGCTGCTCAGCAGGCACTGAGTTATATGACAGCTGGCTGCACACACATGAAATACAGTTGTATTTCTTTAAAACAACAGAAAAATACCAGTTTAGGCTCAAACTAGTCAGACTGTATAAGCAATCTTTAAAAATTTACCCCAAAAGAAAAACAATCACTGCAAAAAGATGAAATTGACACTGTTTAGTGAAATTTTGATTTCTGAAGGTTGATGACTTCTGGTTATGGTTATGAAGGTTATGACTCTTATCTTCCTAATAAATCCTCTCTGAGTGGGATAGTTAAATTGTATCAGTGACAGATTTAGAGGAATATCCCATCCCTAGTAAATACTTATCACAGTTTAATGAACATGACCATATCTCTACTTTCTCTGACAGGTTTGAAGGGTTTAATATCAGCCCAGGCAAAGACTATTTGACTTATTTAAGGTTGACTTCCTAGACAGTGTTGAGAACCTTAAATGCATTTCAATGTTTGCAAAAGAGATATTACCAGTTGTCTTGACCTAAATTACATTGTCAGTCAGTACACTTTTGTGTGTGAGATTAAGGCTAGTCTGTGCCAGGCAATTCATCCCATTGAAGATTGAGCTGTGTCTAGGAAAAGGCAATGTTTTTTTTCTCTCACCTCTAGATGTGTGTCTCTCTGAGCCAGGAGGCTCTGGATCTGCCGAGCAAGGGAAACGAGCAGTGTCTGTAATTCCAGGCCATCCAGTGCACACACCTCTCCATATTGCAGTGGCAGGACTGCGCTCGGGTCCTGAGTCACCTGCAGCAAATCAAAGTTAATATAAAACATCACTGGGTTAGCTACTGTGCTATTAAATGTTACAGTCAGTAAGGTATGTAAAGTGAGTAATTTTGGCAGAAGTTAGATAAAGCTAGCTGTTTTGAAACAAATACAGCTCCTATCCATATATATAAGGATCAACCATAACAGTAAAACCACTGACAGGTGATGTGAATAACGCTGATTATCTCATTACAATGGCACCTGTCAAGGGGTGGGATATATTAGGCAGCAAGTGAGTCTGTTCTCGAAGTTGATGTGTAGGAAGCAGGAAAAATGGGTTGGCGTAAGGATCTGAGTGACTTTGACCAGGGCAAGATTGTGGTGGCCAGACGACTGGGTCAGAGCATCTCCAAAACAGCAGGTCTTGTGCCGTGTTCCCGGTATGCAGAGGTTAGTACCTACCAAAAGTGGTCCAAGAAAGGACAACCAGTGAACTGGTGACAGGGTCATGAGTGCCCAAGGCTCAATGATGACCGTGGGGAGCAACGGCCAGCCCATCTGGTCCGATCCCAAAAAAGAGCTACTGAAGCACAAATTGCTGAAAACATTAATGCTGGCTGTGATAGAAAGGTGTCAGAACACACAGTGCATCGCAGCTTGCTGAATATAGGGCTGCGTAGCCGCAAACCAGTCAGAGTGCTCATGTTGACTTCTGTCCACCACCAAAAGCGCCTACAATAGGCACTCAAGCATCAGAACTGGACCATGGAGCAATGGATGAAGGTGGCCTGGTCTGATGTATCCCATTTTCTTTTACATCGTGTGGACAGCCGGGTGCTTGTGCGGCGCTTACCTTGGGAGGAGATGGCACCAGGATGTACTACGGGAAGAAGGCAAGCCGGCAGAGGCAGTGTGATGCTCTGGGCACTGTTCTTCTGGGGAAACCTTAGGTCCTGGCATTCATGTGGATGTGACTTTGACACGTACCACCTACCTAAACATTCCTGCAGACCAAGTACACCCCTCCATGGCAGTGGTATTCCCTAATGGCAGTGGCCTCTTTCAGCAGGATAATGTGCCCTACCACACTGCAAAATTGTTCAGGAATGGTTTGAGGAACATGACAAAGAGTTCAAGGTTTTGACTTGGCCTCCCAATTCCCCAGATCTCAATCTGATCGAGCATCTGTGGGATGTGCTGGACAAACAAGTCTGATCCATGGAGGCCTCACCTCGCAACTTACAGGATTTAAAGGATCTGCTGCTAACTTGGGGCCAGATACAACAGCACACCATCAGAGGTCTTATGTAGTCCATGCCTCGATGGGTCAGAGCTGTTTTGGCTGCACAAGGGGGACCTACACAATATTAGGCTGGTGGTTTTAATGTTATGGCTGATCGGTATATATATATATATATATATATATATATATATTTTTTTTATATATATACATATATATATTTATATTTTTTGAAGAAATGCATTCACATCATTACATCACAAATCTTCAGAGAGAGTTAACACTGAAACTGTATTATTTACTGTGCTTAATTTTTTTTTTATTTTAATACTTAATTACTTAAAAATTAATACTTAATTTTTTTTCAGCCAAGCAAACAATGTTTGTATATGTTTCCATCACTGGAACATCGTTCAGGTTTAAACAGGTTAATACTGCCCATTTTAATGACAAATGATATGCTTACCAAGCATGCAAAAAAATAAAAAATATGGGCTCTAGTATGATAAAATCTGGTGTTATGGAAGACTGACCTCCTGTATACAGAGAGCGAGTTCTGCCTGTGTCTCAATGTTGAGTGACTGGATCTGCTGAATGAATGTTTGCTTCGTCTCACACTGGCCACAATAAGCACACAGACACACACCATATCAGTTCATTTGTTTTACCTATAAATTAACTGTGAACTCTTTTTATTATCTATGTGTGGATGTTAAAGGCACAAAGCAAAGTTACCTGAACTGCACATCCTAATAACAGCAGCAACAACCTTCTTAGCTCTTCCACAGCTCCCTCTGTTGACCATTTACAGAATTTGAGTAAGTATAAAAATGTATAGAAAATGTGTTTTCACTGAAATATATGCTTATGTTGCTTATTACTTACTTATTACTCACTACACCATACTATTACTTACTATACTTACTTACTATCAAAAAGTAGACATGTGGCTAGCATTTAGTGAAATCTAACTTTAAAAAATTACCAGGGACAATAACTAGAATAATTGAAAGCTGTTAGCTTACCTGTGAGGGGATCTCGCCCCAAAACTGCTACATTGGGAAGAGGCATCAAAACCAACTGCTGAAGATTTTCCTAAAGAAATTATAAAAACAAGACACGGAGAAAGCAAAATCGGTGTAACACATTATTTCACTCTTTTTAACAATCATGGTAAATAAATTAATTAGTCTCAGCCACACTATAGCTGAGATGCTGTAATAATATTGCAGTGCTGCCTCTTTCTTTCTGAGACAGGAAGCATGTTTATCAGATATGGCAAAGAAATATTTAGCACCCAGATATATTCTGTAATTTGTCAAGTTACTTAAATATAAATTCTCTCCTGGTTCTGTTTTATAGAAAATAATCTGTCATACCAGCAGTGGCACAAGAAAAGCACTATAGCTCAGGTAATCAACTCTAGAATGAAAACAGCTTAGACCAGCATTAAGAAAATGGCCAGTAAAACCAGCTTTACCACCAAGGTTTTGCTAGTCTATGGGACCAGCTAAATTAGCATTAACCAGCATTAACCAGCTTGGAACAGCACTCAATTTATAACCAAGTGTTTGTTTTAGAGCTTAAAGAATCTAATTTAGCTCCCTGTTTTTGAGTGTTGGCCATTGGTCCACCCACAGTTTACACTTTGGAAAGCCCCTCATGCATAGCTGCAGCCACTGTGGTGATGGAAATCCTCTTTGGTGATGGCACTCAAAGAGATTTTCCGAAATATCCTGTCAACTTTGCTTATGTACACCATGTAGCTAGCACTGGCAGTGAAGATTGTACTTCCATTTGTTGGTCTGAAAGACATGACGTCATATCCAGAAACTGCGCATCCATTCTGAGCAAACTTCCAAATTATGGAATCAAGAGGTCGGAAATCTGCAAATAGACCCTATTGGATGGACCTGGTAACACTCCCAGGCAAGACAGTGGTGTGACAGGTTGTGTTGCTGCCTCGCAGCTCCAGGGTACCCAATGTGATCCTGAGTTCAGGTTATTGCCTATGTGGTGTTTTGCATATTCTCCCCTTGTCCACTTAGGTTTCCTCTGGGTTCTCTTTTTTCTTCCCACCTCCCAAAAAGTAGCTGGTAGGTGCCTCCTGGCGTTACACAAAGTTTTGTTTGCTAGCTAATAACTTCAAATTATTTATTAAAAAATACTACATCTGGCAAACTACTGATCTGTGCAAAAGTATTTGTCTGAAGCTGACTCAAATTTTTTTATATGAAGATGAACCCGAACATGATTTTGAGTAAGATTTGTTTTTTCTCGCCACACGATTGGGTGTACCAACTACAGATTTTAGTAGTACAGAAACACCCCTGGCTATGCTAGTGGATCTCGCACATGCCCCACAACCACTTCACCCCAGTCTCACCCAAACTGAAACTCTATCATCCCCCAACGACACCTGGTCCACCCAGAGTTTTACTTCAAAAATGTGCACAAACATGGCTCCTTTTACTTCTTCTCGTAAGTAAACAGAATAAAAGCCCACCCCTAAAATCAAGTTAAAGAAATTAGTTGTACTTTTCTTTTTGTAGAACTAATCTTTTAATCCTGACATTCAGAAAATGTGTGCTAACTCCAAAATAATAATCACAGAATGTCTGTGTTAATGATATTTTTAAATGGTGACTGCAGCAGCAAGGGCAAAACTCAGAACAACGTTTAACATCATATTGTCCAACATACTCTGATCTTTGCTCGATTAAAAACAATGTGGGATTCTGTCAAAGCTGGGTTTCAGTGGTGCTTTATGGGCTGTGTGTCCACTGGCTTTCTAACAATCACAAAAAAAGTTGGAGAGCACATTAAATGTCAATGAACAGCGCAACAGTGCATTTAGATACTCTTTAGATAGTCTTCACTTTTTTTTCTATAATAATAAACTTAACAGTGAGGGATGACTAATATGGCCACATGGTTAAACATTTCATTTAGAGGAAGCTGTGCTTCCCATGCACTTTTAAAGCTTTTGCCTGTGCAGGATTAACAAACCAACTTTAAAATTTAACATGCTGAACAATTCCTGAAAAAGTAAAAGGGAAGGCAGCAAAAAAGAAGAGAGAGAATGAGTGAAAAAAAAAGATTATTTCTTCCAAAATAACTGTGAGATATGTTGCTGTTGCTGTTAGGAAACCTGAAACAAGAAGTGAAACCACTTGCAAAAAAAAAAAAACAAGATGACCACAATTGTTTCATGTTAAACTACATCGTAAATGCATCTTAGAAAAAACTGACCTCTCATCTAATTCACCATGTTAGTGTACACAAATGCACATGTAACAGCAGGGAAAAATTACAAAATATATTTACTTAGCTACTCTAACTCCATTAAATAGTTATATTCTGGTTTTAATGTTACCAACTACTTCGTTATAACCCCTTATCATTCCTTTTAAATCATATTATCCAGTAAATCCTATGAATTATTAATCCATAACTACAGTGAAGATGATAGGAAAAACTATGTCGCTATGAGAGTGAGGACTATAGGTCTGGATCCACCAATTCTTCCTGAGACTTCCTGACACTTTTACCATCACATTTCTGGCCTGTATTATAGATAGTTAAGGTACACATTGCAGAAAATATACAGTAAATCCCTTTCACGTATATTACAGAGACCTCTGTACATGGTAACGCCGAACATGCATTCATACAAAATAACTCGACACAGGCTTGATCATCCCAGGTTTCTAAATTTAAGTCCTTTTGTACAAGCAGGTGAATCAGTTTCACAGGTAAAGCTTTGCCAAATCTGGTACCTGATAGTAAGACCTGAGGTGCCGGTTGAGGATGGAGAAGTTTTGAACTCGGAGAATCTTGTCATCGCCCACGTTGTGATAGATCTGCTCTACCTTCGGATTAGGATCACTGAGGAATCCGGATTGATACAGGTTAGTGCTAATGACTGATGCGGTGGTTCTGTTTATCAGTATTCGTGTGACTCTAGGTCTTACATGATTCTCATGACTTCATTGAGGTAGATTCCATTAGTGAGGCGCAGGTACTGCCTTAGTGCATTATGGGAGTTGGAGTTGACTTCCATGTAGTCCTGGCCTTCATCACCAGCCATGTCCTCAAAGAGATGCACCTTGAGGAAAGGATTATCATTCTTAACACATTTATAATTAACAAAGTTTTTTTTTTTTTTTTACAGCACATTGAGGGCATTTAGATTAGTTTAGTTTGGCTTTAGTCATATCAAGGCATGTAACTATGTTACTATTATACTATAAATACTTTATAAACTAAAGGGGGAAATATATGCATGGTGTTTGTATGAAAAGGGGTTGATAATAAGATTATCAATATTATTAACACTAACACCCAAAAACCTCAGGAACAAACCATGAGTACATAAATTCTAGTTGTAAACATATATATATTTATAAAGGAGGCTTTACTTTGAAGTTAAAATGAGATTAAATTAAGTTTTAAAACTTTTAATAAAAATATAACGCCTAACTTACCCATGTAACAAGTGCACTTCCCATAAACTCTTCTAACGTTTCCGTGAAGTTAGCGTCCATCTTGTTTCTCTCACCAGGTGACTGTTTGTTCCAAGAATCCTTCACGTGCTTTACGGATCATTTCATTTTAAACTTCTATCCCTGAGGATTGTAACCAAAGTCAGACCGACTACTTTTCTGCCTAGTGACATAAAACCGTTAGCTCATGTTTTTTTTCCTGCCACTGCCCTTCTGCTTTTCTGTCATCTTAGTGACACATTGTGTAACCACCCCGGAATCACACGCGCGCGCGGTTCCCCTCCTGAAGTGCTGTTTCTGCAGCGGAGAACACCACAACAGTGTGTGTGTATGTGTGTTTTGTGTGTGTGTGTGTGTGCGTGTGTTTTGTGTGTGTGGGGGTGGGTGAACATTTAAAGGAAAGTTCCACACCCCTCAAAACACACCGGTACTTTTCATTTGTCTTGGTGGAAAATTCGTCGAATGTCTAACCTGTCACTCTTCTTGTCACAGCTCAGGCAGGAGGATATCTCTCATCAGTGACAAGGCTTGAGTAGCTTTGCTCGAAAGCGCCATCACGTGGTCAAGCAGGGTACAGTGCCTTGTTAAACTGAAAGGAAAACCCTTCTATCCATCCATCCATCCATCCAATCATCCACCCAGGGGCGCCGTAAAGGGGAGGGGTTAGGACGATTCTAAGGGCCCTGGTCACACAGGGGGCCCAGCAGAACCCCATACTTTGGCGTATGATTCAAGAGATGGTGCAGCCAAAATCAGGATACCAAAAGAGGAAAGAAAAGCACGAAAAAGAGGAGAGAGCGAGACGGGGAAGACAGCTAGTCACCCAGTTTTTCCAAAAAAAAAAGGGTGATTTATTGTTCCCTGTTTTATGTTATGATTTTGAAGGTAGTCTTTATGAAGCTGTTTTAAGTAACATAAAATAGAAATTCTCTCAGTTACTCACCCCGATGTTTATCCACTAGCCATGCTCTCTATTGAACATGACTTAGCAAGACGACTTGATTTCAGAGATCTAATCAAAGATTTTGCTGTGACAAAAGCACGCCGTTTGGCACTTGAGGAATAATTATAAGACATTAAGAAAGTGTTTCATTATGTGTCTCTGTATGAGAGAGACAGTACAATGGTGTTAATTACTTATACTGTTTACAGTATATAGTTATTTGTATATAGTTATAAATGCATAATTTCAGTTAATTTAATAAACTGTTCAAATGTAGTTCTTTATTGTCTCGCATTGAATATGCAGTAGTTCTAATGCTTATTGATATTGATTGTTGCTACATGTGGCAAGAAGATAAGATAATTGGGGGATGGGGCCTTGGGGCCTGGAGTACAAATTAGCCAGGGGGCCCAGAAACCCTAGCGGCGCCCCTGCATCCACCCATCCATTCTCTGTACTGCTTATCCTAGACTGGCTCGCAGGGAGCCTGGATCCTATCCCGGGGACTCAGGGCTCAAGGCGGGGACACCCTGGATGGGGTGCTAACCCATCGCAGGGCACACTTGCACACATGCTCAACTCAGTTTGGAAATGCAAGTCACCCTACAATGCATGTCTTTGGACTGGAGGAGGAAACCGGAGTACCCGGGGGAAACCCCTGAGAAACCCACGGGGAGAACATGCAAGCTCTGAGCACATAGGGTGGAGGCAGGAATCGAACCCCCCCACAAACCCAACCCGTTATTCCTCTGAGAAGTTAGCAGTGCTGCTCTGACATCACATCGGGACATTGCTAGTGCACTAGCAATACCAGTCTGGCATGCCAAGCCTTCATATTATATTCTACTGGCCTGTAATGATCTCTCTCTCTCACTCTCTCTCTCTCTCTCTCTCTCTCTTGACAATGACTAAGAGGATTCAAAATCCATTATATAATAAAGTAACATTGACAGAGTCAATTAGTGCAAAACAAACAGAACATTTACCTCATTTGGCCAAAGCTTTTATCCAGAGCAACTTGCTACTGTTGGGTCCTTGTTGAAGGAGCCAGCAATGGCAGCTTGTTGAGGCTGGGATTTGAACTCAGAGCCCTTTGATCAATAGCCCAATGCCAAAACCAATGTTACCACTGCTACCTACCACTGATGCGGAAAAATGTACACCATGTCAAAAGCTTCTGAGGAAGAAACATGGTCCTGAGCATTTATAACCAGTAGCAAATTCAAATTTCATTCTGTTTCATATACTAAAAAAAAAACAACCAAATAGCAGCACAAAGCAGATACAAACTCATATCTTTATTTGTCTCATGCATTTTTTGCATTTGCTCTATACTGATATCTTTACAGCCATGCATAAAGCAGAAACGATGGTCTACAAACAGCATGCAATGTGGTATCCTTTACATTTCACAGTTATGTGAATTTTTAAAGTAATTGTAAAATTAGAAGGAAAATAGAAGAATATTCTCAGGGCCTAAATTGATCATATCATTTCAACACTATAATGGTAAATGGATGATAGAGATATAGTGTAGGAGAAGGTTGTGTTTAGTTTTTTCTCCTTCTCTGGATAACATATTAATAACAAAGAGAAGTTGGAAATTCTTTCCACTGATAAACCCACAGGTAACTTCATTTAGCTGGAGGCCGTGTCTGCTTTCTCTGCTGGCGCAGCTGCCTCTGGCTCGGCCGCTGGAGGGGCGGCCTCCACCTGAGCCTGCTGAAACAACTTCATCACCTTCTCTTTCAACTCTTTGGCTGTCTCCTTCACACCTTTCTCCAGGATGTAGCCTTCCGTTTCGATCTCCACATTCTCCTGGCCTTCCACGGCTCCCATGGAGGTCTGCAGGTAGCGTAGGCCAATCAACACAGTCATCTACAGCAGAGAGAGGAGACAGACATGATCCGCAACCCACTGGGTATGTACTTTTTGAAAAGGGTTGTAGTGTGATTTTTTAAATTATACATTTACGTGGTTTTACTAGAACTATCATTACAGAATCTATGCAGCAGTTTGCATCCCCTTGGTTTCAAGATGAAAAAAAGATATAGCTTTATCTATTTACAAAACAGAACTCCTGAATTGTGAAGAAAACACAATGTTTTATTTGTGAAACGTTTTATAATGTGGCCTAAAAATTACAAACTAGCAATTGAGTCTAGGTCAGCAGTTATCTACATCAGCAGTCTCAAAAGTTTGCATCCTTGTTGGCATTCTCTAGTTAATTTCTGTGAATGTGCCTCGAAACAGCTACTAACACAGACTGAAAAATAAATACCTGATAAAAGAGCATATCAT
The DNA here is from genome assembly GCF_027358585.1 of Pangasianodon hypophthalmus. Lineage (NCBI taxonomy): Eukaryota > Metazoa > Chordata > Actinopteri > Siluriformes > Pangasiidae > Pangasianodon > Pangasianodon hypophthalmus. The sequence goes on from NC_069716.1 coordinate 22,251,142, forward strand.
ATCAGCATATCAGAGCATATTATTTTTATATTAAAGGATGACTGCAGTTCTGCCAGCCTCAGAAGGGTTGATAGCTGGGGAGTGAATAAAATTTTAATGTGGTCATGCATATCTATTACACAGCTAATCAAATCTTATTCTAGACTGACTATTAAAAAGTGCAGTTACCCAGTGGGTTATGTCCAATAAAAAAAAGCCCAAACTGAAAAAACTGCCAGTTCAGTTCAGTTCAGTTCAGTGGATTTTTTTTTTAAATCCGTCAGCAAGACACTTGCAAAAAGTGTTTAGAGGCAAGTGAAGGAAAATCCACATTTACTTCACATTCAGAAATATGAAGTTTTGCTATTAATTTCTTAACAACACTACTTTGTGATAGTGAAGTAAAGCCTGTAAAATCTGTAAAACGTAACTCACAGCAAATATTGTGTTTGTCTCATGATTCTGATGTGAAGGTACATAAAATTTTGCACTCAGCTGAATGTTAAATATGTGGTTTCCAGGCACAGCTGGGAGAATTCATGAATAAGCATATCTGGCCTGTTTTTCTGGTTTTGTTTGCCTTTGGTTTAGCTGGCAGTATAGCTTAAGGTATCTTGGTCACAGTCACAAAAAATGGATTAAAATAAGGACATGTACGTATATGTTGAGTTTATATGAACATTTGTCTTAGGAATACTGAAAGAATTAACACGGGTGTTAATAATACCTCTGGCAATTTACATAGTGGTAATAATACTAGTTAGAGATGGCAGTGCCAAATCAGATCATACTGATATTATAGGATGGCTTTGACGCTGCCTGCGTTGATAGCTGGGAAGTGAGTAATATTTTAGTATTATTATTAGTATTAGTATATTAGTATTATTAGATAACACAGCTAAAGTTATTCTAGACTGATTTTTAAGTAATTCAGTTTCCCAATGGGTTTCTTCTAATAAGCCATGGTATTTTATAAATATACTGTACAGACATGAGAATTTAAGTCTCTACCTAACTACGCTTCACGTCCAGTCTTAGAGTCCTAGTACGGTTTAGTGCAGCATTCATCAACCAGTTCACATTTCATCCAACTATAGAAAACCTGGATTCCCAGCCAGTCGGATGATGTTGACTGGCTTATGGACTGGTTTATTTATTTTATTTTATGGTTTATTATTACTAGTTTTCACTTCAGCACACCATACCTTGGAATACTCCAAAATTTTTCAACCTAATCTCAGTCTACTATATCTGTATCATTTGACCATTAGATTAGAATTTTGGACTACATAGATAACATAATAGCATAACTGTAGCGCGGAAACAGATCATCAACATGGAAGTATCTCGGTTGTGAACTAATCATGTATGGATTTGCAGTGTCATTTTTAAACATTTGTTGACAATTCAACAACTAGCCTTATATCTCTATTATAAGTAAATTTAAAATAAACAGATTTTCCTTTCTTGTCTTAGTATGGTGAAATTCCTGTCCATGGTAGTCACATATACGCTATGATGTGGTGAACAGTGACTAGGTTTAAAAATAATGGTGTATTCCTTTAAACATAATGTTCCTCCACTGTACCTGAATTAGAAATACAGACAGTACTCCGGGCCCAATCGTGTTCATCAGACCCATGTAGTAGTTAACCAGAGCCTGACGGCAGCCACGGTTATACAGATTCAGCTCCTCACTCTGGTACTCGTAGTTGTAATGGGCTGTGTTGTCTAAGAGGTGGTACTGGATGCAGGGTCTGGGGGAAGCTGGGTTACAGCAGCTGAAAGGGACTCCATCCACTAGGTAACGGCCATCCACATTACTCTTTATACGGCTAGACAAGGGGCAAAGCACCACAGGAAACACAACAAAGAGTTTGCTCAGATATGTGCGTAATCTCTTTTTTTCAGTTTTCTACTATATGTTGATTAATTTGAATTGAAAATATGGAAATTTGTATTTAAAATAACTCTTTTACATTACTACAAAAATAAAGCAGTTTGTTTTTGGGTCACTGGGTGTTCAAGGTTATTTGCCTGGGTCACTCATAAGGTTCTGTATGCACATGTGATTGATTTGAAATGATCGATGCAAATCAACTGTGTTGGGACATGTGATGTGCAGTTTTCAATCATTCATTTTAAAAGCAAGGATCTGAGACTATCAGTGGTGCTTGTAAGAAATACAGGAAGCAAATTCACCCCACATGGTGCTAATTTCGTTTTCACACCTTGAGCCTTCTGCCTTTAAAACATGCTAAGAGGAAGGATGACACAGTCCATTTTTTTTCGTCTGCTTTTTACTCACTCTTTCACTTCCTTAGAAGTGAAGTCCAGGTAGCGGTTGTTGACCCACTGCACTTCGAACCAGTCTCTGTAATTTGTGTTTCCACAGCACTGGAACTCTATCTGCAGATGGTCAATTGTCTCCTTCTGGAAGCACCGGCCTGGTGTGTCTGTGTCCTGTGTGATGGATTACAACTGCACAATGAGCATGAAACATTAAGCCTAGTCTTGAACTAAAGAATACAGTTAATGGAGATTGTTAGTCTAGAACTTAATCAGTACATGAAACTAATGTGTAGATCATCAAATCCTTTGATTACTACTGAGTGCTTACTATACTGTAAGTTACTTTATGATATTCATTTGTATTTTTATTTAAATTGTTTATTTAAATTGTCCTTGATTAGGTTTGGCATATATAGAAACTAGCTCACTGTTCCAGTACATCCTCATTATTAGCAGTCATCCCACATATCACACCATGCTGAAACTGCCATTACACTTAAAACTTGAGTAAATGGTTCTCAGTCAGAATACATGCACAATTGGACACATCCTTGGCATTACTCTATCACTTGGGGAATAGTATTTAAGACCCTTCAACCAATACCATGACAGAGTGGTGGTTTATTTAAGTGTGATTTACTCACTATGAGTAAAAAAATCCTACGAAAACTTAATTTCTCCGTGTGCAAGTGCAATCTTTCACCTTATAGAAACGGATGCCATTCTTCAAGCCCACTTTGAGCGACTCCTCCAGGCTGGGCTGCAGGGCGTAGCTCAATATCATAGCAACCAGCAGCAGGGAAGTAAAGAAGAGAGAGATGCAGAAGAAGGGAGTAAGGATGTTTTTCCAGCGTGGAAACCGTGAGGCATCCAACGAGTCCTGACACACTTTACCAGCGCAGATGTTGATGCCCACAGACGTCAGCCCCACCACCATGAGCAGATTGGGCACGATATGGATGTCACTGTTATGCATCACCTAGGAAGTAAGGTGAGAACAAAAGGTGCAATAAATAGATTTAGAAGTTCTGGAAATCTACCCATAATGCAGTGCATTTGACACCCAAAACAACATAAGCAGAGTGTGAAATAAAATTAGTACAATGAATTAATCAGACATTAATCACTGTCTCTCTCAAGATGCATTTTTAAGCCAAATATCAGAAGATTTTGGACTATAAAATGAAAATGTTATACAGAAAGTTTTCAGTGCCACTATGAACAGTCTGGAATACATTATTTCTATTCAAGAAATATTGGTAGTATGAGGTTTTGCTAAAGAAGGCCAAATCAAGGAACAATGAACAAAGCTTGGTCAATATCATGGCCGTCAATGCAAATGCTTTTCTTCTACATTGGTGAGGTTGACAGAGGTTTTGTTTTCTTGTTCTGTGTTATTATGAGCAAGATCCTGCTAGGGATCCTTATGATAAATATGATGAATTATGAATATGCAATTTTTCAAATTTGGCTCATCCTGCCAAACCAAACAAGCCCTTCCTCACAACCCTGGTTGCTATGCTGTGTAAGGAACAAAACATGATGTGACATGCTGTTATAAAATAATCAAGGACACAAAGCGGAGTTACTGTTACCACGCTGAAATTGATTATTCTCCTAGAACAGCATGTCCCAAACTGTTTTGTTCCTCTCATACCACAGTAATTTGCCAGTATTATCAATTAGATTAGATTCAACTTTACTGTCATTGTGCAGAATACAAGTACAGAGCCAATGAAATGCAGTTTTCCGCATATCCCAGCTTGCTAGGAAGCTGGGGTCCGAGCGCAGGGTCAGCCATGATATGGGGCCCCTGGAGCAGATGTGGTTAAGGGCCTTGCTCAAGTGCCCAACTGCAGCAACTTGACAATGCTGGGGCTTGAACCCCAAACTTTCCAATCAGTAACTCAGACCATTACAAAGCTATGACACCTGAGAGTCTTTGCATAAATGACTGTTAAATAACTGTCTCGTTACTGAAAACCTCACCATATCAATGATTATACATTTTCTTTGTTAAATGATAACACATTTTTTACAATCTGTTTATTATTAGGCTTAGATTATGTAGTGCATCCGCTATGCAAGTCATATGCTATAAGATCGAGTGCATTAATACAGAACTTTGATTTAAATAAAAGCTGGAACTACTGTTAGAGCTCCTGTTATAGATAATTACTCTACATCTTCTGACCAATCAGATCAGAGAATTCAACAGCCCTTGAATTAAGCCCTTATATAATTAGTTTTGTTGTACTACTCTATTGAAATGGCACCAAATCTCTTCAGTTCTATCACTTCAAATTTAGACATAGTGGTTGTTGTAGTGAGTTTGGTTGGTAATTTATTGACCAACCTCTTGTGTTGTACTACACAAAAACAAGACCACCCTGCCTCTGGTTTAATAATGCTGACTAAAAAAGTGAGGATAATTGTTGTTTAACCTCAGTAATTTATGCACAACAATTCAAAATTGCAATAAGTAAGTAATAAGCAATACGTGGATGATCTAAACGTGCCATGTATCCTTGAACAGTCTTAGCTATGAGCCCTATGACTCAAGAATTTTATCCTATATACTGCTGCAAAGAGCTTAAGAAGGTGCATTAGAGAATCTAAACTCTATGTCCAGGAATCTTGATGTCTTTTTTATTTCTAAAAGTAAATTATTTTTATATAGCTTGAACACAAATGACTCGTTTAAAATTTAAATTTCACACCTTCAGAGCACAATAAATTATTAAGACGTTAAGTAACTTTACATACCCTGCCGTAGGATGCATTTGACCAGAGGAAAAAAAATTGTCTATAAAAGAAATCTTGAGATAAATCTCAAATTAACAGCTACATTAAATACAACACAGCTAAGCTGCCACATGGACATGTTAATATACTGCGCATTGTCGTTAGACGCAGGTTAATAAATGCTTAGTACCTCGGCCCTGCGGAAAAGCTCAGTCTTGAGGAAGACTCCCAAGGCAAAGGTGGTGGCTCCAGAGACCATGGCGACCCATGACAGCAGCCACAGTCCCTGGGCCAAACGTACCCTCTTCTGGAAAGGAAACTTGATCTTGAGTAGTGCCATGCTAGAAAGAGGAAAGAGAGGAGGAAAATAGGGATGAGTTGGAGGAAGTGATATGAATAATTGCAAACTCAGAATTTATATTTACCTATGCAAATTATTTTAACTAAATTACAAATATCGAGGCTGCTCCAGGGAGGATGAGAGAAACGCCAAGATTGACATTATAAATAAATATAAATAAATATCTGCCCCAGTGGCTGATTCAAGGGTAATCCTTTAATCTACTGTAAGTTAAAAAAAAAAAAAGTAACATATAATAGGTCCAATTCAAAGCAATTACTCTTTTTTTTTTTTGCTAAAATGTTTTTAAAAGTTCATTAATCCAATAATCCAAGCTTTGTTAAAAAATAAAAAATCAGTCAGAAGCTCCATACAAATATTTTGTTTCTTTTAGAAGATGCAGAAGATTTCTGATTACCTTCAATGATTGTTTAGCGTCCTTCACTTGGGACTGAAATCAGCACACTTTCTACAATTCTGCAGCCATTTTGACGAGGACTCAGGAATATGATATGAAGTATTATGCCTTGGGTGTCATAATCTCTTCTGCTCAGAGCTGATCCAATTAAACTAACCAATAAGAATAGCCAATAGTAATTCAGACCCTTGTCCTCTAAACACACCTGCCCTTGAGCTGCAAAGCCAGAGAGAAGGAGGGAGAGATAAACGAGGTACATTTTGGATCGGAGGTGTCCTTATGCGAGGCAGTAAAGGAGGAGAAGTAGAAGTGATGAGAGGGGAGACTGAAACAACGAGTGGGAAAGTTATAATAAAGTTGTCAGTGTGCAAGAGACAGAATATGCTTCAATATTTTTTTGTACAGATGTTTATTGCTCTATTTTCTTCACATGTGAGTACAAGGGAAGCTGAATTCTGTTACATATGAATAACCACACCTGAGATATGCATGCTAAAATCTCAGCCACACAACAAGGTTCACAAAACAGATTTTGAAAATTATATACATATATATATATATATATATATATATATATATATATATATATATATATATATATATATATATATATATACACACAAACTTTGGATGAATTAAGAGCTTTTACTATAAACCATCCCTGAAAAAAATGTAATGCTTGCTCTAGATCAGGGTTTCTCAAATTAATATTCCAAAGTAAGACAAAAAGAACCAAAAAGATCTTTGACTAATAAATACTATTTATACTATTATACTAATTAGTACAATAATGTAATATGAAATCTGAAATATAATAAAATGTATACTATTACACTACTATCCTTTTATACAGATTTATATATCTAAGTAAATAAGTAATTAGTAAATAAATAATTTCTCTTATTAGTTGAAACAGGGGAAAGCAACTGGACATGCAATAAACAATGAAAGGAGAAAAATAAAATATTTTTACAGAGCACAAACATGGAGAGCATGATGCCATCAGGTTTACCACCAAATCTAGTAGAACATACTTTAACAACCCCAAATAATTTTTGTACATTTTAAATTTTTTTGCCTTCAATTTTTTAATTTGTTTATGATGATTCTTAATTGAAAATCCTTTTCAGTCTTGATTTGTAAAGTAAATCAGTATCTGGAAAACCGATGCTAAATTTCTACTATGAAGAAATAACTAATGTATCACCAGATGAAGGTACTGTCTGATGAAGAACATTGTCTTTAATGAGACGGAAAAACAAGCACATTTCTCCAATTATATTCCTAACCCAGACCAGTCTCAATAAACTGGCCAACATGAATCAAGCATATAAAGCAGCCTAAAGTCCCTCTGTAGGCCCTCTGGTCCAGTCCCTGTCCTCAAGATCTCTCTGTAACTGCCTCTCCTTTGACTGGGAAGGAATTTGGCTTATAAAATTATCCAGCATCTTCTGTGCTGTTCGATAGGTAATGTCATCAGGCTCCTGCTGTGCAATTCCTGCACACCCCACTGTTCTCTGTTCTCCTGTTCCTTTTATCTCCTCCAAGTGGTACTGATTAGATAGAACTTCACCAGGCCTATGGGCCAGCATGCTGCTGGAGTGTAATTCTGTCTCTAAGCCTAAATGATGCAATGTGACCCTGGGGACATGTTCTTTGGCCTTTGCATCTGGTATCTTCCTGTACATGGCAGAGTTAATATCTACAGCAATGGAGTGAAGGTTGGAATCCCCTGTCTTAGGAAGTAGGAGCGCACTTGCATCTGTCTTCTCTAATCCAACCCAGCGGTCTTGACTTTCTGTCCATGGCAAAAATGCTGCCATATGCTCCTGTCTGTCAGCTGAATCTCGCTGCCCAGGGAGTAACCAATCAGATACCCTATCACCCCTTTTCCTCACAGATGATTGGTTGTCCCTGGGTCCTAAGGTTCTATCTGATTTGTCAGTGTCCAACTGACCACGTGATGAGGAGGAGAATAAAAAGTTCTTCACAGTATCTTCAGAGTCAAAATACTTGTCCAAAAGCTCCCTAATCAAGGAGGGAATCTGAAAGTGGAAGAGAAGGGCATGTTTAAATCAACACTAACTAGTGTTGAAGAGCAACGATGATATTACTCAGGTTTTATCATAATCTGTATAGTGATCACTACACTAGCTAAACGAATCCTTTCTCTTTTCCCATGTTTGTGCTCACGTTAATGTTTTCCTGTGAGATGACTGTATTTTTTTCTGTATCCAGTTGTTTGGTCAGCTCTGAAATCCTGTGATCCTTCTGCTCTGAGTTCATGCTGTCCACCTAGAACCACAAAAGAAGTGTTATTTGGTCTGCAAATAAGCATGAGTATGTATTTCATCCATGAATATTCCTTGCATGCATAGCATGTGTTGCCACGTGACCATGTGGCCTTCGTACACCAATAATACTACTGTAAATTTCAAAATGTCATAATAAAGCAAAGAAGGCACTATGGAATATGGAGTATGGAATAAAACATGATGAGGCATGCTGTTATAGGAAAATAATCAGTGATAGGGTGGTGTGGTGTGGCCCCCCGCAAAGTGGAGAGGTGTTAATCAACCCGAAGTTCATTATTTTCAACCCATCCCAAAGTTCTTCATATGCAACAGCAATTTTCCAACACTAGACATTTTTATTTATTAAGAAATTACAAATTATATGACTTATCCATTTGTAGTTACGCTAAAAGTTGTGTTATTGTTAATACTAGTAGTAGTAGTAGTAGTAGTAGAAGTAGTAATAGTAGTAGTAGTAGTAGTAGTAATAGTATTGTTATGGCACTGGCTACATTACAGAATACATTTCTATTTTCTGCAGACTGTCTGTTTTCTGTATTTGTGTGTCTGTGTCTCACCACAGACTGGAGTTTTTGCTCCAGGACACTGTTGGCCTGCTGACAGCTTGTGTAGCTCTCCTGAAGCCTGTGAGGGAACAAGAGTTTACCAATTTAATCAGGGTTAAACCAGGCATATACTTTACTGTACACTGCAAAAATAATATTAAGTGAAAATATAGTTAAATATATCTCTTATATCTCTTATATATCTTATATATCATATATTATAAGATTACAATAAACTAAATATATGATTAGATAGTCTTGTTTTATTGGCAGATATTCTTTCCAAATTTAAGCACTTTTATCTGCCAATAGAATAAGAAAAGCTTGAAATAGGTTAAAGCAACCCAGGCATAATATTAGATTTGATTTATAATAATCTAATAATAAGAAATATTTTGCCCATATTCAAGATATTTTCACTTATACCTTTTGGAATGTAGCATGTGTGTATAATGTGTGTGCATGTTATTTTTAAGTTCACCATTCAAATGATATTTTCCAAATCCAATCTAATTACATGATAAAATTATGTTCAACTTAATAAAAGTTAACTTTAAAAAGAGAAAATTGTGTATATTAAGAGATTAATCATGAAAAAAACAGTCAAGTTAATAGCAGCTTGAAAGTTTGCGTGTCCTGTCCTGAATATGATATAAATATTCTAGAACAATTTGTTATTTCCACGTCTTGTCGTTATAATTTCTTATACACTTTCCCAATTTTGCAATTTCTTTCACATCCTCTGAACAGGTTTTACATGATCTTACAATACTGAGCCCCTCCTTTGTCTGTGTTCTTCTTGATTTATTTGTTATAACTCTGCTGTCAAGTCAGGTCTGGAGACAGAGAGAGACATAGCAAAACTTTGTATGTCTTGCTTCTTTACTAATGACTAATTCTAAACTAATTTTTTAGTTAATTTTTCATTTGATTTTTTTTCTTTATCTTTTTGATTGTTGTCTTGCTGTGGTTTTGACTTACATTTTAGTTTTGTGGAATTCTATTTTTGTAGACATAATGTAATATAGTTACTTTTTCACAGCAAGAAGTCATGAGGGATGCAAACTTTTGCACTAAATTGTGTTCATTGTCTGTAATGGCATAATTTGATTACAACAAATTAGATCAAAATATTTTGCATCTAAAAACTGTTCATTTTTACAGAAAATATATATGCATAAATATTTTATTATACAATTCCATGCTCGTTTCTCTGCTGTCTCAAAGATTTTAGCAGGAAAAATTCATTAGGGAGAAATGATTATCAGAATAACAGTTTGCAGTACTGTTCTTATACCACATGTTTAGAAAAACATAACAATCAGAAATAAAAGTATATGGCAGTGGATTTTTTTTCTGTTTTAAAAACCTTTTCTTCATTAATACTTATTCCCTGTGTATGTATAATCGTGTTATTATCTTTAGGCTTAATGTTGTGGATAATATTAGAACAAAATTATAACATTATCCACATAATAGAATCCAGTTCTATTATAGTTATACAATCCAGTTATAGAAATCCTGTGAACCTCAAATCTCACCTTTTGCATTTCTCTTTAACACTGCTTAATTCTGTCTTGGTACACTGAAGCTCTGCCTCCATGTGTTCAATGCATGACACCATCTGCAATAAATTCTCATGCAGGTCTTTGTTGTAGTGCTCCAGCAATCTGTAGGGCATCGTGGGAGTTTTGTTAGGGTCAGAATACCACACACCAGATTCTTCCTTATTCCAAGCTATTCAGGGATTATAATTAGAGATAATTGCTTTCCTTTAATATGACAACAGAACAGCAACAGTAAACATGTTTGCGTGAACCTGCATACAAACAACTGTGTTACAAAACTTCTGGTGATCTACTTTGGCCTCAGAAAGCATGGCAAAAGAAGATCGATTCAGTTTGCAACTAGCTGGCTGGCAGAATATAGAATAGGCAACTCAAAACAGATATTGGAATAAAGAAAATCAATAGTGCGAAATAATAGAGCAGATGGGAAAAAACACTCACTCGGCTCTGTCCATGCTACTCACTGAATCCTGGGCGTGGAGGGCAGAGGCATGAGAGGGTGAAAGATAACCAGAAAATTGATTTTCAAAGTCATGTGCTTCCGGTTAGTTCATTGATTCATACTGATTCACTGAACCTGGACTAATTAACAGATATGGACTGTTTGATGGTGGCCCCTCTTTGTCTCTTGGACTGAACTGCAAACTGCCAAATGTATACTAGAAACTGTGAATAATATGGCAATAATTTATTAGTCCATGCTGACAAGTTCTTCAAATATTTCAAGCTTTTAAAAAAATACACCCTGCTTCCATAAATGTTGACATTGGAAAAACAAGGATATAGAAGGGTATAACTAGAAATAAGGGTTGAGATTATTTTAGATGATAAGAGTAATATGTGGAATTACAAAATCTAAAATACCTATATTTATATATCTGTATTTAAATATCACACATCAAAAAGGCTTAGAGACAAACATGTAATAGAGCAGTGGTTCTTACATTTTTTTGACTACAATACCCTCTTTCAATATGCCAAGTACTCCAGACTTTTTTCTTTCTTAATATTTTCCTTATATAAAAAGAGTATTCAAAGTAATTATTATTCATATATTGTAGAAGATAATATATTTTGTATATCATTTTTCAAACTCACCCTGTGTGATTGTTTGGAGTGTCTCCTGTACCCCATGTATTTGTGCTTGTTAATATTCTCCAAGTTAGGGGCAGTCACTGTGGAGGATTTTTTTGCGAACTCCATGCCCAGTCCAGCAGGCAGAGATGAGACTTTGTGCTCAGTATTAACCTTTCTATGTATGCCATAACCATCATTATAACCCCATTTGCTTTTAGCTTGATAGTGCTTCTCCTGCAGGATGGACTCAGAACTGGTGCTGGTACCTTCAGAGAGGAGCTGGCTGTATTTTCCATGGTGCTGTTTGTGTGATGTGGCTCTATAACTTTCAGGAGTAGAGTGCTGCTTCTCTTGACTGCGTTGGTGCTGATGCTGATGTGGCGCACCCAAAGAGCTCCCAGTTTGACACTTATGACCATGTTTATTGGAATCTGTTCTTCCTTTTTCACTGTCGGATTTCACAGGCTGGACTATGTGCTGTTTGGATGATTTCTGAACATGTACTCGTTCCTGGTTGGATGCTTTAGCAGGCTTTCTTCTGTCTTCATGGGGCAACTTGTGAGATGCTGGTGTAGTGCTGGGATTGATCCTGAAAGAGCTGAGTCTTGAAGGGCTGATAACCTGCCTGGTAATCTCATCCAGAAAGGCAGAGAACTCAAGCTTCTCTTTTACAAAGTTATCCCTCAGCACCTCCACAGAACTCTGTTTACGAGGACTAGTACCTTGTCCCTTCGTGGACAATGCTTCCATAGACTTGGCTTTCCGGAAGTTTCCATGCTTCTGCCCTTCATCTTTGTTTTTAAGAATACCCTTGCTTGGCAGCTGAATAGATGAGACAGCCCTCTTAGGTCTTGCCATATTTACTGTTGCAGCAGCCTTATCCTTGACAGCAAAGTTTTGTCCCAGGCTGGTGGTCTTGTAAAGTTGGCTGAGCTCCAACGGGTGGGGTCTCTTATGTTCCCTAGGGCTACATTCTTGGCTTACACTCTGCATAAGCCCCTCTACACTTTTGCTCTGGCATCTGTATAGTGGTGATTTCCTCAGTCCTAGCTCTGAGACCTGTTGTTGCTGTCCAGAATGACCAAAATGCTGTTGTTTCTGTTGATGATGTTGGACAGAAAGTGCCGAGACACTCAGATCAAAGTCCACGTTCCCCGATGCCTCATCTTGAAAGGTCCTGGCTTCTAGAAGGTTGGAACAGGACACAGAATGCTGGGGTCTGTTTAGCAGGAAATGCCACTCACTGTCCAAACTGGACTCCGAAAGCAAAGATGCAGAAGAAGAGGAAGAAGAGGAGGAGAGGCTGGATATCAAGGCCCTAGAAACGGTGTTAAGTTGTTCTTTGTGGGGTTCAGTGCCCCCAAAGTTTTGATGATGATCTGGGTGATTTTGGGAATCATATTGATGGAAGTCATTAATGTTCCTGTGGAAATTATTGGGACAGGAATTACCTTTCAAAGAGGAATGATTTGGAGGGCTGCAACAATTTACATCAACTGTATAAGATTGAAATGTTCCAGATTTCACACTTGAGTTTGGTTTTAGCAAAAGAAAAGATAAAGTACATACCTAGATGATCTTCTGGAGTTGTGCTGGTTGGGGTGGTGATGTGGTACATCCTGATGAGGAAAAAGATGTTGATGTTTCTGGAGTTTAAGTTCATCTTTTGATGATTTATGCATAGGAATGAAATACTTTCCCATTTGTCTCTTCATTACAGAAGCTCTACCAATTCAACCATAAAGCAATTAATCCACAAACCAGTGTAAGGTTGACACTATGCTATTTTACACTGTTGCCACCCATATAAACCCGATAACAGTTCCACTATAAAGACTTATAGCAGTATCCTCTGATGCATTCAAAACAGTCCCTGTCCAGATTGAATCTCATATGTCAAGTAACCAATCTAGCACCCGGTTGCCATGAAACTGTGATGACATTATGCTACATTGAACTTAATGACTTGTGTAATGCATTACACAATCGACCTTGTAGACAGGCAACAGTGGGAACAAAATCGATCAGGCTTTGGAGCAAAAAAAAAAAAAAGTTCTCTCTCTCTGTCGCTCTCTTTCAGCAGAGGTTTAAAATAATCCAAATGACTTATACAGCTCCATCTGATTCAGACCTTCAGGCAGTTTCCTACTGCACAATGGGAGAATTTGGTGTTATGTTTGTGTAGATATGTTATGATCTAGATATTTTGTGTAGAGTGAAATGTCTTCTTTCTGATTAGGATACAACCAGTTATACATTGTTATGAGGATGAGCAATTGTGCATTGTTCAAAACAGTGGTTCTGAAACCAGTCTTCAGTGCCCCAGACAGCCCACAGTTTTGCTCTATCTCAGTGTTGACCACCTGGGACCCTGATGACTGCTTTGAGAAGCACAGGCTTTAAAAATAAATGCTTTGTTGGTACACTGTGATCCTTGGGTAATGTTATGCCTTCACCACGGGTACACTTACATCCACTTAAAAAAATGCAAAAACAAAACAATTGAAGAGATATTGAAACTAGACACTACTGTCACTTACTTTCAGACAATGCAAGTTCTTCTGCCTTTGTCCCTTTGCATGCCTTGGCAGAGAAGGTGCAAATGGTCAGTAATTAACCTCCTGAAGTGATTACCACACTCACTGATTCAAATGTTGATGATCAAGCTATGCTGCCAGACTTTAAAGATGTATGGATTCTGATCTGCTTTTAAAAAACATGAGCCCATCTTTCAAACCTGACTTCTTAATAATAAAATGTATAGTGTACTGTGCCCCTATTATATGGCAATGTGATGTGGCATGAAAAGAATAATCTTGTCATTCAACACTATGCTTTTTGTGCCCTCTTGTGGGTAAAGGAATTAAGTCACGTTAAATGAGTATGGAACTTTCTGGCACATGGAACTACCACAGTTTCATGTTCTTTTACACGTGGGAGGAAAAAAAACACCCAGATTTACACTGTAACTTAACTGTTCATGTCCTCAGTTAAACCATGATGGCCAAAAGGTTGATCATGTCCCAAATTGCACACCCCATTGCTATGTGCTTTGATAAATAGTTCCACTTCAGTTCCACTACTATGGCCTGGTAGTTAAGTTAACTAAAGTAGATGGTGATTAATAAAAATACATGGGCACATTATTACAAGAAGTAAAATGAGAAATACCTGATTGCAGTACTTTGTGACCCTAAAGATTGGGGTTATTCTTAAAAGGAGCTGATTCTCTACTGGTAATTTGTTGCCTTGTATTGGTGGAATGTTATGTCTAGTGGATACAACCACAAGTAATGGAGTAATACAAGGACCAATAATGGTAATGGTAATGGTTTTAATGGTTTGTAATGGTATGTGTAGGGGAAACCATTAGAATTTCTGTGATGGTTTCTATTGTTTTTTCAGCAGGAAGATTCTACCCTGGTGTCGATTCCAGTGTCGACTGGTTCGTGGACTGAGTGCTCATTATTTATTTTTTAAAATTGTTCTATTTTTCTATTTTGTTGTTCTGTCTAATGTTCTGTTTTGATGCTTAGGAGAGTAATTTCCTGTTTTGATTCTTATTTCTTCGTGTCAAACGACAGATGAAGCTTTCTTGTATAAATATATACAAAATCACGACTTAATTCTGGAGAAAAATGCCCAGACTTCTGAGTTAAAAGAAATGCATTTTCTGACTTGGCTGTGCTGTTGTTTCAGAATCGGACTAGCAATAAATCATTGTATGAAACTGACTCTTTGAATCGACTCCATTGTTTCTTAAACCTTTGAAAGAAAGCAGGTCGTCACTGTAAATGAGAACTGGTTCTCAATTGACTTACCTGGTTAAATAAAGGTTATTATTATTATTATTATTATTATTATTAAGAAAACCGGAATCGACTCTAAATTTTCTGGAATCGAGTCAGTCGTGTGTGACACCCACCCCCACGCTCCAAATACTGCTCCTGAACGGGGGATACGTGTTGTACGTGACAAAAACATGACGTGGCCAAAAACAACGTATGGATACAGATATGAGGCATATGTTGTGTAATTACAGTAACCCATTGCCTAACGTGAATACATGGTGCATTATTTATTGTTTTGTGCACGTAGCTACTGGCGTAATGACATGTGTTTATTTTTAGTTCTCTAACCCCTGAATGTTTTAGGATTGATAATGACTCAAGATTTACGTTCCAATAAGAATACAACGATATAGGTAACGACAGTTATTTGAGGAATCTTTTATTTAATCAGCCCGGATTTTGCCAGAACATTCTTCCACTTTCTGAACTAAGACAAACTTGTTTTTGTTTAAATGCCCTGCGCACGCGCACTGATGCAATGCAGTAAAATGCAAAGTAGATCCGGTCACACAAACCGGTTTAAACCGGACTGAGCTAGGTCTCTTTACCTCTGAACAGCTGCACTGCGCATGTGACGTAATTGCTGTTTGGAAAATCACCAGAGTTAGTAGCATTAGTCATCGTTTTATGTACTTTCCAACAAAAAGCCCCTTTATTTCTTATAAAACGCTTTTTAGCTTTCTAACATACATTTGAAAATTCTAAACCTCTCGGCTATTAGCACTTACGAATGCAATAATTCTCAATGCCAAGACACTCAGTTGGCCTATATCCAGCATTCCGAACTTTTTGTTATGTTATTTAATTTCGTACAAAGAAGAAACAGTTTTCAGTTACTATGATTGTCTTCTTCATATGCTTCTTATAAAGATGTAACCTCTCAGATTCATTACAATAATAATGTAATTAGCCAAAGAAGCGTCGCAGTGGAACTACTTTTTGCAATACGGCGGAAGGATTTTCCTTGTGACGAGCCGAGTCGCGTTAGTATATAAAGAAGAGCGAAATCGTTCTCATGCCACTCGTGGGCGGTGCGGTTGAGAGGTGCTGTGGTCTTGCCGGTCATAGGAACGGCATTGGTTTGACTTTCGTCTTTGTGTTTGCGGTTGATTTTATTGTGTATTTTAGTGAAGTTCGTCAGTTATAGTTGTCTTCCGTCTTTTTTTTTTTACTTTCTTTGATTGTAGTTGGGCATTTTATGAAATTCCTTTATTTTGAAGAAGGTCTAGTTTACGATTTGTCTTTTCTAACAGTACTTGACTACTCAAGCAACTGAAGAGGTTTAAACGCAATTTTTGTATTTCATTACATAGTATCTTTTTAGATATTTTTTGGCTAACGATAATTTGGTATACGCACTGAGTAGGTTTATTTTACTTTTTAATTTTCAACTATGGAACAAATTATGGATAAGAGAGTTGTTTTATTAACTCCAGTAAACATAGTTATTAATATAGACGTTAATAATATAGTGGAGATTACATGAGGCTAGAGATAGGAGCAAGAAAGCTCCAGGTCAAACTGCGCAACTAGCGAGTTTGTGGCGTAGACAAAATGGCGCAGCTGTTAAACAGCAAAATGGCCGCCGTTAAAGACGAGCTATTTTTAAAGCAAGCTGTTTGTGCCAGTTGCTGGTTAGCTTGTTGAGAACTTGTAACGACATGTTCTGTTTTCTACAATTTTTATACGAGTCATTTGTAAAAACCTGTTGACGTTACTTCATGACTAGTGTCTTCAGTCTCTGTTAAAACCAAGATCATTTTAGCCAATTTGCTAACGTGAGCGTAATTACGCTTCAAAAAAAGGCTATTTTGCCAATTGATTTGAATTTTTTATTTTGGGATTTTTTTGGAAATAAACAATGTGAATATGCAGTAGAAGCTATTAGTTTTCGATGGGCATTATATTAGAGTTTGTCAAAAGGAAAAAAGGACTGCTGATAGATCGTCAATCCTGATTTTTTTCCCCGCAATGTCTGTTGGCGGCTACAAGTTTGTTTTTCTTTTTTTTTTTTTTTTTTTATAATTTGGCTGAATGGACTGAGTTTATACTAAGGACTTAGCCAATTAGCTGTAACCACGGAAAGAAGATCTCGGGATCAGAGGGAGGCGTGAGGACCAGACGAGAGCCAGGCGAGGATCAGGAGAGCTCAGGCCAGGTTGGAGAAGAGGCGAGCGGGGAAGAGAAGAGGGGCAAGGCGGTGGTCCAGAGAGGAAAAGAGATCAAGACAGAGTAGCGACAGCATCACAGGCGGCCACAAGAGGGAGCACAGCCGGTCTAGACCAGACGAAGCCAATGACAGCAGATACAGCGCTGAGGGAGGGAGAGGGAGGTGCAGGGTCATCTACATAGCATCTTAAAGCCATTAGAAGAGGGAGTTTGGTTTGTATAAAGGGTATAGGTATCTGTACAAATTTAGAATTCAAGCTTTTTTCTCCTTCAGGTTTTTGTAGAATGCACTTGCTCGCAAAGCTTTGTTCTTTCTTTCCAGACGAGGTGTATGAGTGTGTGAAATTCACCATCAGTGTGTGAGCCGCCCTGTTGTTGATCAAGTTGGGTTTCTGCCGAGATGAGTGCCAGTAATCAACGATGCACCCATGCGCCGTTCAGATGTAGTCTCCTGGGAGAAAAGGCGTCTCTGTCCTTACAATCCAATAGGTCTGATCCAAGGTGCAAGCTACGTGAAGGGTTGTTTGGAGTTGAAGTTCCTCTGCGTCGCTACACTGCTACACATCGTCTGCTACTCCAGTCACATCTATATTCTTCGTGTTTTCAGTGCTGAGGCCATTGTGTATCGTTTGCTGGTAAACTTGATCTCCCTAAGTTTATGCATGATTAAAAAAAAAAACCCCAAAAAACTTTGAAAGCGCGTATAATTAAAAGGGAGTAACTATTCCCTTGTAGAATTTTGATGTAGACTTTGCAAATGCAGTCTATAGTCATTTATTGTAACATAAGAACATTGTATTGCGTCTTTGGTCTTTTGTGGGAAATGGGGCGGGGCAACTGCGTTTGAGTTTTTTCTTCCACAGGCCCAATCTCTTAAAGCAATAGCGCCAAAGGCATCCCTTGCTGTAGCACAAACCAGTGTTCTAAGCTTGTATGCAACAAAGTAATGGTGTAAGGACACAAGTGAATCCTCTGCTTTGGTTGGATTTAGTAAGGTACTATATATTGGCTTTCTGTCTCTCTTCATACTTTGCCAGACAATTTTATTCATTTTTTTGTACACATCTTTGTGTATTTGGGATGTAATTGTTTTGGGGGGTGGAGGGGGGGTGCGTTAACTGAAATCTCTTCCTAGCCTTTGCAGCTTTTCAGAGAGGCTTAGTTAGAGAACTGTGAATAACACTGTATGGGGAAGGAACCTGCAGTCTGTGGATGTGACCCTTCAAGGCAGCTAGCCCAAGGCATGAGACGAAGGAAGGAACCCAAAGGCGGCAAAGAAATACAAGTCGTTTCGTAAGATGGCACATTGTCAGGATTGTGTTGAATGTGTACCCATTCCGTTCATGGATATTGAGTCGTGGGGTAATGGGGCCGGGGACTGCTTAATTGTGACTCTTGCAGATTTAGTGACCCAACCCCTCAAAACCAGTGGTTCAGCTGCTAACTATTCCCCCTCGCAAGGAGCAAAGCTGATGAATACAGGCTCAGCGTGAATTTTACCTGTTCAAACGGCAAGTAATTGGTATTTCTGTAAATGAAAATTAATTTTGGTTTAATTGACATACATTAGTGATTGTAGTAGTAGTTTTGTATTTGTTTGGGTTGTTTAAATGGGTGGGGTTGGTTGTAGGCTTTTCTCCCCCCTTTTTCAGTGTGCCGTGTCCAAGTGCTTTTCATGCTCAAGATCTCCTGAAGATCACACTCTAACACATTGTGCATCAAGGTTTGCTCTTGCATTTGTCAGCCTCTTTTGGCCTTGTAAAGTCTCAATGTGGCTCATATACTTAACATTCATTGTACTTGGTAATTGTCAGTTTCTTGTGTGAATGCTTGAATTCTGTAAATTACATTCTTGGTTAATAAATTCATAGTGTTGTGATTGAAACACTAGTATGCATTTTTCTTGGTGTTTTGGGGGGCTTGTCTTGGGTATTTCTTGTGCTTTTTCAGGTGTGAATGTTGAGCTTGGCGCTTTAGAGCACGGGATGATCCCAG
This sequence comes from Pangasianodon hypophthalmus, assembly GCF_027358585.1. NCBI lineage: Eukaryota > Metazoa > Chordata > Actinopteri > Siluriformes > Pangasiidae > Pangasianodon > Pangasianodon hypophthalmus. Next base: position 22,270,436 of record NC_069716.1, read on the forward strand.
GGCTTGATGGCAACTCTTTTCAAGGTGGAAAGGAAGGCAGCAAAAATCCAGTCCTACTGCTTTATGGGAAGTCCATGTGAAAAGGCAAAAATGTCCAAATTCAGTTTACTGAATTTTGCTTGATGTAAAATTGCTCAGTGGTTACGAGTTATTTTTTTCTTAATTGCAAGTTTGATATGGCCTAGCTTCCTTTTAAAAGGAACTGGCACAATTCTGATTACTCTTTGCAAGCATTTCAAAATATTATTTTGAATGCTGTGAGGGATGGGCATGGGGTCTCTGTTTTTTGCCTTTTGGTCTTTCAGAATCGTAAAGCCCTTGAAGAATGCCATCTATCCAGGAAATAGCATGTCCAGGATTCATCCGCTCCCTTGAATTCCAACCAGCAGAACGACTATAACTGAGGCAAAACTTTATTAAATTGCTCAGCCATTACATCTGTGCAACTGTATGGGTGTTGATCCATTTTATAAAAAAAAAAAAAACCTTTGCTTTGCAAATGTAGAGCAAATGATTCCCAGCTGTTGTGCAACTGCACTACAGACTCTAAATTTAAAGTGGCTGAGATGAGCTGTGCAACTGTGCAGCTTATACTAGTCAACATGTGTACTTGAGCAGTGTATGAGAATCTATAAGTGTGGGATGGGGAGGGGGCTCTCTATTTCTGTTTCTTCTGCAGAAATCGTACCAGTTGTACAACGCAAACTAGATGCGGGGTCATGTGGAGCGTGTAGAAACCAGGTGTCTGCTAACTTAAACTTTTCTTAAAATGGCTAACTTGAATAACATTCACATGCTTAAGTATATTCTTTAAGCCTTAATGGTGACCCAAATTGCTTGGCTTTTTTTTTTTGTTTTGTTTTGTATTGCAATCAGTGTGGTGGAAATGTGTATGTGTAGAAGCCTCTTTGTTCCAGATCACTCGTCTGTCGACTTGATTCATAACTGCATCCGAATGCCTAGCCGTCTGTGGGAGCTGTCTGTGGTCAATGAGTGTCCTCACTGAATGGCGATCCTACCTCCTGTCCGCTTGAGAGCTTAGTCCAAACCTCTGAAGGCCTCCGTCAACATTCTCTGCGTGCTGTGTGTCAGTGTGTGCGCGTCTTCCTCTCTTGTTTCCCCTCCATTCTCTCAGGTTAATTTTGCTTAGGGGGCAAAATTTGTCTAGAGTGTGCCGCCTTGGACAGCCCTAACTTTGATGGAGCACTGGGGTATCCAGTCACTCTCTGATCAACCTGAGGCTTGTCTTGCTGCTATTTGAGCATCACTCTGCTGCTACCTGATAATGGAGTTAAGTAAACATGGTTATAATTTCATGGGTATGTGTAGCCTTAAATTGTAATTGCATGCACACCAGCTTTGCACTACATAAACATAATTTTAAATTCACTTAATGTTGAAGGTGGTACATCTGAAAGTGTAGCTGTTTTGGGTTGATGGGGAGGGTAGAGGGGTGGGGCAACATTTTCTCTCTCTCTTGCAGATGCATTATCTTGGCTCTACTAATTTTGCAACTGTCCAGTAACGTTGAGTGGATGGATGAGTGTGGGCTTGAGTTGAAACGTCCCTGCAATCTGGAGTTGTCCCAACTGTCTGCAGCAGTTGTAATACCTTGTACATTTTTGGATTTATTAGATAGGTGGATACAGTTACATGATTGAAATTTGTCTTGTGGGGGGGGGGGGGAGGGGGGGTGCATAATCTCTGCTTTTTTTTTTTTCTTTGTTGCAGCTCACAGCATTGTGGCGGTCGGAACGTGATTAAGGCTTCACTGGAGAAGTTGATAAGTTTGATTAAACTATTAAGATTGATTCATTAAAAAAAAAAAATTCCAAAAGGTTCTGGGGGCTTGTTTGGGAAGGGACAACCTGCAACTTGTGTCTAGTTACAGGAAAAGCACAGTCAAGCACCAAGGTTGAGTCACATCATACTGTATCAGCCACGTGTAACTTGTCCAGCATCAAGACCAGGAGGATTGAATGGTGGTAATCACTCAATTCAATTATAGCATTAGTTGGGGTTTGGGGGGGTATAAACATGTGTTCTTTTGTCATTTCAGATGTTGACATTGGAACGAACATGGTGATTGACCAAAAAGAACAGCAGCCTTGTTAAACTTTGTTGGTCAGAAATCCAGTTTGCATTTTTAAAGTGAACTTTTAGAGCACGACCTGAGTGATTTATCTGCTTTTCATTCTGCAAATGTAAAGGGATTGTGTGGGGATGGGGAAATCTTTCGTCTTCTGTGTAGTTTCAGGCAAAAAGAAAAGCCAGTGAGGAAAGGCCTGAATATTGTAGAGCAGCAGTTGTGAGGTTTTTCTTTTCCTGAGGGAACAATCTTGTTCCTTCAGGTTTTGCTTTTTAGCCTCAAAAGGAAAAAAAAAAAAAGCAAAAGACTCCGGTGGTGGCACTCCTGGTTTTTCTGGGACGGGGTTCAATTCCCTGCGGTGTCTTTGCTTTTCAAACTGCTGTTCTGCTGATCTTAACCTCATTCTTGTAGCTTACAGAAATAAGTGGGAAAAGTCAGTAGCACAGATTAAACTATAAGCATGAAGAAATGAAAGTCTAATGTTGAGTCCAGTCAGTAATTACTGTCATTTCAAAAGGTCAAGTACCAGTCATGTGTCTTTAAACTTGACGTTGTGATTGGACATGTAGTGTTGAGCATTACCACTTGGAGGAGAAGCTAAACATCAGGATGACCAGTCCTGTCACAATCTTACAACCAACCAATAAAGGCATAAAATCATATGATTTTGGAAGTGTTTAATTTTGGACAGGGCTCAGTTAAAACATGATTGTAATGGCCTTTGAAGCCCCTCAAAAATTCCCCATGTGCTGGTGTCTGATTATTGAAACCTAGTTATCAAGGTAAGGAAGGATTCTGGGGATCTTATGGGTTTGTACTCACTGGCCACTTTAATAGTGCCTGTACCTATGCTCATTCATGGAATTGTCCAATCAGACAACAGTGCAATGCATGAAGTCATGCAGATACAGGTCATTGTTCATATTAGTATTGGACAGGCTGTTAGTAATTGTATGCATTCCAAGGACACTATATATTGTCCGAGTGCATGTACGAGGTAGGTGTACCCAATAAATAGATGACATGCCTGTAAGCCACTTACAAAAAATAAATAAAATAAATCTTATGACAACACGTGTCTAAATCTAGAATACAACCACCTCCATGTCAAGTTAGTGTTTTTACACTGTTTCAGTATAGAATAACTTAAAATTCTGATTTTTGCCTTCCAATGTCAATACTGGTACAACCTGAGCTCTACTGTACTTGGGATGCTCCAGTGCAAGATTTGATGTAAGATGTACAGAGATGAAGTCCAATGAATATTGTTTCTATTCCTCATGCATACAGGTTTGTTCCACTCTACCATTTGATTCTACAGTGTCCAATCACATAGCTGACAATACCGGATTATGATGTGAACACGTTTCCCTCTGCTGCTTTTTGTTGCTCTTATGCTGTGGATCCCTTCCCTGTTTATCAAAAATCATACTTTCTCTTCTGGCAGATGGTACTGCAATACTGGGATTTGCTAGCTGTCCCTGAGACTGTTTCTTCCAGTAGGTCATCAGACTCCTGAATTAACCACACATTGCACATTTCCTTTGTATTGTAGTGTATAGACTGCACTACACAACTGCACTCAACATTTTCCTTACCTGCCCAACTGTTTACATATGTATACTACAATGCACACAATTTTATTGTTCACATGCACTACTCTCTGCTATTGTCAGATATAGCAGAGATTATACTGCCCAGTGCAGTAAATACTTCTATTTTAAGCATATAACATACTGTGTACCTCCTGTTTTATTGTGTATTTTACCTTTGTTTTATTTTTCTTACCTCTACTCCTTTAACTGACTGCTTTTTTGTTGAAGCTCTAAGAATTTTACTTGCCTTTTTCAATGCTTATTGGTGTTATGTACTCCATATGTTGCTACATTTACAATGTAAAGGTGTAATAGTTTAACAGGTGACTTGTGACAGATTTGATGGTATATAACTATTTAATCCACATGTGAAATGCCCAATATTTCAATTTTACAGTCGTCTTTTGTGATATTTTTAAGCTCCCTCTGAATCTTGACTGTTTATGGCAAACTGCCTGATGGTTCATACATGTTGACCTTGGTTATTATCCCCAAGGCACATTCAAATAAAATTATCTACAGTATGTCAATAGGATGTTTGCTAATAGATAGCTGCTTACCTCAATTACTGTAATATTTGTCCTATTATTTGTTCTATTTGTCCTAATATTTGAACATGTTCTGTAGATAATCTGTTAAATCTAATAATATAAACAACAATTAAAGCCATTACTTCCTGTTGGGAAAAGATTTAATGGAAATCATTGGGTCAAGTTCTACTGGGGACAACAACGAATTTATTTCTTTTCTAGAAATGACAGCATGATTTTAATACAGTGACTCTGGATTTTAAATCTTCTAAACTAATCTTAAACTACAACTGTTTTCCCTCAAGAGATTTGTACACACATTTCTAAAGCTGACAAAAGTGTTTGTATTTCTAACAGTGCAAAGAAAAGTAGGATGAATTCAGGTATACTGGGACATGACTAATTTATTTTCTGTACTGACAAGTGAAGTGAAAGTTAAAACTTGTACTAAGTTTAGGAATTATGTTTAATTCTTTGCAGTGGAAGTGTTTGATAGAAATAACAAGACTTAATTCATGTGAGATGATACAAGGGAGTGAGGTCAGCATCAAACAGGAAGTTAACCACAAAGTCTGAAGTAAGAAAAATTACATACTTTAACTAGTTTTTTTTTTATATATATAACATTATAAAATTGTAATGATTAATATATTACACATTTATGATGTATATAAGATGTACTACTATTACAAAATAAGCATGATAGTCTAAATCATATACATATGATTATAAATTAATCATTTTTGAGATGTCTGAAATTACCAACCATGGTACAGCATGTTTCAGGTTAACTGGAACAGTCATAAAAGGGCTTTCTGGTGAAATAAAACACTAAAATTATTCTACTCCTATAGCCCAACACGACTGTGATGTATTTAATTCGAAGCAGAATGGTACCAAGGAGACAGAGGGAGAGAGAGTACAAGCAAAAAAAAATAAAAAATAGTATGCACTTATCTACTGTGTTCATATGATTTTTATTAATCCTGATGCTGCTACTGCAAGAGATAAATTCTGTAATATTACCTTGTAGTGATGGTTTTCTACTGTGAATTGTACTTAATATTTTCATATTAAATTTTAGAACACATGAGTTATAAATTTGGAAAATACTGAAGGTTTTCTAAACCCTGTTACTGTTGTTATTGCAGTAAGAAATAGATTATAAAATGTTACTTATGCTAATAAGTATAGTGATGAATTTGTAGAAGATTATTTTCAAATGCTGTTACTGACATTTGATTGGTGTCAATAAGCTACAAATAAAGAATGTTTTAAACATGTCATTGAAGAGGAAACTAAAGACCTGGGGCCCGTTCTTCGTACGTCGCTTATTACATCCGAGATCAAAAGACACATCCGAGATTATGTGATCCAGCTAATCATTATCTGGCTAATTCGGTTCTTCGAACACACCTGTTGCTGATGATTAGTATGGCTGGCTTGAGTTATCTGAGATCATTGCGCGTTCATGCGCTGGTTTAAAAGGGGCTATGTATCGATAGTAGAAACACTGATCAGCAGCGCTGCTATTGGTTGCCCACAATAGCCAAAGACCACGCCCACTTTTTCTCAGTGACAACAAGAACTCTTAATGGAGGATTATGGCAAGTTTCTAAATTTAATAAAAACGTCAGGGAACACCTGAAAGGCTGCAAAAGACAGGAGAGAGGGTTGGCAAAAAGTTGCAGATAAATTAAATGCATAAGTAGTGACGGTGCTCGATGTTTTTATCACTTATTACAGTATATATTATGTACTTTTTTTTTTTTTTTTTTTTTTTTTTTACATTTTCACAATTACTTTAATCTTTTATATTAGAGCCACCACGGGACCCACTACAACTTGGGAACAAGTAAAGGTGAAATACAAGACTATTCTACAAAATGGTAATATTAACTACATATACTGTATATATACTGTACTGTATGTGTAGTGTTGTAGACATATACAAGTTCTCCGCATCTCCGGTAATGTAAAGGAAAGTGCCACTCGCAGAGAATCTCGACGCGATGCACACAGCTTGTGCTGTTGTTAGAGCCCTACTCCAACGAGTCCAACTTTTAATATTATGTTCCCACAAATTAATTATGTAAACGCGATTAATTCTAAAAGCTCTGTGAATTATCCTCGCACCTTCCGCAACAGGTTGCTCTCGTAAAAACGGGCAAGACATGGCTGCAGCAGACTTCCCCTATCACCTCCGCTTAGAAAGCCGCGATCTAATCCTGTTTACATGGAATAAGCCTGCTCCCGAGCAGGTTTAAGATTACCGACCCGTTGCTACGACAACAACTTCAGGATGAGCGTCGAAGAACCGAATAATCCAAGATCATGCCAAATCGTCAACAATCAAATCCAGCTAACTGAGTTAGCGACGTACGAAGAACGGGCCCCTGAACCAATGAAAATGTCCTAAATTACCAAACGTCAATAAAAATGGTTTTCAAAAAAAAGGGTAAGCCATCCATGCTTCGCTCCAATATCATATAAACATGTCCTAGGGGACATGGTGGCTTAGTTTGCCTCGCACCCCCAGGGCTGGGGGTTCGATTCCCGCCTCCCCCCTGTGTGTGTGTGTGTGTGTGTGTGTGCGCGCGCGGAGCTTGCATGTTCTCCCCATGCTTCGGGGGTTTCATCAGGGTACTCCGGTTTCCTCCCCCAGTCCAAAGACATGCGTTGTAGGGTGATTGGCAGTTCCAAATTGTCAACTGACAAATTGTCAATTGTAATGTGTGTGAGATTGTGCTCTGCAGGGGCCCGTCCAGGGTGTTCCCTGGGATAGGCTCCAGGCTCCCGGCGACCCTGTGTAAGATAAGCGGTACAGAGGATGGTGGATAAACGTTTCTTCACAAGTAGATAGTCAGCTTTTTAAGGATTTCAGAAGTGTATCATGAAGTAGAAATTCAAAAACTATAATCTAATTTCATTTTAAACAACAATCTAAATTCACGCTGTTTGTATTCCCCCATTTCCCGGCGTGGAAGCGTGTTGGCGGTAAACGGCTCCCTCTTGCGGGGATTACACTTTCCTCGCTCCGGCGTTACAGCGGCTACTAGCGCTGCTCTTACCGGTGTTTAATGCACATCAAACGATTGAAAGATGTGGTCTTTCTTTGCGAGGGATCCCGTTAAAGACTTCAACTATGAAATTTTACCAGACAACCAAGATAAAACGGGTATATGGACTCTTCATCGTGGGAAACGCAAGGTAAGATATAGAGAGCCTGTGGTTAAAAACGCTGTGCTGTTCCCTTTGACAATAACAGGCCGCGATCTGCATCCTCGGGCTAGAGTTACGGAGCTAGCCGGTTAGCATTCACGTTAGTCAGCGCTCCATTATCAGAAACAGAGGCTCGAACGACGTGACTGCTTATTCTTCTTGTCTGCTTATGTCGTATATATTTGCCGTTTATATATTTTTCTCTTATATGAAAGCGCTTGATATCGAAACGTTTTGACGTGAAACCGTCTTAAACATATTTTGTAAACAGCCACGTAGTTAGCTTAGTAAGCTAGCATCTTCGCCACGTCAGTCGGTCCACAGTGGCAGCGAGACTAGCTGTTAGCTGGATTAGCTAGCTAGCATTAGTAATGATGCCGTATATTTTTTCTCCGCAGTGAAAAAATTGTCCAATATTCAGTGCTTATATGCAGCTGACTGTATTATCGTAAATATAATCTTTTTCTAGATCGCTATCACAATGTCTCAGTCGAGACAAACTGTCAACGCCTGAAGCTGTGAATCCTGGTAGTCTTTACTAGCCTTTAAAAATACATAGAGATAGTTATCTTTTATGCTAAATGAATAAATAATTGAGTTAATTTATATGTCTCTGTAAAAGTAAATCTAACAGATGACAAGCTGTTTATCTTTTGCCCATTTTAGTTAGGAGTTACAGGAAAATATTCAGTTATTGATTGATGGTCAGTACTATGCCATATTAAATGAAAAAGCACTATGGAGCCTGTATTCATTACATTTTACACATTCATTCACTCCTTCGTTCATCTTCACTAGCTGCTTTGCCTTGGTCAGGGTCATTGGCTGCACCATTGAAAATATTAATTAAGGCATTAATTAAAGTTATCTTTGTGTGTCAGATGTGTTTTAATTGCTCCAAAGCAGCTGTGTAACTGCTTACTTATTCAGTTCTCTCAGTCTGATACTCGTACTGATATATACTGATACTGAGCACCTGAAATACTGAACTGGTAGCACACTGGATTTCATGTATTTCACAATTTGATTGACTTGCAAATTTAGTTCCGATACATGTAGACTGATAAACACAGATATGGCATGTGAAGAGAGGACCATGAGAACGTCCATGTCAGATCAGTTTTGGGTATCAGCATAGTTTACTCTCTGAAGTTGTCCATATGGTTGAATTTTGACTTTCTGTGCATTTGCTCTGTAGACAACCGGGGAGCCGGTGTCTGTGTTTTTGTATGAGGTGGCCCAGGGTACAGAGGAGCAGACACAGCTGGCCAAGGCAGCATTCAAGCGCATGAAGACACTGCGGCATCCCAACATCCTGGCTTATGTGGATGGACTGGAGGTGAGGACTGATGGAGGCAGATGGGGAGAACATACAGCAGTGCTGACTCATCCAGCATAATAGGAAGTTCAGCCAGTGCAGTTTATTGTTCTTCCTGTAATCTCACACTTGCTGTTTGCATTATGTATTTGATGTAATAAGTCTCAAGAAGAAATGAAGAGCATTTTTACATTTGGCTTTCTTCTTCAAATTGAAGTTCAAAAATAAACTGGTGATATGGGGTGCTATGTAGTTTTATTTAAACACAATGGTTTTTAAACTTAAAAGTAATACATTTTTGTCTGCAAAGCACTAGTTTCAAAATTATTGGATCATTGACAATGAATGTTAAGTGAAAACTCCCCTGAAGAGAGTAACAACCCTGAGACCTTTCCGTAATGTTGGACAAAAAACAGCCATGAGCCTCTTCCTGTAATGTCTGACAAACAGTACACCTTGTAGAGGGATCTTGGACCACTTCTTTGTGTACAACATTTCATACTACTTTATGTTTTTAGGTTTGTGTAGGGTACAACTCTAGAGGCTGAGATTGTAAAACACACAATTTTGTGTTCTTGCAGACATATGTGTTTATGTTGCTGTATGTTTTATGCAGTTTTTAATCTTGTTGGAAGATCCATCAACCTAGCCTTTTTATCCAGGAGCTAAAATATAATGGCATTTTGAAGTGTTCATGATTACCAGCTGCACACAGTGTTAAATAACCATATCCTGGGAGAAAACTTCACCATATCACCAAATACACTTGTTTGTTTCTTCTGACTAATCAGAATTGAGCATTCAACAGTGCTGTAGTATAAATTAATCTCTCTTAAAGCAGAAGATTAAACAAATAGTCAGTGAAAATAAATAATCATGTTTAAGATGTTATTTGTCTCCTGTGTCTGATGGCAGACGGAGAAAAGCTTGTACTTGGTCACAGAGCCGGTGACTCCACTTGCAACACATTTGAAAACTCAGGCAGAGAAGGGTGGGTCAGGAGAGCTGGAGATTTCTTGGGGCCTTCATCAGATTGTGGTGAGTAAACCAAGTCTCTCACATGCACTGGTACACTTTCCTATATATTCTTTTTCTATTTACTGATGCAAATAATATGTCTGGCCTTTTCTGGTAGTCACTTGGGCTTCCTATTTTTCTGATTTCTCATTCCTCTCCAATCAGAAAGCACTGAGCTTTTTGGTGAACGACTGCCATCTCCTGCACAATAACCTTGGGATTTGGGCCGTGTTTGTGGATCGAGCCGGCGAATGGAAGCTAGGAGGGTTGGATCATGTGATCTCAGACCAAGGAGAACCTTCCTCATTACCCCCTCCCAAAGTAGTGAACCCAGACCTGGAGAAGTATGACCCACCCGAAGGCCCCAGAAGTGCAGGAGAGAAATGGTGAGTGGGGTATTGAGAGGGAGAAACGAGCTGACTTTGGCAGAACTGCTTCTGTGAGCCAGCAGAAATAAGCTAGGGAAAGCCGAGAGCTTTCATAGTCTTTCAGAACAGTAGAAAGATCTTATCTGTCCATCAAACAAGGGTGCAGTTCTGCTTCACTCATCAGTCCTTTATCTGGATGGAACTGGTCCAGCTTGATGAGAGCTGCATTTTTCATCTTGTGCCACAGAGAATGGAGTCTCCAGTAAATTGATGGAAGCTAATGTATCTTTAATTACACATGTTGATATCTGCCTACCATTTTTTTTTTTCACTACTCACAGTATTATCACAGTATTGGTACATCTTATACCATATTTCCATGATTTTAGTTTATTTATGAGCTAAAGTGGGAATGAACATGAAAACAGATGTCCAGAAATGAAGGCCATTTATAGACAGTACAAGAAAAGGAAGACAGTGTGTTACAGATAATTTTCCAAATGTTTATACGTTTTGTATCTACTCAGGTCAGGAGATGTCTGGAGGCTGGGTTGTCTAATTTGGGAGGTGTTTAATGGACCTCTGCCTCGTGCCTCATCTCTGCGATCTCTTGGCAAGGTAATATGTCTTTCAAATGTTCCCTATATCAAACCTGATTCAAAACAGTTAATATAAAATGAGATCAAGATGAAGTAACCCTCCTTTATAGATACCTCCAGTTAGTGAGGAGAATCCACTCGGTCTGATGTCGCCTTAATACATCAAATTTGTAATTCAACAAAGGATTTCCTGAGACAATATTGCTTCAGTATATTTTAATATAGAATCTTTAAAGTATATAAAAATTCTTGAGACCAAAGAACTGGGTTTCCACAAAGATTTCTCACTCAGGGCACCGAGACTGTTACGTAAAATAACAAAAGTGATGCAGATTGTGAGAGGGATGTATATCAGTATGTGGCAAATGTTGAGCAACACCCTACACACTTCAGGCACATTTTCTCCACAGAGATCATTGCACACAGCACTCAGAGTTTCTGTGGTATAAATGTGGCATAATGTGTGTAGGGAGAGTGACTGAAAGGGGAGACATTAGCTATGTTTACATGGACACTAATAATCCGATCGTAATTGGACTAGAAGCACAATCAGATTTAAAAAGTCACATGTAAACATGTCAATCGGAATGAATTGGCCAAAACTGATTAAAATTTCATTCGGATGGTAAGGGGTGGTTTAAACCTTTTCTAATCCGATGGAGAGGACATATAAACACTTCATCGGATTGAAAATGAAACCAGATAGTTCTGCGCATGTGCAATGACGTACAAATCACGTAATGACGTATGACGCACGGCTGTCAGCGGTATTGGGGCTCTGACTGTAGCCTCACCAGGTGCCATGTACCACTTCACCATTGAGCATAGTGTCATAAATGACTGTCGTGTCATCCTAAAATTCTCCTTCCACTCCTCGTCTCTGAAGTGGTGCGAGACGACGTTGTCCCACCAGTCCTTGCTTAGGACCCTCATCCACAGACGCCTTGTTCTGGGCTCGGGAAGGGGCATTTTTATTGCTTGATAAATACACGCAGTACCGCACAAAACATCACGCGCTCGTCGTTTTCTAATTAGCAGCTGAAATAGGCAAATGTTAAGTCTGCTTTTTAAAATGAAAAAAAGAAGCAATGGCAAGAGAGTGGCTGCTAGTATCTGCATGTTGGAACGGCGGGAAACGTGTATTCGTGCACTGTGCGCATGTCAGGAGATCAAATCCAATTCTGTCATGTAAACGCACATATCAACCCCATTACTTTATTCAGCGTTCTTGTAAACACTGCGATCGGATTAATCAATCTGATTGATTTCATTCCGATTGAAACAAAAAGTGTTCATGTAAACGTGACTATTGTCTGTGCTAGATTCTAGCAGAATCCCAAATTAAATTTATTAGTGACAGACCTGTTTTGAAGAGAAGAGAAAAAAGTTGTATTCTCTACTTTCACTGTGTGTATCGTGTATATAAAGAAATGGTGCACAAGAAGAGCACCTTGTTTGTTTTTTTCACATGTGCAAATTTTCTGTCTGGTAGATCCCAAAGCAGTTAGTGCCGCATTATTGTGAGCTGGTAGGAGCAAACCCAAAGGCTCGGCCCAACCCGGCCCGCTTCCTGCAGAACTGTCGCGCTCCTGGAGGCTTTCTAAGCAACAGTTTTGTGGAGAGTAATCTGTTTCTGGAGCAGATCCAGGTAGATCCATACATTGGTACATCCTTCCCGATTACTTTACAGCTAGATTTATGTCAGCAAGCTAGCATTATATACCTGACTAAGGGTAAAGCCAAGGTGATTTTGGCCTTAGCTCAAGACTAGCTTGCTGACTCATTAACCTCCAATGTTTTTTGCTTTTTAAGTATGTTTCTTTCAGTGACCATGCTAAAGATTGTGAGATTGTGTGGGCATTTTGTTGTGGACTGCTTTTCGAGTGCTTGTTTGAATTTAAAGTATGACATGTCTGTGTGTTCAGATTAAGGAGCCAGCAGAGAAACAACAGTTTTTCCAGGACTTGAGTGACAATCTTGATTCTTTCCCTGAAGATTTCTGCAAGCATAAAGTCCTGCCTCAGCTCCTTACAGCCTTCGAGTTTGGCAATGCTGGTGCCGTTGTCTTAACACCACTTTTTAAGGTAGTTTTAGATTTGTATTTGTGGTGACTGTGATAATTCGGGTTTTATCTTGCTTTTGTATTTTCAGTCAGATTTTGTTTCAGTCAAAATTTTGTTTGTTGGAGAGTTGCAAAATATATAATTTATTAATCGGTATTGTGATATTGGCCTGTGCAATACTGAAATTTCAGACAGTTGTGATAAGCAGTTCTCTTTGGATGGATGAAGACATCTGCTTGATGTAGTAATGCCGAAAATGCTTGATTATTAATGGTTTGTTACAGTAGGAATTAGGAAACCAATAGGAAACTAAAAAGGGTGTTTATGTACAAGATGATGTTTTCAGACCCTCTCCGATTACAATCAGGCCCCCAATTGCAGCTTAGAGCTGTGATTGGGCAATGGTTGCATTTCGGTGTGACACTATGCAACCCTCTAATGAAGGTGAACTGCAATACTATGGGGTATTACATTCACTTTTGTTGCAAAGTCAATGTTTAATTGGTTAAAAAAGAGATTCCTTTGTTTTTCAGTGAAGAGATAAAATGATGTAAGAGTGAAGGTTTGGCCTTTCAGTGTGGCACATTGTCCTCCTGTCCCAATACTGTCTGTTATATCATGTTTCTGTATTGCGTTTTCCTGTCAGTCTTAATTTGTTTTTCTGTCTGGCACAAAATCCTTTCCATATGGCATGTAGTTTATAAGAATCGTACAATTGACCCCAAGGCAGAATCTGACCTTAAAATACAGCTTCCTAAATTTGTAATGTTCTCTGTGATGTGTTTGGCTTCAGGTGGGAAAGTATTTATCTGCAGAAGAATACCAACAGAAGATCATCCCTGTCATAGTGAAGATGTTTTCGTCTACTGATCGTGCAATGAGGATACGGCTTCTGCAGCAGGTCACCATTCACATGCAAACTTTTGAACTCTCAATATATGCATAAGCACATAAACAACCTCATTAAATAATCATGTTAATAGTTTGTCTCTTTTTCTCTCTTTCTTGTTATCTTGCTTTCTAACACAGATGGAGCAGTTTATTCAGTATTTAAATGAAGCAGCAGTCAATTCCCAAATCTTTCCTCATGTAGTTCACGGATTCACAGACACAAATCCAGCCATCAGAGAGCAGACAGTCAAGGTATTGGTTCATTTGGTTGTCATCTTTTAGCCTTTTAGCCATTTATACTTACAAGAGATATAAAGTAAGCCATGGTCCTCAAATGGTTAGCTTACAAAGCATGCATGGTGACTTATTTGTTGAAAAGTATTGATCAGGAGAGGGGTATAAAAGAATTTCCAAAACGTTAGATGTGCTATGGAACACCGTGAAGGCCATCGTCAAAAAATAGAGAAAATGGAGCACCACAGTGAGATTACCAAGAACGGGGCATACCTCCAAAATTTATAAAAGGACAACAGAAAAACTTACCAGGGAGGCTGCCAGGAGACCTACGGTAACGTTAAAAGAGCTGCAGGAATATCTAATAACTAATATCTGAAGTACTGATTGCATGGATGCATTTGATAACAATCTCTCATATTCTTCACATGTCTGGGCTCTGGGGTAGCGTGGCTAGACGGAAGCACTTTCTCACAAAAAAACATCCAAGCTCAACTAAATCACCAAAAAAACATGTGGAAAATGTGTTATGGTCTGATGAGACCAATTCCAATAGGTGTAATAATTCCATAATTCCAAAAGATATGTTTGGTGCAAAAAAAAAAAAAAAGCACATCAGTAAACACCAGACCCATGGTGTGGCATGGTGGTGGCAGCATCATGCTTTAGGCCTGCTTTACTTCAGCCAGACCTGGGGCTTTTATCCAGGTGGAGGGAATCATGAATAGCTACAAATACCAGTTTATTTTAGTGCAAAACCTTCAGGTGTCTGCTAGTAAACTGAAGATGAAAAAGAATTTCACCTTTCAGCACAACAATGACCCAAAGCATACATCCAAATCAATAAAGGAGTGGCTTAACCAAAAGAAGATCAATGTTTCTGAATGGCCGAGCCAGAGCCCAGACCTGAATCCAACAAAAAATCTGTGGGGTGAGCTGAAGCGGGCTGCGCACAGGAGATGCCCTCACAATTTGACGGATCTAGAATGTTTTTGCAAGAAGAATGGGGAAAAAGAGTGGGTGTAATATAATCAAAACGTGCTTCAACAAAGCACTAGTTTAGAGGTGTGCATACTTATGCAACTAGGTTATTGTAAGTTTTTTATTTTTCCGTAGTGTGTTTCTGAGTGTTTTTCACTTAATTTTCATACATTGTAATTTCACACTGACGGTGGAAAAAGTTCTGAAAAACCTGCCATTTTAACAGGGGTGTGTAGACTTTTTATATCCATTGTATAAGGAAAGCAGTAATTTTGTTTTGTTTTTTTTTCTTCCCAAACTTAGTTTTAAGAAGGCTTCAGTATTGTACAGTTTAATGTTCCTTGCTAAAACATGTGCTTTAACTTCGCAATTAATTATCAAGTAACATCAGGTGAACCGGAGGGAAGTTACTGCTTGTGAAGAGATTAGTGCTCCATATTTTAGGCTACCGGACTTGTATAAAGTGTTTGATCAGATGTGAACGTCATGTTTGTTTTCCCCTCTGTAGTCTATGCTTCTGTTGGCTCCCAAGCTGAACGAGGCCAACTTGAACCAGGAGCTGTTGCGTCACTTCGCAAGGCTGCAGTCAAAAGATGATCAGGGTCCCATCCGCTGCAACACCACCGTTTGCCTGGGCAAGATCGCCCCCTATCTCAATGCTGGGGTAACTTACTTACTAAATTCTGAACCACTTACTCACATCCCCCAGACTTTACTGACTTTAATATACTTATATATAGTGCTAGTTGTTCTAGCTAACTATGCTGTCTACATTATAATGTTACATTCGGGGAGGTTACATTTTTCTAACTTTTATAAAATCACACCAGATAATATCAAGCAAAATAAATACCTTTTAAGCAGCAAAGCAATCTTTGCATCAACTTTATAAGCAATTCAGATTTCTCCAATACTCATCATTTTCTGTAGACTCTTTTGTAGTGCAAGCCAGTGTAACTGAAACATTTGGTTGAACTTTAGCCTTCTCTGCTCTTGTTCTCATTTCAGCAACTCTGCTGTAGGCTTCCTAGGCTTATCTTCTTCTCCATCACTTCTCCTTTCACTTCCTCGTCATATATAATCTACCATTGTATGGGCAATCTTTGCATATGCAAGTAATGTCCAGATAGGCACACTGATTAATCACTAATCAGGCCACATCCATTATATTACCGTTGGCTGATTAGATCATACAGCCATACTGTGTTGCAATTTTCAGTTGCTGATTTATAGAGTCCAGGACAAACCGCGAAATATATTTGACCTAGAACTTTTATGGACAGAATTTTTTTTTCCAGATAAGATTGTTGTAGTTGTTGTAGTTCATATAAGGTTGTAGTTATCACCGATTTGTTCATGAGTTGCCACAGTGTTGGTCCAGCACTATTAGAAATATCACAGATGGTGTTTTTTCTATCTGCAATCTGGATCAGATGCGTCAGCGGGTGTTAACCTCAGCATTCTCCCGTGCCACTAAAGACCCTTTTCCTGCGTCACGTGCAGCAGGAGTACTGGGCTTTGCTGCCACACACCACTATTACAGTGTGAGTGAATGTGCCATGCGCGTCCTGCCCACCCTCTGCCCACTCACTGTGGACCCTGACAAGAACGTCCGAGACCAGGTGACCCACCTCTCATTGAGTCCTGCACTCATATTGCAATGGTCAGTTACACTGCAATAGAAAGGTTCTGATGATTTTTTTTTTTTTATCATTATTATTACCCTGTAGGCATTTAAAGCCATTAAGAGTTTCCTAAATAAGCTGGAGACTGTTTCTGAAGACCCGTCTAAGCTAGCTGAAATTGGTATGGCATATCTAACCATCACCTTCTCTATTTTTCCACTTTATCATGTGCAGATAACAGCCATCACTTAGCTTTATCTTTTCAGTAACCATGCTGGTCTGTGTTCCTTCTGCTTCAGAGAAGGACGTGACTGCATCTGCACAAGCAAGTAGTTCAGCAGCAACGTGGGCCGGCTGGGCGGTAACAGGAGTCTCCTCTCTCACATCCAAACTCATCCGCAATGCTCCCGCAGGCACTGAGGGGGCAACAGCTGAAAACGCCCCCCCTGCTCAACCTGCAGCTGCTACCAGTGCCACAAGTACAGCAGGTAAAGTACACTCACTCAAAATTTAAACTAAGCAGCTACTGCACTGTGTGTTATTGCAGTCCAGACATTTTATTTCACTGTCATATTCTGCTCTCTGACCTAATTCACTGAATGTTTTTGCTTTCTGTTCTGTATTTACTTTGGTTATTTGTTCTATTTTTTCAGGTTCAGAGGCAAAAGTACACACGACTGCTGTTTCCTCCTCCACTACTGCTACTAACCAAACAGAGGACACACATCCTACAGAACAGACAGAAGAGCCGGTCGGAGATCGGTGGGACGATGAGGATTGGGGAAGCCTTGAGGTGACTGATTCAGTAGCCTTTCTCCCACAAGTTACTTGCATTATAGTTTTTAGTTATGGTTTACAGTTATGGGGTATTAGAAACATCTGTACATCTGCTCATTCATGCATATCCAATCAGACAATCATATGGCTGCGCGCAGTGCATAAAACCATACAGATACATGTCAAGAGCTTCGGCTGATAACATCTCTTCTGACCTCTCTCATCAGCAAGGTGTTTCCACCCACAGAACTGCTGCTTATTGGATGTTTTTGTTGTGCATAAAAATCCCACGAGTTCAGCGATTTTTGAAAAGCTCAAACCAGTCCATCCGGCACCAGCAACCATGCCACAGCTCTCTGAGATCATATTTTCCCCTCATTATGATGTTTGTGAACAGTAACTGAAGCTCTTGACCTATGACTTTATGCATTGCTCTGCTGCCAAATGATTGGCTGAGTGTATTTCATCTGTTTCACTGTGCCGTGTGCTCTTAGGACCCCGAGAAAGCACAAACAGACCCAGATGACTGGAACTCTGATTGGTCCACTATGTCTTCAACACAGAAGAAGGGCAGTGTATGTACATTCTGAATTTTTATTTTTATTTTTTTTAAATGACCATAGAAGGAATTTAAGAAAGTTATCCATATGGGTTAATTCAGTAGTAAGTTAAACTTTAGAGTTTAGATGTATGTTGTTCAGCTTGTGTTAAAAGTATTAAAAGAAATGACAAGATATCACAAAATATTACCAAAATGAAAATAATAAGAAATCTGCCAATTCTCATATTTCCATTCTTTGGTTCTTGTTATATTCATTTTGAATGTTGAATGATGTCATCAATCACTGAGTAAGTGTGGCTAAGGCTCAGAGGATATCTCATGTCAAATTCTTATTTACTTTCTTTTAAGACCCTATGAGGTATTTAAAAAAAAAAAAAACAAATTGGTTATATATGGGTGTTTTTTTTTTGTTTGTTTGTTTGTTTGTTTTGTTTTTTAACTGCAGGGGGGCCGGACTTCCTCTGTTGCCATGAAAAAGCAGAGCTCTGATTGGAGCAGCTCTGGCTGGGATGCTGATGATAGCTGGTCCAATGAGAAGGATACAGACGGTCAGGGTCAGAGTTCACCAGCAGATGAGGGATGGGGCAACGACTGGGAAGATGATGGGGCACTAGCAGAGAGCTTTACCCCAACACCAAGGAACACTGCTTCATCTGGTTCCTCAGCCTTTCTCCCTAAAAGTGCTAGTGCTAGCTCTGGACAGGAAGCCTTGCGACTGGCTAGTGAATATAACTGGGACAGTTCAGGTGCGAAAGGGACAACATCTGACCTTTTCTCCGGCATGTCCCAGAGGGCCGGCTCTGCCTCTACTGCTATGGTGAGGAAATTATGACTGAAAGGAAGTATGGAGAAATGAAAGCAAGACAATGTTTACGGGAAATGAAAAATGATGAATATGCTCTGTGTGCGTGGTTTCTTTCTAGAAGTCTGATGAAGGCTGGGGAGCGAATGCTGGAGGTGACTGGGGAACAGAGAACTGGGAATCCTTGGATGGTGATCAGGGTTAGTTTCATTATTAGCACTGTGTTGCTTTGTGCAGGATTTTCTGCTTTCTACACCAGTTCCTGTACTGGATTTGCATTTCACAATCACAGAGCTTTTAAAGGAAATACAGACAGCATAGACATTAAGACCATGACAACTGAACAGTGTTGTATGAGTTCTTAGATTAGACCCACTGTTACATGCACAGATATCAATATTCGAATTACAGGGAATTCTATAGTACTCCTAGCTCCCCTGAGAACAATAAAAACTGAAGTGTAAGGAAGGTGTAAAAAGCAAAACATAATTAAGTCTTCCCTATTATTCTTTTAACAACAGTTCTACTCCTCAGTATATGAAGATCAATATAAAATATTAATAGAATCAAATCTACCCAGAATCTGTCTGTTGTGGCGCTTTACTAAGGCATTCAAGTGTCACTTAATGATGCAGGCAATTTTAGTTCTAAAGTCTTATATATTTCATTTATACTTATTTTACAGATTTAACTTTAATTCAGTTGGAATTAAAATAATTTGTCCTATGATAAAATCAATGCATAAACATACATTACTGCAGCCTGGTCTAAAAACTAGAAATAATAAACTGATAAATAATATGATTGATCTGATCTAAAAGAGAAGTATGTTCTCATGTTGTTTGACCCCTACTTGTCTTATGTAGGGGTCAGGACAACCTAAATTCTACCGAAACATTACTCTGAATATTTATACTAAAGCCATTTTTCCATGTGAAGATCACAGGAACATGAAAATACAGCGTAAAGGTATAAAGCGTTGTGATATTATTATGTGCCATTAGTTTTTGAAGACAAGTGTTGTCCATATTCTATTTTAGGTCTCAGTAAGGCTGAATTAGCCAAGAAGAAGCGTGAGGAAAGAAGGAAAGAGTTGGAAGCCAAACGAGCAGAGAGAAAGGCAGCTAAAGGTCCCCTTAAACTGGGTGCACGCAAACTGGACTGAGAGCGAACTGTCCTGGAACAGAGGCGAGTCAGGTCTGAGAATCATGGTGGTGGACCAGCAGCTGAACAGAGACAGAGGGAAATTTGGTCAATGCTTGTTCTTAAGGCAACATTCCCTGATGCCCCATTGGTGGAATGAAAGTTATCAGAGCTGTCTCTTCATTGGCTGTTGGATGGGGTGGGGTGAAAGAGTGAGATCATACTGTTCACCCAGTCAACTAGATATGTCTGAGTAATGGACCATAAACTAATGACTTTTACGTTATCTCCTGATATTAGAATAGAGGAATGGTTCTTTTCTACAGTATAAATACATCACTTGTGCATGGACACCTTTGTTGGTAAATGGCACTGGGAGTTAAGCACTCTTTTTTTTTTATATTAAAAAAATATATATGTTCTTCAACTTAGATAATGTAGTATGTGTGTATGTTGAATATACACTTCATACTGTATTCTCATACCCCTTGATGAACAGTAATGATCTTTGACCAAGATTGAAAGGCTGCTTCTGTGTGTGTAGCAATCACAATTCTGTCACGCTCCCAGGAGAACTTACATAATTCCAGTGCATGTATGAACAATGATGTATGTTAGAAAACAAAATACTTACAACAGCTGCTGTGATGGGGCCTATGACCATGTGAGGAGGAGGGAATTCACTGTTTTTATTGTGCCTTTTTCATTTCTTTTCAGTCTGGGCTGGGATGTGTTAAGATATTGAACAGTGTAATTTTTTTTGGTGTTAAGATTTATTTTATGAGATGATTTCGGTCTGAATATTAGTTTTATGATCAGGTGCAATATCTACAGAAGGACAAATCCTGTATTACATACACACGTTACAACCTTAAGAAGTGATATTAATAAAATCCTAAGGGAGCTTGTCTCTTCAGATCAACTTCTCCCACTTTGACTCATGCTCAGATGCATTGTTTTACTGCCAGGCATTCACAAATCAACAGATGTCTCGTCCATCAGCTGAGCTGGACTAGAATGACAAAGGATTTTTGAAACACCCTAAATATAGGAGTGGTGTGTTTGCTTATATAATCTTTGAATGGAACCACAAGGCTAAGGATAGCAATACTAGTCTTAAAGAGAATGTTTGTTCACATATGGGTGTGCTGTATAGGAAAGTAATCAACAATGGGGTGGTGTGATGCCGTTACCACCCTGAAGTTGATTACTGTTGATTACTAAGTCCCTGTGAATTCACTGCTATAGAAACAGTAACATTAAAATGAGCGCATTAATGAAAACCTGTGATTTGAATTACAGCCAGCACTATTGTCAGAGCTGCTATTATTGAAAATGAATGAACATCTTATGACCATTGAAAATCAAGAATTCAACAGTGGCATAATTAAACATAACCAAATTTATTCAGAGTCAAAGCACAGTTGCACATTCAAAGGTGAGCTGGCACCAACATATAAACTTGATCATGATTTTTTTATTTTATAGTTTATATTTCATATTATAAGCTTAGTAAACATTGATTTCAACCTATGACTCAAATTAGTAACTCATCAGAAACAGAAGATGCTGGACTGGTGGGTAATGAAAGGGTCAGCCTGGTTTTTGTAATAGTGTTGTTAGAATTCTGAGGGTGGTAAGATTTATTAAAGATTAATAATGCTTGGACCCCCACCCTGTATCTCACCTTGTACCTCTTGAACTACAGTATTAAACCCCAGTTTAACAATTTGTATACCACAATATACCCTATACTATATTTTATTATTATTTTTTTTAATTATCAAAATCCCATTGTTTAAGTAAAACTAAAGTAAATTTTAAATTGATTTTAGCTTACACACCTGTAGCTTATTGGTGAGACCAGCTCATGTCTTTTTTTTTTTCTTTTTTTTTTATTTTCTTTTTTTCTTTTTTTTTTCTCTTCATTTTTTGGGCAGTACAAGGCATTACGAAGTCATAAGATATATATATTTGCTTAATTAAAATCATTTTAGTGGCTGGCTGTTTACTGCATAGAAGATTTAGGTCCAGCCCGAAGGCCTGCTGGTGTTTGTCTTTACAGCTACTCCCCATCTGTGATTTCATTGTTTACGCTTCTTCTCCTTGTTGTCTGAGCCAAAAATGGCTGCTGCAATGGCGACAACTCCTACACCAATTAATGCAGCAACACCCACTCCTACTCCCACTTCCACAGCTTTCCGCACCTGCAAATACCAGAGACAATAAAGTGAAAGTATCCAAGTTCAAATAATCATAGCAGCTTCTTTGTTTGGTATTTTTATATAAGGTCACATTATTTTGTGAGACTCTCCTTCAAGAGACGTGACTTCAAACTCATAATAGATTGATCTCGTACCTGCCGAGATTCTGCCTTCCCGTATCTCAGCTCCGTTACAAAATGCTCACAATTCCCACTGAATACGCAGTAGGGCAGCTCCTGTCCCAAAAAGCTGTGTGCTTCCCGAAGGATGACACAGATGGGACGTGGCTCGTATTTTTCATCCAGTAGATTGTTAATGGAGTACTTATCGGTGCCAGCCACATCCCAGAGCTGCTCTTTCTTCACCACTGCCTTATCACACAGCACAGACATCATGCTGTAGGCACCAGCTTCGGCTTGCTCAGCTACGGTGTGAACACAGAGACAGTCTGGTATTAGAAATTCGGTATAATACTTATATAATACTGAAGTCTGTACAGAAATTTATGAAACCCCTTCAATGGGTGATAAAACGTGTTCAAAATTACCTTACCAGTTGCACTGAATTTCTACTAGACTACTAGACAATTTAGTGACCTGGATGACTGAAAGTGTGTGTCATGTGGGTGTGTCTGAGATAGAAGTCAACAATAAAGTAAACAAAACATTAAAGTTCCTACGGTCATGAGTGCATGCAAAGGTGAAGGAGCAATTCATACTGAATACTGAAGTAAATCCATCATTTGGTTTTGAGTATTCTTCTTTACTTTCCAATTCATCTGAATTATGAATGATAAACCAAACTGATGCTAGAATGATACTGATCTAAAACCTTTGTGTTTAAGGGCTACATTTCTCAGGGACTGACAAGGTTTTATTATCACCAAACACCAATCATGAACACACAAAAAAAGAGAAGATAAATGAATATGTACACCCAGTTGCACATACATATGGACATCATACACATATCATAAATATATCTTGAATATTATTGTTATATAATGCTAATTATGATAAATACATGTTACTATAGAATAGAATTCTGTCATCTTGAAGGAAACAAACCAAACCGTTTTGATGTAGATAGTGTTTATGAAAAGTGTATGAGAGGTTTGGTGATTAGATTTTCAGCTATACTGAATGAAGCTAACTGTTTTGAAGCTGAAAACCTAAATCCAGTCCTTGCCTTAGTGTTCCCTGTAAATCTGCACCCCAAAACCTCTCTACACTTACTGCTAAGGCTAGAACACCAAAATACTAATGCGGTGCATTCTAAATTGACAGCCAACATGATTGACAGGTACGTAGAGACACCTTTTTGTACTGATTACTTGGATGTTGGTGGTCCCCATAATTCATTCTCATTGTTGCCAACTTAGTGACACCTGTAGCGACTTTATTTCAAAAAAGAGCCTAGCAACAAATCTAGCAACTTTTTTAGGAGACTTCCCACATGATCACCACTGTTTGTTCCACTAAACTCTCTTCTTGGCTATATTTACAATCATACAACAGTTGGTTCCGGTCCACTAATTTGATTGGTCAAGCAGAGTTCCAAGAGTATATTTCCTATAACCATACTGGGGCGTTTCATTGTGTGTATCACTCCACTTGTCTGTGTTCACCACGTAAAATTCCACGTAAAATTCCAAAAGTTTGAAACAGCTACTACAGTAGTGTTAACAATATCATCAGTGGATATGACAAATGATACTTTTCAGGAATATTAGTTTTGACTTAAAATATGAAAGCTCATCAGATGAAGATGAAAAGAAAGAAGGAAGGCCAGTTTTACTGGAAGCACCTTTAACAGGAATGTACGAATCAATGTGAGATAGCTAGATGACGTGCTATAAAGTGAGTGTGGCTTCTTTGGGATCTATTTTCACTAGCGGAGCAAAAATAAACAGAACATTTGGCCATGTTGATATTAATTTCTTGTTTATAGAACTGTTATAAAGCAATATCGCATTCACACGTGCAGTGAATATACTGATATTTCATTATAACCACACTCTTGCTTGTGCGATATTGCTTAAGTTATAAAAGCAAATTATTCCGTCTGTTTCTTTCTACTCACTACCCACTGCTTCATTTTCTCTGCTTTCTTGAATGAAATCATATATGAAATCAATCAGAATTCTCTGTAAATATGTAAATACTTTATAGTGCCATAACCAAAGATGACATCTTTCTACGAGAAATAAGTTGTATGTTGTTTATTATTTTCTGTTGGATTTAAAATAAAAAAAAAAAAAAAACTCTGCTCTGTTCTGTTCTATTTTGATATGCAAATGATTATGACGCATTAATGAATATGTAAATGAACCCGTCATAGGACAACTTCCAGTGACGTTTTGAGCAGGCATTTGCAACTTTCCCCTGAAAAGAGTTGCAACAATTCATTTTTCTTCCATTTACAGAGACTGGGTGCCAGAGAGACCAGAGTTTTTCCTCTGAGCACATATTTTATTGACTTTGAGTACATCCTTTCCAAAAAAAAAAAAAAAAAAAAAAAGTGATTAACTTTTTTTATGTTAAGTTATTCAGAATGTCCTACTGAAAATACATCCTACAATATGTTAGTATACCTACCATTATTTATGTTAGTATATAACATTATTAGCATTATTTAGATCTAGCCTAAGCTCTGTGCTATAAATAAATGATTTAGTTGGCTTTATTTTTGTTTAGGTGTAGTGAAATATTTTCTTTATTACTGTGTCTATAGACTCACAGGGTGGTGCCAGGTGAATGATGTATCCTTCTCCAACATAAATGCCCCAGTGCTGATATGTCCCACGGAAGATTTCTATCAGGTCGCCCAGCTGTGGTTTCTGCTCAAACTGAGTCACAGACAGTTTCATTTCAGCATTTAAATCTGCCTTCATTCACTTCATATTCACTGTTTACTGCAACACAGTCTACCATTACTACCTCACAAAGCAGTAAGCTCGTATTTCAGTATTATAAAGGTGGAGAAAAGGGGAAAAAAAACCAAACAAAAAAACAGCTGAAATGTACAGATAGGTTTAGGGTTACACACCTGACCTGGGGCCATCGTAATGCAGAGAAAAGTTTATCTATAGACACAGATCTTTGGTAATACTTTTGGTTTCGTTTTGCACCCTCCTGAAGGTTAAAAAAAGAGGGAGTACATTAAATATCAGACAAACATGAAGTCTACAGTACTAGGCGTATTAATAATAATAATAATAATAGTAATAATAAGATAATGATGATGATCATCATAATAATAATAATAATAATAATAAGATGATGATGATGATGATGATGATGATGATGATCATAATAATAATAATAATAATAATAATAATAATCATAATACGTGAGTTTACTTGTTCCAGGTATATGCTAGTAAAATGAACTACACTCTGTTTACCATCGAATTGCTATTGGTAACTAAAGCAGATGAAGCAGAACACCTTCAGACGACAGCAGACATCAGACTGAATCCACTGCTGCTGAGATGGTTGATAAGACTGAAGGCAGAGACACTAATGATGTAACAGGCTGCTGGAAGTTTGCAGTCCAGCGCGTGACTGTGTCGAGCTGATGAAAGCAGTGTTAAAGCACTTACCACCACACGGAGATCTGTGCGGAATGGAGTCTGTGTTTGTGTCCTAGCGAGAAACGAGCAGCCCTTTTAAATGTCACTGATCAGCTGACCAGCCACAAAAAAAGCAGTGGGATGTCTTTAAAGCGCTCGCTACCACATTCCTGAGAGGCAGCGTACAGTCGGTTACACCCTCTCACTGTGCTGATGCCGACAACACGGAGCGGTTGCTGTGAACGCACAGCCCAGGATGCGTGTTACTCACCGCAGACGAGATGCACGCGCTGTGCTGGTGCACATATCTGTCCATCCCTCAAGCCACGAGTGCTGATTTCCACACACACACACACACACACACACACACACAGCCCCGCTGGTGACAGCCCTTCATACCAAAAATAATGCACAACTTATTAACGCGTGGGAAAGAGATCCTAATGTGGAGCAACAACTTAGTAAGGCTTAGGAACGAGAGGAGTAATGGTCATAATTTAAAGGTCTAGAAACCAGATAATTAAGTAATGGTCACAATGTAAAGGCCAAGGAATGAGATAAATAAGTCACGGCCACAACTTTGTAAGGCCTAGGAATGAGATAAATAAGTAATGGTCATGATTTAAAGGCCTAGGAATTAGATTATTAAGTCATAGCCACAACTTAGTAAGGCCTAGGAACAAGATAATTATGTCATGGCCATAAATTAAATGTCTAGGAATGAGATAATTAAGTCATACCTTAGACTTAAAGGTCTAGGAACCAGATAATTAAGTAATGGTCACACTTTAAAGGCCAAGGAACGAGGTAATTAATTCATGGCCACAACTTAGTAAGGCCTAGGAACAAGATAATTAGAGTATGTCATGGCCATGAATTCAATTCAATTCAATTTTATTTGTATAGCGCTTTTAACAATGAACATTGTCGCAAAGCAGCTTTACAGAACATAAGAAACAAAAAGCATACGAACAGAAACAAAAACATGCAAACAGTCCTAGATGTTAGACAAAATTATCCCTAGTGAGCAAGCCTGAGGCGACTGTGGCAAGGAAAAACTCCCTTAGATGATATGAGGAAGAAACCTTGAGAGGAACCAGACTCAAAAGGGAACCCATCCTCATTTGGGTGACACTGGAGAGTGTGATATGAACAATGTCCTTTCTGCTTTTAATTATAGTTACATAGAATTTTATGTGTATATTAATTTGGAGGTTGTTGTCTTCCTCAAAGTCCACATAGGGGTGGCAGCGTTGCTTTGAATATCCAAATCCTCACGAGGCAGAAACCAGCTGGAGCAGGTCCATCTGTGGATGGCTCAGGATCCTCGTAGGGTTGCCCTCTGTCTACTGGAGCTGGCACAATCTCTATGTGCCTCGGGATGGGTAGAAGGGAAACAAGTGGAAAGGAATTGGCGTAGCTGCTTTTCTTAATAGTAGTAAGCCCTAAATCATAATGTGCAATTAATCAGATGTACTGAAGTACAAGGTTATGGTATGTGTTAAGTGTGTGCCTGGCTAAAGATATATGTCTTTAATCTACGTTTGAACTGGGAGACTGTGTCTGAGCCCCGAACACTGTAAGGAAGGCTATTCCAAAGTTTAGGAGCTAAATACGAAAACGCTCTACCCCCTTTTGTAGACTTTGATATTCTGAGAACTACCAGAAGTCCGGAGTTTTGAGATCTTAAGGAGCGTGGTGGATTGTGATGTGTTAGAAGACTGGCTAGATACGTGGGAGCTAAACCATTTAGAGCCTTGTTCGTAAGTAGTGCTAGTTTATAATCAATTCTAAACTTAACAGGTAGCCAGTGCAGGGATGATAATATTGGGGTTATGTGATCATCTTTTCCTGACCTAGTAAGAACTCTGACGGCTGCATTCTGGACTAACTGTAGCTTGTTTATTGAAGATGCAGGACAACCACCTAGCAATGCATTACAATAGTCCAGTCTGGAGGTCATGAATGCATGAACTAGCTTTTCTGCATCAGATACAGATAAAATGTTCCTAAGCTTGGCAATGTTTCTAAGGTGGAAGAAGGCTGTTTTAGTAATATTGGAAATATGATTCAAAAGACAAGCTGCTGTCTAATATTACGCCCAGGTCTTTCACTGTCGAGCTAGTAGTAATAGTACATCCTTCTAAATGCAAGTTGAATTGTGAGAGCTTTTGTGTACTGGTTTTTGGACCAATAAGTAATATCTCTGTCTTATCAGGATTTAGTAATAGAAAATTATCAGTCATCCAATCTTTTATATCTTTAACACACTCAGTTAATCTAGACAATTTATTTATTTCATCTGGTTTTGATGAGATGTATAACTGGGTATCGTCAGCATAACAATGGAAACTAATCCCATGTCTTCTAATGATGTTACCCAAGGGAAGCATGTAAACTGAGAACAGCAGAGGTCCTAAAACTGATCCTTGTGGAACCCCATATTTCACTGGCATTACACTGGATAGTTCTCCATTTAAATCTACAAAATGGTATCGATCAGACAGGTAGAATCTAAACCATCTAAATGCCTGTCCCTGAATACCTATGTGATTTTGTAAGCGATCTACAAGAATGTTATGATCTATAGTGTCGAATGCAGCACTAAGATCAAGTAAGACTAATATTGAGATGCAGCCTTGGTCCGAGGCTAAAAACAAGTCATTTGTGATTTTTACTAGCGCAGTTTCTGTGCTATGATGGGGCCTGAAACCTGACTGAAATTCTTCAAGGATATTGTTTTCCTGTAAGAAGGAGCATAATTGAGCAGACACAACCTTTTCTAGTATTTTAGATATAAACGGAAGGTTTGAAATTGGTCTGTAATTTGATAATTCATTAGGGTCTAGTTTAGGTTTCTTAAGAGGCTTAATAACTGCTAACTTGAGAGGTTTTGGGAAGTGACCTAAATATAACGAGGAATTAATAATGTTGAGAAGAGGCTCTCCAGCTGTATGTATCACTTCTTTCAGCAATCTAGTTGGGATTGGATCTAACAAACACGTTGTTGAATTAGCCGTGCTGATAAGTTTATAAAGCTCTTCCTGTTCTATACCTGTAAAGCATTTTAGCACTAAATGTGGAGCTTTAGGCTGGACTAGATCACAGGATGCTGTCAAAGGTTGAACATCCAGTATTTTGTTCCTGATACTATCATTTTTTTCTGTGAAGAAATTCATAAAGTCCTCACTACTAAACTGTAATGGAAATGTCTAGGAATGAGATAATTAAGTCACAACTTAGACTTAAAGGCCTGGGAACAAGATAATTAAGTCACAACGTGGGACATGACTTAGTAAGGCCTAGGAATGAAATAATTAACTCATGGCCACAACATAGTAAGGCTGTACTCACAGGAAGGAGATGCATGCAGCATCAAGGGTGACACACTGTACTGTTCATGGAACAGTTAGTCTATATAATTCTTGACAACTAGACCTATAGCTAATGTTAACAAACTACAGTACTTACTACTTTGCAAACTAATCTATATACTTATTTGATTTTATTTATTCATTATTGTGTATATTTTTATATTTTCAGTGGTTGTAATTCAGTTTTTACTGGATTTCCTTGAGTTACTTTCATATTATATTAGTGTTGGCACTTTGAGCTGTTTCAGTTGTAAAGTGCTATGTAAATTTTTCACAGGTTATGTAAATTTTTTACAGGCCACAGGTTCAGTCCGGAACTTGGGACAAAAGCACGTTCTCTCCATGTTCACGTGGGTTTATTCTGGGTTTCCCCTCACCATCAAAAAACATGCAGGTAGGCGAACTGGCTATGCTAAATTGCCCCTAGGTGTGAATAAGTGTGTGAATGTATGTGTGTGTATGCATGATCCTCCTGGATGGCATCCCATATGGGCTGAATTTCCTTGCCTTGTGCCCACTATTACAGTGATAGGCACCGGATCCACGGCCACCCTGACCAGGATAAAGAATGAGATGAATGTAAGAAAAATAGTGTTGTTGTTGTTTTTAGCAGTCATTGTAATTTCAGTCACATCACCTATTCACTATACTGTATACTCCTTGGAGGAAGTTACACTATCCTGTCAGGGTCTTTGGTCTGTCCATCTGAAAGAAATCTTAATCCCAAGTAGGACCCTGCAACACTGTAATCATTTCACAAAAGGGTTCATTTAGACCCTCTTTAGAAAGCAAAAACTGTTAACCATCCAACAGACCCTTGAGTAACTTAACCCCTAAGAGTGTGCTCATGTGATCAGTCCACATGTCCCACACCACAATGTGAGTTTTTGCTCCAGTGCGTAGTGGTGTGTCAAAGGTTTGTAAACAATACACAAAAACACAACACATATATACCTAAAACTGTAACATATTAAAATCGGTTGAAACTGAAATGATATATTTAAGTACCCTACCATAATAAAGTCATTCATTGGTGCATGACCCCTACTTGTAAAAATTACTAAACCATTAAATATAGTCTAACTGAGATCAAAAAGCTCAATAACAAACAAACAAATAAACAGAAAACCCATAAAGTTGTGCATATTACAATATTCAAGGCAAATAATGAACAAATCAATTTTACAAACAAATTTACATCGTAAATAAATTCCTTATTTGTGTGTTTACATGAAGTGTAATTAACGAGGAGTTATTTTTGAGATCTTGATATAAAAAAGTTAGTAATCTACCTAACGTCACTTATCAATTTTAAATTTAAATCATCCAGTATAGCTTATATAACATTATATAACATTTGCAGTGTGAAATTTGTCAGTGGGGCCAAAATGCATTGGTTTTATTTAAAACAAATAAACAAACAGACAAACAAACCATAGGCTATATTAACCATGGCTGTATAACTCTAATAAAACCATGGTTATATCTGAATTCTGACTGTAGCCTAGTTGACAATTTGAACCTGTTTTAAGAGCTATTATTATTAAGCTATTAAGAGCTATGTTGTCTTGTGCCTGTACCTTAAGTTGAACAGGTACACTCACTCTTTGCTCTTGCACTTTTTACACTTACCTCTATCTCATAATAGACTTATCTCTTATCTCACTTGTCTCTTATCTCACTTGATGTAAAAGGCAAAAGGTACAAAGATCTTACGACATTGAATTAGTACAATATAGTAATTTACTAAATGGGGACCCTTTAATACTCTTTCATGACTTTTAGAAAGCCTTCGACACAGTAAGCCATCAATTCATATTTGACTTCCTAAAATTAGAGTTCGCTTTGGGAGGGCGTTTAAATCAGAGTGGCTCTCCGGGCCAGCAGAGGGCAGCAGTGCGCTGAGAGCGGCGCGTAAATCAGAGAGTGGCTCTCCGGGCCAGCAGAGGGCAGCAGTGCGCTGAGAGCGGCGCGTAAATCAGAGAGTGGCTCTCCGGGCCAGCAGAGGGCAGCAGTGCGCTGAGAGCGGCGCGTAAATCAGAGAGTGGCTCTCCGGGCCAGCAGAGGGCAGCAGTGCGCTGAGAGCGGCGCATTGGCTAACACCAGAGAGAAAGCGGGCATGAACTTCCGCTACTTGATGTAT
This sequence comes from Pangasianodon hypophthalmus, assembly GCF_027358585.1. Taxonomy (NCBI): domain Eukaryota; kingdom Metazoa; phylum Chordata; class Actinopteri; order Siluriformes; family Pangasiidae; genus Pangasianodon; species Pangasianodon hypophthalmus. The sequence continues at coordinate 22,301,546 of NC_069716.1, forward strand.
GCTCTCTATCATTTATTAAATCGATTATTAAGGCGAAATTGGTGTTATATTGACAAAATTGATCCATTTGATCCAGTCAGGTAATAAACTGGTACACTGTAGATGGTGTGTTTGGGTTGAACCATGTCTGCCATGTTTGAAGGGAATACCTTGTCAGCGATGCAGACTTCTCAGTGCCACACTCAGAATAACTACAGGTGGGAACCACTACACTCATATACACCTAGAAATATAAACATACTCATAGTTTCTACATTAGCATGTTTTCTGAATGAAAAATTCGAATAGCAGACTAAACAAACACTTGCACTAGACCATAAATAAAAGGATATTAATAATATAGATGTTACTCACAGATTGGCTTCATAAAGCATTATTATTATTATTATTATTATTATTATTATTACTTTACTATAGTTTCCTTTTTAATTCATGCTTGTAATATAATTTAGTCTTTGCATACAGTTGACTCTAATAAGATGTAAATAACATTCAAAAATGTCTTCAGTATGTCATAACTTGTCCTCTCTAAAGTCCCCAGGAACTTGCTTTGGAAATTAAAGCGTTCATCAGCGGCGTTGACCAGACACAAGGGCGTAAACTCAGTGTTCGTGATCATGCCCGCTGCGCTGTGCGTCTCCTCCGCACTGTCCCAGCTTGCCGAGGGGCAGTCCTAGAGCACCTGCGGGGTGTTTATGACGAATATGTGGCGTCCTTTTTTCAAGACCTGGAGGCTGAGAGTGACAATGGCAGTAACAGTACCACTACAGGAACCAACACCAGCGTGTCCAACCTGGAGGATGTGGTTAAAGAGATCCATGCCGTACTGCTAGAGTTTATTCGGTTTAACCCGAAAGCCTGGGCTCCACTAGTGTCTTCTTGGGCGGTGGATCTGCTTGGTCAGCTCAGCAGCAAGCACGCAGGGAGAAGAGCAGCTCCTCATTCGTCTAGTCTGAATGAACTCCTGCAGCTGTGGATGTCATGTGCAGCCACTCGCTCCCTCATGGAGTGTTACTCCCAGTGTCTGGCAGCAATGTTGGCCTGGTGTCCTGATGCCTGTGTGGATGCTTTGTTGGACACGTCTGTACAGCACTCGCCTCATTTTGACTGGGTGGTTGCCCACATTGGCTCTGCTTTCCCTGGCACCATCATCAGCAGGGTGCTTGCCTGTGGACTCAAGGACTTTTATGCACATGGATACACTTCAGGTGAAAAATCCAGCCAGCTGCAAGCAGTGGACAAAAGCAGCAGGGTGCCAAAAATAGGCTCTGTGGTGGGCATCCTTGGGCATTTAACCTCCAGGCATTCTGACAGCATTAAGAGGGAGCTCCTCAGGATGTTCCAGGATAGCTTGTCGCCCTCACCACAAAACGCACCTCCGTCTGCGGGGGCTGCATGGTGGGAGAACTCACCTCATCTCCGCAGGGCCACTGTGCCTTTCCTGCTTCAATTGGCTGCTCTCTCGCCAACTCTCCTTGGTGCCGTGTCAGTCGAGCTAGTGGAGTTCCTCCGTCCACCTGTGCTACTCCAGCTGCATGCTCAGTTCCAGGGCTTGCCCAGAGAAGAGCTAGAGAACATGTTGGGCTTAGCAGTGCACCTGATCAGTCAGAGCCCTGCAGGTGGAGCTCGGGTGCTGCGCTTTCTTGCCGACACTGCCACACCAGCCTCTGTTATCATTTCAGGCCCCACGCCCTCGCCGCATGATGGTGTACGTGAAGCTTGTGACCGTCTACTTCAGATGCTCCTACTGCATCTCCACAAACTCGTGTACAACAGACCTGAAGGTGAAGAGCCATATCCACACTCGACCTCCTCCTGTGCAGTGCCACGTGTGATCCCATTTCTTGAGGAGCTACAGGCCCATGTTGGCGAGCTCTGTGCTGAGACGCTCAGACTCGAAAGAAAAAGGCATCTCTGGCTGCATCAGCTGCTGTGTCTACTGTCTGTTTATGGTGGTCCTAGTGTGGCTACTGAAGCCTTGTGCCAGATGCTCACACAAGCCAGGAACCCTGAGGAGCTGGCATTAGCCTCACAACTCCACTCCCCTCTTTCTTCCTCCATCCCTGGACTGCTTCCAGCAGCTGTGGTGCGCTGCGTTGCTCAGATCCACACCCAAAACTTGAACAGTAGAGAGTTAGCACAGCTCTTGAACAACCTTGCTACAGCAGTACAGAGCCAGGAAGAAGACTGCAAAGGAGGCAGTACTGCATCTGGAAGTTCAGCACACTCATCAATGGCAGCTCAGGTTGGAGCTGCTGTTTCCAGCCATCTCCATGATTTCTGTCCACTGCTCCTTCACGGTGACACCATGGTATGTAGAGCAGTTGCTCGCCTTCTGTCCTGCAGCCAGCTACCAAAAGCTTGCACACCAGCGCAGCTGCTACTTATATCACGTGCAGCAGTGGCACATTTCTTCATAGCTCTGCGACAAAGAGGGGAGGGACTGAAGGTTGGAGGTCAGGGTGGTGGAGAGGCAGTTGGTTACTCTATGCGCTTGCTCTCCCACCTGGCAGGTTACTCCTCCCTGACACTCAAAATCGTCCTGCAGCAGCTTGTGGAAGGAGCATTACATAAGGGCAACCGAGATCTGTTTGGAGGCCAGATAGAAACCCCTGGTGAAGATGGTGTTCTCACACCCACTCAGGTTCCAGACTTGGGTGCCTCACTACTGGACATCAACTATAAATTTGGCACAACTGTCAACTTCTCCGGTAGTGTGTGGTCTGTGTTCCATGCTGGGGTGATTGGAAAGGGTCTTAAACCTCCTCACATTCCTTCACAGTCAGACCCTGATAAGGTTAACCAGAACATGCAGACTTTGCTTGCCGTCACAGTGCAGTGCTGCAGCTCAGGTGGAGGAGGAAGCAGCAGTAATGGATCAGGCTCCGGAAATACCCGCTACCATCCAGCTGGTGAATCCGTTTTGGATGAGCCCTCCCCGATCAATGCAGAAGCCGCCAAGGTTATTGCCGTAACTCTGGTGGAGAACGTTTGCCCAGATGTAGCAAATGGAGAATTGTCCTGGCCACCTGAGGAACATGCCAAGACTACTGTTGAACGAGACATTCACATCCGACAATGTTTTGAAGCCAATCCTGTGTTGTTCCACCTTCTTCGAGTGGTGGCAGCTGGACGCCCAGCTCTCTGCTATTGCTCTGCTGTTTTGAGAGGACTTCTGGCCACACTATTGGCCCACTGGGAGGCTTCAAGAGAGCCTTCAGTGGCAGATTCCCCCTGGCATCTCCAAGCATCTTGCCTGCTAGTGTCCTGTATGGGAGAAGGTCAGCTTTTGCCACCGGTGCTAAGTAACATCCATGAAGTCTTTCCTCATCTCTCCCCGTTTGAGGTTAGACTTTTGCTGCTGGGTGTGTGGGAGTACATGCGTGGGAACAGCCCTATGCCACAGAAGTTTACTTTTATTGCTGAGAAAGGAATGTTTTTCAGAGATTTCTCTCGAGACGGTGATGTGGCGCGTTACATCGCACCAATCCACAATGTACTTCACAAGAACATTGACCGGCTCGGACACTTGTGTTGGAGGTTTCAGATATAGCAAACATTTTTGTGAGGATAATTGATGTTCCTGAGCACTGAGTTTCTATTTGCCATAAAATTTCCTAGTAGTATTAACCAGTGTTTATCTCTGAATTCGTAAATCCCTATGATTTAAAAGTTTATAGTCAGTCTAAGTGGAATGTTCAGTTGATATGATTAGTTCATATAAAATATTTTTTCGATTTGGATTGAGGGTCCTTTCAGATTAAAAAGTGTGAGTTAACTGAAATGGGAGGAGAAATGCATTTTTATAATTGCAAAAAAAACTGGACCATTAAAAGTATACTAGTCTTTTTCTACCTTGTGATTATTTTTTATAGTAGTTATTGTTTATATGGTTTTGGTATTAAGAGTTTAAGGTTAGAGCTCCTGTTTGGAAACTGAATAATTTGTATATAACACCTGTATGAGTTACATGCTTTTTGGATCTTGTTATTTTCAACATACCTTCTTGTTTGAGAGGGGAAAATAAAAAAGTTTTGAAAAATCTGTTTTGAGATGCTACATTCTTTGAACATTTGGTATCTTCACTCACATTATCAACAGTATAGTTATTAGGAAATAATGCACGTGACGTCTGTTTAAACTGCAGTTAATGTGACAGAAATTTGTTTACAGTTCTTAGCATTTCATTTGCATAAATCATGATTTACATGCCAGATTTTTCCATAGTCAGTCCACAGCCTTATTACGGTGAGTCTAAAGGGTTTTGTTATTAAAAAAAAAAAATCCCGCCAATTATGCTCGTCCACGTACTGGCGTTCAGGTCAGTTTCCATGGCGACCAGTCATTCGCGCTTTGATCGAATGAGCCTCGCGCCAGTGGGCGGGATTAATCCAGTCAATCCAAGATGGCGGCTGCCTTCAATGAAAGGTAGATGAAAGATTTATCATCCTTTATTATTATTCGCTTTTGGTTGTACTGGCTCTCGGTGTTTTCTGCATACGCGCAGATACCACGTCATTTTTGTCCGTTCTTGATGTGAGTTATGTGAAGACGCTGAAAATTCAGGCAGGTATTAAATGAGGAAGCCGGATGAATGCGTGGCTTTGGATTTGCTAGCATTTGAATTAGCTAGCTAGCGACATGCTAATAATACTGGGGCCGTGGCCAGTCTTTGTGGCTATTTTACGAAGCTGTTTTATGTCAGGCATGTTTATATACTTTGTTCTCCTACGCTTTTAAACAAGTTGTTCACACCTCCAGTGCCACTGGCGTCCTGCTTGGGTTGAATTATCCGTGGTGCTATCTGTAGCAAGCTAGCACCGGAAGATGGCTGACTGAATTGATCTAAAATGACTGTGAGGATCCTGCTGACAGCAGGATTTTCTTCAGTTCAGCATCCCTGTCCTTAACAGCACAGACACCTTCTTCCAGCTGAAGTGCAATTTGGACATTATCGTCTCTGGCTCCTTTTGTCTTTGGGCTTTTGCAGTCATCTCTGATGAATCTCAGTTTGTTTCCTGTTTCAACAGAAAGAGCTTCTCAGATGTATTTTAGTGCTGATCACACATCTTTTTCACATATGTGTGTATGTGTAAAATATTTGACATCTATTTAAAAAGTTCCTTCTCATGCATTTTGACTGAGAAGTGCTTAAATCAAGGCTAGTGTTTAATATATAGCATTTTACAGTTAAATATACTTACATTTAGTAATGTCAATTGTCTGAGTTTTGAAAAAGCAGTAGTTTTGTGCAACTACAGCACTGAATTTATAGCTCACCATTACCCGACACCCACTTCCTTATTTTATCCGACTTAAGGATGAAATCTTTTGTGATCCTTCAAAAATGCACGTTTAAATCATCCTGGCTGAAAAATGAGGAATATATCATCGGCTTAATTGAAGATAGTAGAAATAACAGTCACACACAGGAATGGGTGATATGACAAAAATATCACGATTCAAGACATTTCTACAATATACGATATGTATCATGATTTATTGGTTTACTTAGAAACTTCCAGCAAAACAGTAGTGTTACATTAGAAACCTGTGGAAAGACGGAGTCTATAAAAATGTCCACAAAAATTAGCACTAAAAGAATATTGACTGAATATGTAAAGCTTCAGTACAAAATTAACATCAGATCCACTGCTTTAATCAGTTTATAATTATTCATATCTTAATATCTTACAAAACATTATGAAAAGGTATCACGATATCCACTATATCTCTGAAAAAGTGTATTGTGACGTAAATCACAATACACTTAATATCGATATTATATTTCCATACCACCCAGCCTAGTTACGGAAGCTGTAAAAGTAATTAAACAAATTAAACATGATTAATGAATACAGGTTTTTTTTTTTTTTGTGCAACAGCATTTATGTAGCCCTTGACAACAGATTTGTGCTTGAAAAGACATTTTTTATTTTGTTGAAGCTGTATGTATGAACAGCGGCATGTTTTTCCTTCTCTTTTCCTTTGTTTAGAATGGGGCTGCTGTTCGGGATCTGCATCTCTTTGCTTTTAGGCAGCGCCTGGGCTGTGGACCGGGGGAACTTCAAAACCTGCGATCAGAGTGCCTTCTGCAAGTAAGTGATGGCTACTGGTGATGTGTTAACCAGTTTTCAAATCTAAAATCCTTGTACTTTAGGCACTAGAGTAAAGTTGACTTTATGATTGTGTTGTGTGCTTGTGTATTTTATATCGACACAGTTCGTACACAATTTACATTGCTCTGTGCATTTCAAAGCATCAGTTGAACCTTCGTGTTGTCTGTCCCCAGGCGTCAGAGGGCCATGAAGCCCGGTCAGTCTCCATACCGAGCTTTACTGGACACTCTGGAGCTCAGTGACTCCAGACTCACTCTACAACTCATCAATGACAACAACAAGGTAATTATTGAAATAAATATCAACCATTCTATCAAAGGATTTTCTGATGTGAATTCAATAAATCACCATGGTGTTTTCCCAGCAATTTTTTTTTTTTTTTTTTTTTTTTTTAAATATAAAAACTGTGCCTCTGTAACTGTCCCTGATGGCAGGTACACTTGCTGTTGGAGCTCTATAGGCTGCAGGGGAACATCACTCGTGTAAAAATAAATGAGCTGAAACCCCTGAAGCCTCGATTTGAGGTCCCAGATGTGCTGGTAGGGGAGCCACCCACTGAGCCGTGAGTATCATCGAGCATTGCAGAGAGCACTGATATGCGTTATACTTAATTTCTATGTAGTGTGATGCCTGATGTATGTGTGTTCCTGTCCATATTAGTCTCTCAGTGCTGTCTAAGGATGATAACGGTGTGGTTTTGTCTCTGGGAGCGGAGAGCCAGAGGCTGATCGTTAGCGCTCGCCCCTTCAGGCTGGATATCATGGAGGGGCCTGAAGTGCTGCTGTCGCTTAACTCCCGCGGCTTGCTCGCTTTTGAGCACCTGAGGCTGCGGAAAGACACGTGAGTCTCCCATCTGGCCTCTCTTTTATTCTTGTGTCTCCTCTGAGGTTTGTTGAACCGCTTGTGTCTGGTCCTCTTCTCTGTGGACTTCAGATCCGAGCGATCGGATTAAGTTACACTTGTTTGTGTTTTCTAAGCAGTGTGGGAGGAAAGAGGAAGAGAATATGATGTATACAGTTTGATTTGATATATCTAACATTTGTCTTATACTGGCACAAGTTAATAAAAAAAATAAAAAATAAAGCAGACATTTGTTGGTTGCATAAGTAGTCACCCTTGGGCTCAACACCTTTAGCTGCAAAGTCTTCTGGGATATGTCTCTATCTTACAAGGGAAGAAAATATCCAACAGTTCTTATTGTTCCTAATGATTTTTTTCCCCTTTTCGGTTTGGCTTTTTTTTTTTTTTTTTTTTTTTTTTTTTTTTTTTTTTTTTTTTTTTTTTTTAAATTGGACAAAAATTTTTTAGATATTAATGCTGAACTTTATAAGTGGAGCACGTATTTTTTCTTCAGAATCAGCACTTTGAGCTTCCTGTGACTGCATATAACGAAAGCTGCCTGTGCATTGAGCATTCAGCTGTGGAGTGTAGCACAGTGCAGAGGAAAGAAACATGCCCACAGACTGCTTTCTGTTTGGAGACTTTTTATCTATAGAACTGCATTATTCTGTTAATATAATAATTAGTCTGAATTGTTCATTCTCAGCTTTACTCTTGCTTCTTGTGTGTGTGTGTGTGTGTGTGTGTGTGTGTGTGTGTGTGTGTGTGTGTGGGTGGGTGCATGCATGCACATGCAACACAGTCAGGCGGACCCAGAGAGTGCAGAAGTCAAAGAGAATGTTGATGGAGCTGAGGAGCAGGACAATGAAGAAAAGGTGGGGTGTGTCACGATCATCAGGTCTCATTGTTTTTATAACCTTTTGTTACTCACTGCAAAAAGTAACTCACTGGAAAACTTTTTTTTTTTTTTAAATCAGTGAAATACATCGCGCGCCCCCCCCGAAGGTGTCTTGTGGAAGTATTGTGGTATTTTTTTCCATATCGCCCCCCTTAACCACAGCCATTTCTTTGTGTTTTTGTACCACAGGCAGATGACGGAGCGAAAGATAAAGAAGAAAAAGAAGATGGCTTGTGGGAGGAGACATTTAAGTCACACACAGACAGTAAACCCAATGGTGTGTGATCTCAGCATGATATAGTCATGTTAAAAAAAACACACACAACACAGTAAATAAGAAATCTTTTTTTAAAGGCAGTACTTTAATAATCAGGCCTTTCAGTTTTTACTGCTCATGAACTGTGGTTAGATTTAATTAGAGTTGTGTGTGATTTACTTAGAAGAGAGTTCTCTTTTCTGAACTTGGCACAATGTCTTTATTGTGCTGAAAACTTGCAAGTGCTATTGTTTGAATAGTGACCTCTCCCTTCCTCAGGGCCAACGTCGATTAGTTTAGACTTCTCCTTGCCCGGAGTAGAACATGTATATGGCATACCAGAGCATGCGGACAACCTTAAACTCAAAACCACAGAGTGAGTACACATGGAGAGCTACTGGGTTGCTATATAGTTTTATTTTATACATTGTATTTGTGTCGACAGTCAAAATGACGTCAGTGAAGTCTTTAAATAGTGGATATTGTGAATATTCACAGCTTTTTTTTCTTATAAACCTGCGTATTAATGATTTTGCTTTGTTTCATTGCTGCAGTGGCGGAGACCCGTACAGATTGTACAATCTGGATGTGTTCCAGTATGAGCTCTATAACCCCATGGCCTTATATGGATCAGTGCCAGTTATGCTGGCCCATAATGCTCAGAGGACCATGGGCATCTTCTGGTTCAATGCTGCTGAGACCTGGGTGGACATCAGCTCCAACACTGCTGGCAAAGTAGGGAGACGTGGTGTTTTTTGACATAAGGCTAGTCTGTGCACTGTGAACACATCAGAACATTGTAAAGATTGTGATATCGAATACATTTATGTAAGGAATAAAACATGACATTGGGAAAATAATCAACGATGGAGTGGTGTGATGCTATTACCACCCCAAATTTGATTATTTGATTATTTCCCATTACCTTTAGTTAATAATTTCAGATAGCTAACATACTTTTATAGTTTTTCAGTGAGCATTTTAAATTGAACGTGAGCGCATAGTCTGATTGAGGTTTGAACATGGAGAACATGATTTCAGGAGATCCAGGGTATTCTAAGATTTTTGTTTCTGAATGCAGCCTCAGGGATCTCATTTCACTCATTTTATGCACAGTATGAAAGGAGGCACACAGACTTGTCCTGTGGTGTACTCTTAATATTGTGCAATACATTGATTAATTTTGTGGCTAATGCAATGTTTAAGTCAATACAGTTCAATAAAAATGCACTAGTAAACTGTTTGCATTTGTTGTGTGGTTTGAATTTTTCCTTTTGGGTTGAATCCTGAGTGCTTTTCACACTTTTACAAACTGTTGCTGTTTCTCCTGCGTTTTGCTGCAGACTGTGTTTGGGAAGATGCTGGACTTTGTTCAGGGCTCCAGTGAAACTCCTCAGACTGACGTGCGCTGGATCTCTGAGAGTGGCATCATCGATGTCTTTATCATGCTTGGACCCAAACCATCTGATGTCTTCACACAATACGCCTCACTTACAGGTACACACACTGTCCATTCTAAAGCTTTCAGCTCTGTATGTTCATGCCAAGCCACTGCGTTAATCTTAATAGCTATAATTACGTACATCTTGGGGCTCTTTTAATCCAACTGCAGAATGTAAAATGTATGTAAACCAAACATGCCATGTATTTAGGGATTTTTTTTCCCCCACACAGTAATCTTTAAGGTCCATAGAAACAAATCATGAAGAATCTGCGATTAGAACGCATAAACATTCATATAGATGAAAATCTTTGTGGGTCAGCAAACCTGCCTTTCTCTCTGACGTCTCATTTTCATCTCTCATTTCTATACACACACACACACACCAGGCACCCAGGCCTTCCCTCCTCTGGCTGCGCTGGCCTACCACCAGTGTCGCTGGAACTACAATGACCAAGATGATGTGAAGGCAGTGGACCAGGGCTTCGACGAGCATGACATCCCATATGACTTCATCTGGCTTGACATCGAGCACACAGACGGCAAGCGTTACTTCACCTGGGACCCTCACAAGTTCCCGCAGCCCAAAGAGATGCTGCAGAACATCATGGGCAAGAGACGCAATGTCAGTCTGAGCGTAGCGCAAGTTGCCTACGACACACACACACACACACACACACACACACACACACACACACACACACACACACTTGCGCTGGTCATTCACTCCCCTCACCTACAATCCCTGCCGGACCCGAGACTCGAACCCACAACCTTCAGGTTCGCCTTCGGGTTGCAAGGCCGACTCTCTATCCATTAGGCCACGACTGCCCCCCAGGAGGAATTGAGGTCTGTCTGTGTGAAACAGCAGACGTAGCATCAGAATAAACTATGCTATAAATGTGCTGAGCAGACATTTATGTAAAGCAGCATTTAAAAAAAAAAAAAACATCTTTAAAAATGTCGACTGTAGTATTTTAGAAGTGTGAAGTATCTGAATCCACTGAAATCCTGTCCTTGCCAGATGGTGGCCATCGTAGACCCTCATATTAAAGTGGACAGCAGCTACAAGATCCATAACGAGTTAACTGCCAAAAACTTCTACGTCAAGAACAAAGATGGCAGAGACTACGAGGGATGGTGCTGGCCAGGTCAGGGTGCTGTCTGCAGACAATAATATATACACCTGTTTATTAATGACTGTTGTGAATTATCTGATTTACCTTACTGAGAGAAGAGTAAAGTTTCTCCTTCTTTCTCACATACAGGGAACTCTGGTTATCCAGACTTCACTAGACCAGATATGAGAGAATGGTGGGCCAGTATGTTTGCATTTGATCAGTATGAGGTAAGAATATTTCTTGGCATTACATCACATTTTCAGCAGACATGGGCGTGTAAAACACAGTCCTTTGTACTAGTCGTCTCCCAAGCCCTGTCATTTTCTTTGCCTTCCACCCACTACTTGCTATTTGCTGCAACCCACCAACAATGCAAGCTTTTAGCACATTTGAAGGCATGCTACTGTTTAGTTCCAGACATAGCCAAAAACATGCCTGAGCCAACACCCGGTCAGAGTAAGAAGGGAGTGAATTCTACCCATTTCCAAACATTAATTAAAAAGAGGAAAAGAAGAAGTTTGAATTGGTCTGTATGGTACCAGTTAGACCTCACCAACAGCTGAACAAAACCATTACATTTCATCTAAACGCATTGCCTAGAAGAGCTGGGTATATTATATATATATATATATATATATTTATATATATGTATATGTATGTGTGTGTATATATATATATATATATATATATATATATATATATATATATATATATATATATATATATATATATATACACACATACACCACACATACACACCCTATAAACAACTGAAGCCATAACAACATGCCTGAAGTTAGCTGGCTTGCTACACATTAGCTTACTTGTTTTGACTAAACAAATCTGCATAAAGTGCAAGACTAACATTTTAATGCTGCTTTTCCTACATTACCTCAGCAGCAACCTCATCCAGTAGACAAAGGATGTTGGCTAACCAAAAAAAAAAAAAAAAAAAAAAAAGCCCAGCTCAAGCTGATAAGCAGCAGCATTTCTTTTCTATTTGCTGTCATTTATTGTTTAAAGTAATTTCTACCAAAGTGCTGTTTAATTCTGAATTCTGATTGGTGAGAAGGCGTTCGTCTGTTCTGATTCGTTATTGTTTCTGTAGTAACAACTTACACAGGGACTTGTATGGAGGACGCTCCACTTACACTGATTTTGATTGTTGATATGGTGGCAGCATTTTCTAACACATAAAGCTGTAACACAGTGACGTCCTCAGAGCCGAGTTTTATGGTTTGCTGTATCTTGGTAACTTGACAAGCTGCATTATTTTTGTCTTTTTACTTAAAAAAAAAAAAGGGAGAGCGGGTGAGGAAATGAGTGTTTATAGGTGCTAAAACGTAAGTGAAGGTACTAGTTTCACAGATGTTCCACAAGATTAAGTCTAATTATTCATATTTTTTTTGTAATGTTTTTAGGAAGTCGCCTTCCTAAAAAATTTGGCATTTTCATTAGAGCTTTAGTCCAGATTTTATATATACAGGGTGTCCCCAAAGTCTCCATACAAAGGGGATTATGTATGCCAGCTCCACGTCAGTTGTGCCTTCGTCAGTGGATGTTCGTGGACATTCACTTCTCGGTTGGTCGTCAACACTTCCAGTCTTTTTGAATTTGTCAATAATTTTGGCAACATTGTCATGTATTATTTTTGCTATGTTTCCTGCTAAAGTCCATCAGAACCTTCATCTTGATCTTGCCATGAGAATGATTTCAATACTTTCTATATGAAAGGCATTCTTAAAGGCTATCTAAAAAAAACATTATATAAACTAAGTATGGAAAATTTTGGAATACATTTTGCTAAAAGGTGTTCCCCTATGTCGAGACTTTTGGGACTCTCTGTATAGAGCTGTATAGGTGCCATGTGGCAACATAAATAAATAAAATGTTAATAATAAATGAAAATTCACCCTTCTCTAGAGAAAACATTACTAAATATTTTGTTGTCACTTGCTTAAATGTTTGGTTTCTTGCATCGTTCGTATAGTTAATAGTTGTCTTCTTTGCTCTAACTTTAGGGTTCGATGCAGAACCTGTACACGTGGAATGATATGAATGAGCCGTCTGTGTTCAACGGCCCAGAGGTCACCATGTACAAAGACGCAGTACATGGCAACTGGGAGCACAGAGAACTCCACAACCTCTACGGCCTCTACGTGGTGAGCTAGAGTTCATCTCAGTTTATGTGCTGGTGTAGTGATTTTTTTTTTTTCCTTTTTTTTTTTTTTTTGTCTTGTTCTTGTAAAATAAATTTCCATAATTCTCTGAATAAAGTATCTACCATCACTTTACCTACTTGCTTTTTTCAACTCTTTGTTTCTCTTCTGACTAGCACATGGCCACAGCTGAAGGTCTGATCCAGAGGTCTGGGGGAACAGAGAGGCCATTTGTTCTCACTAGATCCTTCTTTGCTGGCTCACAGAGATATGGTTAGTACTGAGATCCCCCTCCTAAATACACTAGGGAAAAGTCTTTTCTAACAGTGAAGGGACATAGGGCACACTTTTTCATTTGTGTGTATGCACAGGTGCTGTGTGGACTGGAGATAATGCAGCCGAGTGGGACCACCTGAAGATCTCTATCCCCATGTGTCTCAGTCTGGGGCTGGTGGGCATCTCGTTTTGTGGAGGTCAGTCACCAATTTCACACCAATTTTCATAATATCTGTTATTTAAAAAAAAAAAAAAAAAAAAAAAACTAGACTGTACACTGAACATGCACTTGTGTTCATTTTGTAACAATTATATAAAATATGCTCAAACACTCAGCCTGTTGCTTATGAATTGCAGACAACGACAGTTAAATATCAGTTCAACCAATACATGTTTTCTCTTTTTATGCTGATAAAATTCTGTTTTTTCTCTGTCTGCTAGGGTTTCTTGTTAGCAGTGTTGGTGCTTCTGTAATAGTATCATGAAACAATACATTTTTAATGAAGAAGTATTGAAAACACACGATTTTTGTAAACTGTTCGTTTATGTTTGTTTCATATGCATTTATGTGGGCAGTGATTATGATTTTGTGGGCAGTGATCATAATCACTGTCCACATACATACATACATACATACATACATAGTAGACTGCATATACTATTTGCATAAAAACCTCAGCTTACCTATTCCAAAACACGGATGCAAAAACACCCAACCTCCAGCCCGCTGACAGAACAAAAGTAAACCCACGGCAGCACGTCAGAAGCCCAATCCCACAGGAAGACCCCAGACCTGGCAGCAGTGTTTATAATATTATTATGTTGATCTTCTGACTCAGTAATAGTTAAGCTCCTCATATAAGAAACACGTTAAATATTCTCGTTTCTGTTCTTCCATAGCTGATGTTGGTGGCTTCTTTAAGAGCCCTAGTACTGAGCTGCTGGTGCGTTGGTACCAGACTGGCGCATACCAGCCGTTCTTCCGTGCACACGCCCACCTGGACACCCCCAGGCGCGAGCCTTGGCTGTTTGGCCCTGAGAACACTGCTCTCATCCGGGAAGCTGTCCGCCAGCGCTATGCCCTCCTGCCCTACTGGTACCAGCAGTTCTACCATGCATACCGGACCGGCCAGCCTGTCATGAGGTGAGTGGGAGACCCTTACCTCACTCACTCACACACTCACTGATCTTTTTATGTGAAAATAAACATTGGGTGGTCTGACTCAGGATTTCTGCCATGCCAGGTCTTCTGTTCTTACGGTTTGCCATTTCTTTTATTCTCTCCTTCTGTGTTAGGCCTCTGTGGGTTGAGTATCCTAAAGACGCAGCTACTTTCACCATTGATGACGAATTTCTGATTGGTGAGTGATTAAAACCAGTTATGTGTGTATAAATCTTCTTTTTATTTACCCTTTAGTGTAACCAGGGAATCATTTAAGAGCAAATTCTTCACTGCAGGATATTTCTGAACATATTATGTTCACGTTTGCCTGATTCAGGTCGAGATTTGCTGGTCCACCCCGTCACTGAGGAGGGGGCACGAGGAGTCACAGCCTACCTGCCTGGATCTGGGGAGGTGTGCCAATTTTAAATGCTAAATCCTTTAAGATAACAGACTTGCAGTGGGTAGAATTAGTTAGCATTTGACCAGGCCTGGTCTGAAAATATGTCTGAAGCATTTTTTTATTTAGATTCCTCTCCTTCTTACAGTATTTATATTACCTGATTTTTGTTCCTCTGCAGGTTTGGTATGACGTCCACACATTCCAGAAACACAGTGGTGCTCAGAACCTCTACATTCCAGTCACCATGAGCTCTGTATGTGTCTCTTCATATTCAAAAAGAATAAATAGTTTTGGTTAATGATTGTCTTGAGTTCATGCAGTCTTTGCTTCTGCTTGGCATAGATCCCAGTGTTCCAGCGCGGCGGCTCCATCATTCCTAGAAAGGTCAGAGTTCGTAGGTCATCTGTGTGCATGGAGAATGACCCCTACACCTTGTATGTGGCCCTCGGTCCACAGGTAGTGTACCTATATCTTTATTGTTGTATAGTCCTTCTCCTTCAACATAAATGAGATATTTTAGTTTTACAGACATTCTCTTCAAACTAACACAGAGTAAGAGGGAAAGTCTTTTCTCCTTAACCTCCCTTTGTTTCCTCAGAGATTTGCTGAGGGCGAGCTCTACATGGATGATGGCCACACTTTTGATTTCCAAGCAAAGAAAGCATTTGTTCACCGCAGCCTAACATTCTCTAACAATGCCCTGACATCCAAGTATGCCATACACACCTCTTACTTACTGACATTTTCTTTGCCTAAATAATTCTCCACATGCTGTTCACACCTGATGTTGGTAGCATTCACTCAAGAGTATTTTGCTTTTCAGGAACTTGTGTCTGGATTGCAAGTTCAATACTAAATCTTGGATTGAAAAGATTTTCATATTGGGAACCAGCAAGCCCAACAAGGTTACTCTTCAAATGGATGGTATGTCTTTTGATGTGCTTAGTTCATTTATATTTCCCTAGATTAAGAATATTTCATAAGATGAAAGTTCTACACCTGTTAAAATAATAAGAAACTTTTCTTCTATTCACTGAGCTTTATTGTTTTCTTTGATAATTGAAATATATGTGATTTTTTTTTTTTTTTTAAACAATTGAATGAAAGAACCCTACTCAAATGCTCACATGGGTGCATGTAATGTTTCAGCAAACAACGACTGGCCTAGTAGTAGATTACAAGTCACACTGATTATCTCCTCATTCTTTCCAACAGGCCGAAACACTGTTGTGGAGTTTGAGTTTGATGCCTCCATGTCAGTGTTAACCCTGCGCAAGCCAGGGATGAACGCTGCAGCAGACTGGACCATCCTGCTGCAGTAACACGCTGGAGGAGAACAGGAGCCTGGGGGTACACTGGGACTGACCACAAGATACAAGACTACTCAGAAAAATACAATCATTTTGTTTGATACTATTAACTCATACACTGTGTTCACACACACACACACACACACAATCAGGTAAAGGGTGAATTGTGATTCAGTAGGAAGGTATTTCAGATTAGTTTGGGGGCTAAATAGAAGTGAAATGGTAGATGGTTCAGGTTTTAAATTTTGTAAGCCCAGTGTCCAAATCTCAAGTAACTTTTCCTGTAGTAAATGATGTAGTCAGCCCGTTCTCATATGTCTGTGATTAAAAGGAATGGAGAGCATGTTTGATGCACTTGGCTTATTCCAATTAATTTCAATTCAATTCAAAATAGAGGACGTGTTTTGCTAATTTTCATTGATTTTAAAGTAGTAGATTGATGGCTAAAGAGTGGGTAGTACATGCCATACCCACAAACTTGGAATATGTGTAGGGGAATTAAACCACTGACTTAGTGGCAGTGTTTCCAGTTTCTTTATAGTTTTTGTTATTGACTTTTTTCTGTTTTGTTTTTTTGTTTTGTTTTTGTTTGTTTTTTGTATTTTCTTTTCCAGAGCACTTGAATACTTCTGTGGGTGAATAGATATTTTGAACAAAACAAATATTGACCGTAAGTTTACAGTTAATGCAACAAGGTTGGCTATGTAATGATAATGTGAAGGTTACCATTATTGAGGAGATGCTGATAACATCTTTAAAATTTACATCATGTGCAATCTCAACTTTTTTTTTTTTTCCTTGTACATTCCTGCCATGTCTGCTGATATGAATACATTAAAAATATTCCTTGGTTGCTCTAGTGAGGACCACACAGCTCTTTTCCCTTCACAAATATGTAGTGTAATGAAACCTTTCAGGAGACCTCCAAAAAGGTGATATTTTTGTCTTGGTAATTCTTACAGGCCGTCATAAAATGACCTCTTATTGATGACTTGATCAGGCAATACGGTAATAAAAAAAAAAAAATAATGTTCCCAAACACGTGGGTGTGTTGTCCTTATTTTGGAATATTCATTCACAACGCAAATGATCATTAACAGCATGTAACCCTGCATAATAATATGTATTAATTATAATCACAGTAACGCCATATAGCTCAGTTAAGGTTCTGCACTAGTGATGGAGTTGGACTGACAAAAATAAATTACTGGGTTCTTAAACACTGCTCGTTTCTTTGAAACATGAGTATCCCAAATCGAGATCTGAACATGAATACACGCATTGTATTAACCAGTAAACAAAAGACCGGAAAGAGGGCTACGCAAACAGAGTTGTCGCACATTATTGACGTCATTTGTTACCTCTAGTTATGGCGGCTGAAGGCGCGGAAGCATTCAGCGACAACGGGGAATTCATAAACCCGTCAGGTTTTGCATATTTAAATATACTGCTACATATATTTCTGTAATGTTGTATAATCGTGTCTTTTTAAATGTTGATGTTAACACTCTTTGGGTGTTTTTTAAATTTATCTGTTACATATGCATTTCGGTCGGTTAGCTAACAAGCTAACGAGCTAGCTTAGCTTGTGTATCGTTGGTCTAATGATTTGTCTTGTTTTCTTTTTCGAGTACCCAACTTCATATCTTAGTTGTGTTGTACATGAAGTATAAAAAAACAATCATACATTTATGTAACTAAAGATTAAGTTTAATTTGGAAGGTACAAAACACGTTAATATAACTAGAACTAATGCAGTTCTTACGTTTAAGCTTATCAAATTTGCCAGAAGTTGAAAAAGGAAAACTGTATGTTTAGTGCAATGTTGGATGTAAGTACAGTATACGGCCAAAAGAATGTGGCACCTGACCAACACACCCAAACTGTTGCCACAAAGTTGGAAGCACACGATTGTATAGGATGTCTTTGGGTCATATAGTGTATACAGGCTACATGCTTTTGGCCATATAGTGTATATACAGTATTGTGCAGAAAATGCTGTAGAGCAAAGAGGCCTTCAAAAATAATGAAATTAAACGTTTCTACATTTAATAATATTTAATAATACTATAAAGAGCAGTAAACAGTAATGAATGAAACAAAGTCAATATTTGGTGTGACAGCCTGTTGCTTTAAAAAAAAAATAGTAGTCTCAGGTGCAGTGTGTGCAGTTTTATAAGGAAATGAGCTGTAAGTGTTACTGAGCATCTTGCAGAAGCAGCTACAGTTCTTCTGGAGACTTTGACTGTCACACTTGCTTCTTATTTTTGCAGCAAAATCCAGCAGCCTTCATTATGTTTTTTTGTCTGAAAAGTGTCTCTTATGTAATATGCTGCTTTCTTTACTGCCATACAAACATTTTTCTGTAGCATTTAATTTTGTGCTGGAAAACTAATGTTTGGAAATCTAAAATGTTTTTGTACTGACTCGATAATGTAGAAGTCATAAAGTGAAAATCTATAACAAAGTCTGTACTAAAAAAAAATAGGGTCCCTAAGACTTTTGCACAGTATTGTAGGCTACATACATTTGGCCATATAGTATATATAGGCTACAGCCTTTTGGCCAAATAGGGTATATAGGCTACAGACCTTTGGTCCTATAGGGTGTATAGGCTACATTAGGGGCTTGTTAATAAATCTAAACATTTTTATACGACGTAATGAAGTCATTATTTGCTGTACTTACAGAGTGTGAAGCCCCCGAGGTCACTAACTTTCCCCAGCCAGATTTAGGGGTATCTGAAGACATGGGAGGAACAGACATGGCAGATCCATCATTAGCCTACAGCGCCCCTCCAGTGACCGGAGAAGAGGAAGTGGAGGACCGAGAACTGCCAGTGGATTTTGAAAGGCAGTGGAAACTGGTGAATGACAACCCACAGGATTTCAACAGCTGGACTGAATTATTACAGTACTGTGAACAAGAGGTGAGGAACAGTGCTGTGCAGTGAGTTTAATAAAGTAACACTGAAATGAACTGCACATCAGCTTTATTAACAATATCGCTTCATCACCTTGCGTCACTCTGAACTGAGGCCCAGTTGTGCATTTCCAACAAAACATCTTCAAACTGTTGCAGGGTAATTTGAGAGCATCTCGTCAGGCCCTGAATGCATTCCTGGAGAGATACCCGCTCTGCTACGGCTACTGGAAGAAGTTTGCAGATTTGGAAAGGCGAGCAGGACACAACCACAAGGCTGAGGAGGTGTGGAATGCACTAAAGACTGTGAGAGATTGAATTTCATGGACGATGGGCATGAAACTTTAATATACACGCTTGAACAAATACTAGTTAACAATTTTTTTAAACTGCAGCTTGTAGTTTTTAATTGTGTTTATAGAACTATAGTAGTCATTTAATCTCAAAGGCACCATAGAAAAAACTGTTATACAAGCAGCCTGTATTTATTTGGTGTTCTGAATATGACTGACACATGAATTTGTGCCATAGTGGACATAAGAATGAATTAAAGTCAGTATTTATCTAAATACCTATAAGAGCAAATCACGTAGAGCTCTGAATGTACTATGAGACTTTAAAGCAGGCCCTGAACCTGAGTTGCTTCTCTTGAAATCTAGAGCATTAACACAACAAGTTTTCATAAAGAAGTATAATTAACTAAATATTGCCAAAATAATTTAAAAATAATGTTTTATACCTCTTTGCTATTATAGATGGTGGACTCAGTCTTAGCAGTCATTTCTGTTGTTGTGGCCTGCAAGGGGAATGGGTTTTAAATGTGAAAAATCCTACATTTCCCTAAATGTATGGAAAAATATTGATATTTTGTTTAATTTTGCATACGTTGTCCATATTGTGTTTCTTATTTATGACAACTGATTTAAGAATGAAGTTGTTCGTGTACAGTATAAATACCCACTCCCTAATTTTTGTAAACTGGCTTCAGGTCAGCAAAAAGTAGAAACCAAAATTTGTGTTAGTTCCTCACTGAATTATAACGCATGATACTGATTTGCAGGTATGTGTGCAAGGGCTGACAGTAATTCCTCTCAGTGTGGATCTGTGGATACATTACATTAACCTCCTGCTTGGCACACTGAATATGAACCTGCCTGAGTCGACACAGCGCATTCGCAGGTAACATGAAAAGCCTTTTAGATCTCAGTACATGCCTATTTTTTATTTCGACTAAAGAAGTTGACTCATGTTTCCAGCAGTACCTCACTAGCTCAGGGTTGCTCATTTTCCTTTATTAAAGCAGTTGACCTGTTATGTAAATTTTGGATTTGCAAGTAATTGCAAGACTGCATGGAAATGCCAGCCATTACAAAGACTAAATACTGCATATTTATAATACTTGTAGAGTAAAAGCAATAAAAGGAATTGGAAGAATATGCAGATTATAATAGTTTATGGAAATGACAGGTTCTGCATTTCTTTTGGGACTAGGCCTGTGAGGAAAACTACTTTTGTTGGACGATATATTGTCCCAGAAATAATTGCGATAAATGATATTATTGTCATTTTAAGACCTTTTTATGCCAATGATATAATGATATAATATCGCAAGTACACCCTTTCAAAGAGCAATGAACTTTTAATTCTTAGGAAGGTTCTGACACTGGAATTGCAACGTCAGAAAAACACTAGAGTTTTAAATCAACAGTCCACAAGAGGGCGCTATGAATAAATACAAACCAAACAGCACACTGTTTATTAATATTGTTTATTGCAATACTGTTAATTAAGCCGCTAGTAAAGTGCTTCGGTTTACCAGTATTCATTCACTGTTCAGCTTCAGCTCACGCAGCTTAAGCAGATCAATCCCTGACATTATTGACTATGACTGGAATATTTGAAACACTAGAACTTTTCTTTCTAGATATTTCTTTTTCAAAAAAACATTGTTAGTGCATTATTAATATCTTGCATGTCTTTTTTTCAGCAGTATATTTTAATTAAAATCAGTGGTAGTGCTTGCTACACATCTTACATTTGAATGCACAGTTTTTGCATTTCAATGTGCATTTTTATATTAAATTCGACAAATATTCGAAGTTTGAATTGACAGCCCTAGAGCAGGCAAGAGGACAGAAGCAGCATGAATGGCTAAAATGTTGGTGACATTCACTCTTATGTAAACAAACACGCATGTAAACACAGTGGACAATATCGAGGTAAGCAAAGATGATCGAGGTCATGTCCATATCGTATACTATAAGTCGGTAATGTAATTATCGTGTCAGGCCTGTTTGAGACTTTAGATATTTGTTAAAACCTGTTTTTTATTACATAAGGAATAAAACACAACGGGGCACTGTTGTAGAAGAATATTCAGCACCCTGGTTGTGTGATACCACCCTGAACTGGATCACTTTCCTATAACAGCTTCCCCAAAGTGCTTAATTCCTCTTACACAACAGTTGAGAAAACTTAATATTACAGATTGACTTCTGACTGTTAGAAAGCAATGGTACTGGAGACTCCTTCCATAAACATTAAACAAACTTCTCTTCCCAGAAAACTTCACCATATCAATGGCTACACACATTTTTAATCTATTTATGCAGAGTGTCCACATTACAAATCCCTGTGAGTTAATTGTTGCTGTGGAAATGATAATGTATTAGAATGAATTCATTAATATAAAGCTGAGATTTGAATTACAGCCGGAACTATGTCATAGCTGCTGTTACTGAAAATGAATACACACCTTCTGATCAGTCAGATTAAAGCATTCAACAAATTTGAATAGAAATCTGAAGTCTGGGTGGCATATCAAGGTCTCACTCTGCATCCTGTCTCTGTTCCACAGTGTGTTTGAGGGTGCTCTGGCTGCGGCAGGTTGGGACTGGCACTCAGACCGCCTGTGGGACCTGTACGCTGAGTGGGAGAAAGAACAGGGAGACCTGAGAGCCATGACTGCAGTCTATGATCGTGTGATGAAAGTGCCCACGCAGCTCTACAGCACCCACTATGAAAAGTATGTCAACACAAGTGAAGAAGGATTTAAGAGGGTTGTTTACACAGCTGTTCACTTTGAGACACAAATCCGCATACAAACACACAGATTTGTGAGAACTTGCTGATATTTCTTCTCACTATCATATCTTGTGATCTTTTTTTCCCCCCTTCATATATAGATGCAGCTGAATTTATCACCCAAAGCCTTATTGGTAAACTGTCAAACACCTGCAATTCAGCACTACAAAATTCAGATCTCCAAAATATCACAATTTTGTTTTTGTCTTTTGCTTTCACAGTCCATAAGAAAATGAGTGTTGTGCTGGAGACTCTTAAGGCTGATGTAAATGATTCTGTTTCTGTCCTTGCAGATTAAAGGCTCACTTAACATCAGGTCCTCTCCAGGATGTCCTGAGCCCTGAAGAATACGAGAAGGTGCAGGCTGAGTACAGGCAGATTCAGATTCAGGCTAAGAAAGAGGGATCCGATGCTACAGCTGGTGAGGAAGAGGAGAGGCCGCCTGGGGAGGACGATCCCACAAATGATGGCAAATATTCGGTAATGAACTTGCAGTTTAATGTAATAAGATGATTTAATACATGTGCTGAGATTCATGTACTTGCATTATGGATGGTTGACTGATAAAATCAGCCAATGTTAATGTTCTGGTGACTCACCACCATCGCACTGATGTCACAGCAATGTCTGTAAAGCTTTTGTAGAAAAATTATATTAATAATTTTGTAGGGTGTAATTGTCCTTTCTCAGATGTCTGTGGCAACTTCAGAATTTGAACTCACAATTTTCCAACAATATGGTGAAACCTTAAGAATGTTTTGATGTCTTTTGTGTCTTTTTTTTAATAAGTAGCAGTATATGTATATTGGTGTTCCTGTTGTCTGTTTGAGAACTGCTAGAGTCTTAATATTTGACCATATAAAAATAATATCGGCTGATATATTCAAAGATGATGTTTTGATCCAGGTCATTAATTACAATACCTTGAACAATAATGTTTCGGTCTTGTGCCTTTAAACTCTGTTTTCCAAGTTCCACTAATTCACATTTGCTGTGAAAAGCCCTTTACATAACAAATCCAGCATACAATGAATTACTTATTAGTGTAACTTGCATGTGATTATTTACCTGTGTCTTCAGCTGACATACGCCACAGTCTGAGTGCTCTTTAGTTCATAAATCACAGACTGTGGCACTTATCTGACATTTATTTATATTTATAAGACCTCTATTTTTAATTTCTGTTTTTTGCATGAGTCTTCTCAAAATTTCTTAGAAATCTTTCAACTATTTGGTCTCACTTGAGCCTGGCTTAACCACTACCTAATTAATTACCATTTCTGTAAACATGCATCAGTGACAACGGCTCTACAGTAAAACTGCTACAACAGAGTGTGTTACATTCATGATTATGTTGTCAGCCATTTTAGCAAGTCGTTGTATAGTATTTTATTTTTTCCATGTAGGAAGAGGCAGTGCAGAAAATGCAGGAGATGATCTTGGCCAGCAGAGAGGAAATGTATCAGCAGAATGAGGCCGAGGTCAGGAAGAGATGGAACTACGAAGATGCGGTAAGAGTATATGTAGAATTGCAGTGTCTCTCTACTGATTTAAAATTAAAGCTCAGTTCTGTTTTCTTGTTGTGACTTCTGTAATGTTTTTTTTCCTCATTCCTTGTGTCAGATTAAGAGACCGTATTTCCATGTGAAGCCTTTGGACCGGGCCCAGCTGAAAGCCTGGCACACATACCTGGACTGGGAGATGGCTGAAGCTGAGGCAGCACATGCGGTCACTGAGGGGACGAGTGTGGAAGGTCAGGAGGGCTCAGAGGTCAAAGAGGGCATCGCTGGCCATAGGAGAGTGCAGATTCTGTTTGAGCGCTGCCTCATTGCCTGTGCACTCTATGAGGAGTTCTGGGATAAGGTAGAGGGAGACAAACTAAGCATGTCTGGATGAATATGACGAAGAGTTTGTTTCAGTGTGGCACTTTTATTTGATTATTTTGTTTGTGTGTTGTAGTATGTGCATTATCTAGAGCCACGCAGTCTGGAGGAGGCACGCAATGTATATCGAAGAGCTTGTGAAATCCACCTGCCGTACAAGCACAGTCTTCACTTGCAGTGGGCCATGTTTGAGGAGAGACACGGTGAGGAACACCAGGGGGGAAAAATAAACATGACTAGTTACTTACGTTAGCTGTCAGGCAACACTTTTGTTGCAAGGATTAAATGTGAGCAACGTTGTTTGTGCAGTTATCTCATCTTTGTACCTTGTACAAAATGCTGGCACTGACGTTTTTAACTGGGTCTTCACTGGTTTAAGAGCCAAAACATAATCAGACATGGATGCTTCAGAATGAACAATGCAGAAATAGTAGTGCAGAGTTTACAGGTTAAATGTCAAATCCTTCAGCACCTACACAAAGTACAAAAATAATAATGTGTTAGGGAACACAAACATTTTTATTTAGAAGTAGCTGTATATTCTCTGTGTAGTTGTTTGTTAACAATATAGAACTGATACAGTTTGTTGCAACTGCCAGTAAAATGTTTTTTTTTCTTGATACTTCAATATTTATTTACCTTAAAAAAAAAGTGTAAAGATTCACAAGTTGCCATGGTGATGAATATTGTAGTATTCCAACCCCCTGACTTCACTGGTCCAAACCAGCAGAATTTTGGTGCTGGAACTAAGCTGATTTTGCCAGCTGAGAACCAGTTGTTTTGCAGTGGTGACTTTTAAAGTGGCTGAAATTAGGCACTGGCTCTGGCATCAGCACCTTCTTTGTGCTATAGACTGCACAGACGGGTAGTAGAGATTTAGTGCATCTTTGCTGCAAGTAAATTGGCAAACCCATTTTTACAGTGTTAATAAATTAGAAATAAAATATAAATAAATATTTATCCATTTATGTTTAAATTTGCGGCATGTTCTCCTGCAGGTAATATCTCTGAGGCGCAGCGTATACTAGAAGCTCTAGAGAGGGCTATGCCTGGCCTGGCCATGGTGCGGCTCCGGAGGGCGGGACTAGAGAGGAGGGTGGGTCGTCTGGATAAGGCGGAGTCACTGCTAAAGGAGGCAGTTGAGGAGAATAAAGACAAGCCGCAACTTCATGCCTTTTACTCCATCAAACTGGCCCGCTTTCTTCACAAATTAGGCAAGAACCCATCGCGGGCTCGCGCCGTGCTGCAAGAGGCCATTGAGATTAGTCCGGTAAGAAATTAGCTGCATTTGTGTATCTGAAATCTTGTAGTTTGTTTCAATTCTACATATGTTTGTGCACAGTTGGTTTTTGTTTGGTTTGAAATTTCACGGCTATGAAGTTAGCTGTGTAACTTCAGACATTGATTCAGATTGCTGGAATTTAAAGGCTGTTTATGCTAATTCTTGTTTCAACTCAACTGTACATTTCAATGCTGTGTGTGTATCCAGGACAACAGTAAGCTCTACCTGAATCTGCTGGACCTGGAGCTATCTGGGGATCTGCGGCCCAACGGGGGAGGAGTCCAGCAGTGTGTGACCAAAGCTTTAGCTGCACCTCTCTCATCAGATAGTAAGATCCTTTTCTCCCAAAGAGGCCTGCAGTTTGCTGAGGATTTTGGGACCACAGTGCAAAGGTCAGAATTTATTCCAGATAAAATAATAGTGATAAAGAATTTCATTCATGTTATAAGGCCAGCTGTTGATTTGGGGAAAGCTAAGAAACCTTGTGTGCTTTTGCAACACATTTATCTTTTAATCTAAACCATAACCATGTCAGGCTGTTGTGATACCTGTGGCTCTAGGTTCTACCCTGCACTCACCCAGGTAGCATTTTTTCACCTCATGTCTCTCAAATTGCTCTGCGCTAATCAGCTTGTGGGCATTTCTATCTTTAGTTTACTGCCAGTTGCCATGGATTCACTGGTAGTGCTAGGCTACTGTGATATCCACACAGACTAACTACAATACGTCTTTAAAACCACATGTGATCACAAATCAGATATCTTCTCACTGAAACTAAAATTGTGGACAGAAAAAAGAAGTACATCACTGTCTACTTGTGACAGAATGAGTCTAAAATGTTGAGTATGATCTTCATGATTTCTGCCATCTATTTTGGGTAATTCAAGCCTATCAGTACAGCAAGCATCACCGCATCACTCAGGAGCAAGTAGGAATGAGTATGTGGAGCCAAAAAACACAGATGTTTCCAAGTCTGGGGAAAAAAGAAACAAGCCAGAGTTCTTCACTCCCAAATCATGGTTTCTTATTTGCATCAAGTTAACCATCACTCAATTTTGTTGTGTCACTTGCCCCACCCACTTCAAGACGCTAATGGTCACTTCATCTAATGTCTAATGTCACTGAGAATTACTGCATCTTACTGTAAGTTACTGACTTCGGGCCTCTTAATCGCCTCATATCACTGCTGGTATGGACACAGTTAAGATTCTATGGAAACACTACATATCTGATAAGATATCTTAACATGACACTTCAGTAATCTGGTTACTAATCATAGTATCAGCATGCTGGTATACGCTTGTATAATGCTGTGTTCACTGTTCTGATGTAGCTGATTACTGCTGTGATTGTGTGTTTGCAGTGTGCTGAGTATCTACGAGGAACACCAGAAGCTTCTAAATGATCTTGGTGCAAAGAAGCGTGGAGCAGAGAACGGGTGAGAGAAACAACACAGACAACATATTTATTCAAACTCTGTTTCAGTTTTCGTGTACTTTTTAGCAGTGCCTTTTTATCACTGTAGTGATAGCGACGATCCGGAGAAAATAAGTAAAATGGATGATGGATCTGCAGCACCTATGCAAGCTGTCCCGCCCACTATGCCCCCTGTTCCTCCTCCTCCAGTGATGGGTGGAGATATGAGTGGATATGGAAACTATGGCAACTGGTATCAGGTATGCAGGATATAGCTTTGCTTTGCATGTAGTTCATGCGTTGCATGTGCAGTGAATCATATTTTATTCATGCTTTATGCATGCTTATATTGTATAATGTGAAGGGAAAGATGTACTTCAGTTAAAATGATGTCTTATTGTGAAATTGTCTTATTTAAATTGGGTAAGTGATGAAGATAAATCCTGTTGCTATAGCTGTTTCCAAATTGCAGAAGACTGAGATCAATGCAAAACATTTCATGCGGCAAATAAACCTTACCTACTTTGGTGCTGTTAAGCAAACTTTTCATCTTTTTCATTTTCAGCAACAGCAGTATGGAGGATATGGTGGCTACTCCAACCCCTGGAACCAGTACAGTCAGTACTACCCTCCCAGTTAGGGGCCAGACGGGTCTGTGTGAAGCAGTACTCCATAATGATCACCTTTCATACACACATGGCAAGATCTCACACTGAACACATTTGCTATGTCCAGAAGTAGATGTTTAATGGAAGTGTGATGATGCACATGAGCTGAGTAACTTTTCTGACCACAGATCCACTCATCCCAGTGCTTTGATGGACGGCTAATTTCCAACATTTATTCACATCCCGTGGTAATAACTGTTCCAGCCTCGGTTTTGTACTTAGTGCTTCTTCTGAACTCTCAGAAAGATTCAAACTGAATTATATCTGCCTTTTAAACAGTGTCCCTCTGTGGAATACATCTTTGTGTAATTTTTTCTCTATATTCTAAACATTTTTCTAAGCTTTTAACTCGTCACAACTGTACACGTCCGCATCAAGCCATTGGAGCAGGAAGCTAGCTTGCATTAATTGTTTGTTTAATCATGTGTCATATATGGACAACAGTGCAACATAACACAGCTTGTACAACAGGGTTGTTACAGTGTCATGGTTTCATGGTTAGATCTGATGCTTAGCTCACCACTGATTGTCCTTATTCCAGTGGTTCATCCCTTTTGTGCCTATTTCGCAACCGACTGTCTCTGGACTCGCCCGAAATCATACTTACAGCAACCTCTGTTTCTCCAACTGCATGAAAAACACTTTTTGTAATCCGCTTCTGTGGTAAAAGCTGCCACTCCTAGCATGTTTGTAACTTTATCATACATGACAGCTATCAAACTCGCAGGAGAACGTGACATTGCCAACCAGAACTAAACCAAACAACTATATTTTTATGGCCACTGTCTTTCAGCTTATAACAGCATAAATACTGACCATGTAAGAGATTTTATAAGAGAAAAAATTCTCAAAAAAAAATGTTTAAGAAAGAAGAATTAGGGTATTTGATTTTTCTTTTGGTTTTTGTTATATGTGCAAGGTTGCACAGAGACTAAAATATTCTCTGCACAACTAAATTTAAAAAATCTTTTTGCTACTGGCTTGTGTTTTTAAATGGTTGATTAATACCATAATTACGTAAAACTGTCTCTAAAAATATTGTCATAGGTTTTAGACTAGATTATCATACCATGGAAATTTCAAACTGTAACACCCCTATTGTACACTCAAGCTTTACTTACTTAAAGGTGCTGCTTATGTTTTTATCATGAGGTAAGATTTGATTATGCCTTTTTTACATAGCTGTCCATGTTCTCTGTATTGTTTCTGCATTCATGTCTCTGATGTCATGTCTCAATGTATTGTGTTGTTCAGAGAACATCCTTAGCATTTATAATTTAGATACTTAAATTTAGAAAAAAAGTCATATTTCCTTTATCTTGAGTGGTGTGAGGTGAAATGTTCAGAATATGAAAAGTGATAGTGTTACAGGGAGAAGTCTAATTAACAGAAATATATTTACTGGACATGCTCTGTGTATATGAGGTGCAGATCATATATTATGTACAAAGCTTTGTTTTATGTAAGTGATTCTGTGTAAATGCCTGGGAAACATCTAAAGAAAAACTTTTTTTTGTTTGTTTTCGATTTACAGTTATTAATTTTTTGCAGCTTTTTTTTTTATTGCAACAGCCCTACTTCCTGTTTTCACCTTCCATACCCAACAGGTATCCTGGAGCTTTATTATATATATTTCATAATGTTTACCTGCATTTGTCCTTTTATGCCATCTTTTTTTCATGAATAAAGAAGAAATTCTATTTTAACATTTGCTTGCCTTCTTTAAGTAGCTCATTCATGACTGACGTTTGCACCATCTGTAATGGTTAAGTGCATTTTATTTACAGTGCGGCCACAGGCCAAAAAATGAAATTTATTCCAACTGTGTCAAGAAATAATACACAGCAGAATCACTGAATAAGGATGAGAACCAGAATTTGAGTGTTCACTTAACTCTGTTGTTGTCAGTGTGAATGTTTTATTGTTGTGGTAACCATTAAGGCCTGTTTGACTTTAAATGACGTGTATAAAATCAAATCCAGTCCATGATCGTAACCCGTTTTCTCTTCTGTTCACCATATGAGAAGGGGTGGAAGAACGTGGATAAAACTAGTCTGCCTTTATTTCTTTGCAACCACAAGGACAGCGGAAGGCACCAAACCTGAGGAAAAGGGAAAACAAGGCCTGTAAGCAAAACACATGCTCATCCCATATACTCAATAGTAGCAACATAAAAGCTACTCCAAAGGTCAGAACTGAAGGGAGCACGAAACACATCATATGCCTTATAATGTGACTGGGATATAAAACAGTGTTATAGCTGAACTGAAAACATGAAATGAAATGAAAGAAATTGATTGGCTCTGCACATCCTCCTGGGATCCAGATGCCTTGACAATGCAGTATATCCTGCCTCAGGCTATATGTCCAACTTGTATTTTAATAGTGTTTCTAGGCAATATTGTTGCCTGGGTGTGAAGTTCAGATAGGTGTGCATATACAGACAGGTGACAAATTATCTGGAAAAAAAATCCACATAAAGTGTCTTAGTAAGGTGTCGAGCCACCACAAGCCTTCAGAACAGCTTCAACGCATGTTGGCATAGAAGTCTCTGGAATTGTGCTCAAAGGATGATCACCGATCTCCCAAAAGATATTCCTTCAATTAATGTTTTGATGCTGCTGCTGGAGAGCGCTGTCTTAACACACTGGTCCAAAATCCCATAGGTGTTCAGTTAGATTTTGCTATTGTGAAAGTGCCAACATATGATTTACATCAAACCTTTCAGTGAGCTTTCATGCCTTGTGGGTGGGGGTGGAGTCATCCTGGAAGAGACCACTCCCATCAGGATAGAAATGTTTCATCATAAAAAAGATAAAGGTGATCAGTGTGAGGAACTTTGCATTGATTTGCAGTGACGCTTCCCTGTAAGGGAACAAGTTGACCCAAACCATGCCAGCAAATCAAGGCTTAATCACTTGAGTGTAGAAGCATCTGCACTTGTTATGCTTGTTCACGCCAGTTTTCCTTTAATCTGTCACCTGTCTGTATATGTATGTATCAGTGAGCTACTTGCACAAACACTTCCACGTTATAACCACGATGGTTCCTCTACTTCCGGTTCATCCACTATAACAGCAATGACACTATTTTACCCATGGTGTGTGTGGGTCTCCCGAAAATAAAAATATATGTAAGGACACTTACAAAGCTCCTTTTAGTAAGCTGGAGAAAAGCTTCAGGCTGTATCCTTCATCATACATATACTACTATGAAGGTAAGAAAATACCTAATAGAAACAAACACCCACACTAACGTTAGCCCCACACAGTTCACTGCAAATAAGATTGTGCTGTTGCTAGCGAGGTGTCTTGCTGTCACGCTGTACTGTAATGTAAACAATGCTACTGGAAATGCGAGAACCACGCTATTTCAAAACGGAAATACGTCACAGACCTGAGTGCAAGCAGCCCATTCAAAAAATTCAGAATCGGAATATTTCTTACCCAGCTCGCGTAGAGGTTTCTCCATGTCGAGGTCTGTGTAGACACGGCGGGGGTAAGGGGACAAGAGGGTGAAGTCCTCACCCTCAGAGCTGTTCATCTGCACATACACTCGCACTGCAGCCAGAGGCTCCTGGGCCTTAAAGACTGCCATCAGCGCAGAGCCGTCCATCAGACGAACCTAATGCAGGGAAGAGGGGAGGGAAGTCAGCTGCAGCACACATTACAGAGACAAACCTGCTCTAGACAGAAAAGTCTGAACATATTTGGGAACTCTACCTGTATCCGACATTCATCGTAGTCTTTCTTGGCTGGAGGAGGGCCCTGGTTCTCAGGAGGAGACTGGGCAGTGGCCTCAGAAGAAGGAGATGTCAGGGCTGTACTCGAAGAGCTACCGCCAAACTGTGAAAAGACCCACACATAATCGGTCAGTGGTGTAAAGAAGCAGTAATGTGTGAATATTCCTAGTCATATAATAATTATGTGTGTGTTGCTGGAATCAGAGCGGTTACTGTAGAGGAATTGATGAAAAAATTAACGAACCAATGAACACTGCCATGCATTTGATCTGGCAGTTTTTTTTGGTCTTTTTTAATCTGAGGCTTCAGCTGGCAATTTTCTGGCCCACAATTTAGCTCCACCCCTTTTCCCTAAAAGTAAGAGAAGCTTCTAAAAGCTACAAACTGCTCCTTTAAATAGTATTACTAGAGAAACAAGAAATAGCACCCTAGACCCTAAAACGTCCCTGTGATTGAAGTGTGGAAAAACAGGAAGCCAGCTGCATCTCATTGGTCACGTTAACAGGAAATTAAATTTTCAAAAACTCCAAAAGTAAATACCTTGCGTGCCCTCTCTTCTCTGTCGCGTGCAATCTTCTCTTTGACTCTCTGCCTGAAAGAGATCAAACACTAAATGAGAACAGAAAAGCTGCACTATAAAGATCTTTGGCACAGTTTAGTATCCAGCGCTCGCAGTACTTTGCCAATCGGTCCTCCATTTTCTCTCTCCTGCGCTGTTCAGCCAGCTGCTTCATTTCATCGTCCTGTAGCTTCTGTCGGATCTGCTGCAGCTCCTGGCCCTGTTTCCTCCTCTGTTTCTCCCTCTCCACCTCCTCCTGCCGCTCCCTCTCTCTCCTCTCCTCCTGCTTCACCCTCATCAACTCCTCAAGCCTGAGCATAAATGGAAAACATCAGCACTTGTCTTCTATATCAGCATTTGTCTTCTTTTTACTCCAAATTTAGTCCCTTTTCATGCCACCAACCTCTTAATTTGTTCTTTTTTTTCCTCTTCTGTCATTGGTTGTTTGGCATCTCCCTGTTCTGCCATCTCTCCAGCAGCTGGGTTTCATATATGATGAAAACAAGAGGCAAAAGTTACATTTACACTGCATTAATGCATTAATGAAGAGTGTGATTTTAAGAAATTAAGAGTGTGAGAAATTAGTTATGAATATATTCTTTCAGGTTTTCAACTGACAACTCGAGATCACTCTTCAGATTTAATAAGCAGCAAATCATCAAATGATCAGTAGATTGTGAAAACAATGGTATCTTTATTCATTTACATGTAAACCTAGACAATGTACTTTCACCAAAATTTATAACTCCCAAAAAGTGTTTTTTTCGATAGATGTCACCTTGAATTACTAACACTGCTTATTTAACAGACACGCTTGTCAAAATGCATCGTGTCTGTTTACCTGTAGTGCAAAAAAAAATTTATTCTCCCTGTTTGGATCATATCTCAGAAAAACATATTGTGACATAATTTATCACAATATCATTATCCTGTTTTCAGTCAGTACGACTGCATTTTGTTTTCCTGCGTTCTGCATTTGTGTGAGAATCTACGATCAGACCCAACCTTTAAAACAATGCTGTACAAGCGAGCAGTAAGGTCTTACACTCAGTGGGTTCAGAGTCAGGCTGGGACGGGCTCTGTTGTTCGTCTGAGCCTAGAACGTTCCCTGACGGTGGCACGTACGGCTCGTCTATGTCTGGATCGTTCTCGTGTTCCATCAGCCTGTGTGGGACAATAAGGACAATGAAAACAAAGCAGACCCACAGCATCATTACAGTAGTCAAACCATTACACCTACCAGTCCATAGCTCTCTCAATGCCCTGGTTGCCAGTGTGTGCTACAGCCTTCTCCCTTTCACAGCAACACAGGAATTAATCATTAGTGCAGAAGAATCATATACAGTGGATCAGAACCTGTAAAACTGATCACTTACGCTCTGTTTCTGTCAAAGCCCATCTCCAGGAGGCTTTCTAACGTCGTGCACTCTGCCATGCTGCTGAAAAGAAAGCATATTTAAAAAATATTACCCATTCCTATCAGTTTATTAGAGCCAAATATAGCATCTGGGTGTGATTTTACCCCAAATTAACTTCCCGTATCTTATGTTTGCAGTCGAGTTTAACGCTAGCTATAGCTGTTATATGATTTGCTAGCTTATTTAACACATAAACTGGACAGCTAGCAAAGCATAATGTATATTTTTGTTTACTGACTTGTTAGCAGGTTAGGCGAACTAGTTCCCTTGATATTAAAACTAAAAGCTTGCACTAATGTCACACTTTTTTCTCTCTCTCTTATGCCTAATGCCACACATAACCTGTCCTCATCAAAAACAAGTTAACGGTCAGTGCTGAAGCTGTGCACTAGCTAACCATTAGCCAACCGGCTAAATAGTGCATTGTCAACTAACGTTCAGAATTCCTAGCCTAGCTAGCTACAGAGCTGCTTCTAAACTATTTACACATATTAGCCCATGTTACATTTTTAAAAATACAAATCAATCTAAAATCTTAACGTTACACAAAAATGTGCAAAAATCACATTAATGATTTTTAATGATGTATTAGCCATATTAGCTAGTTAGCATAACAGTTTCTTACATAGCAGCTCTCTCGTCCACACACAATTACGGCACAAACAGAGGGACAAAAAGTCCAAACGCGATTCGCTCAGTGTTTCCTGAAACCAAGCCTGAGATTCTAAAGACTTTTCTATTTACTTCTTGAATGAAAAAAAAAAAGAACCGTTAAGCTACATGATTAAAGAATACGTTTATACAGTTCATAATACAACTCAATTTCCACTAAACTAAGCCGTGGGTAGTGTACTGAGTAAGGAATAATACAGGGGGCGTGTAGTAAAGGAAAATAATCAACAATGGGGTGATGTTATGAAGCTTGACATGAAGCAGAATTACATTCTCCACCCTGAAGTTGATTATTTGTTTTATTTAATTTCTGCACAACCCAATGTTTTCTTCGTATACCACAGCAACAACTACAAGTTTTAATTTTTGAATGACACGACATACACTATATGACCAAACGCATGTGGACAACAGACCATCAGAAGACAACAGACCATCAGAACCAATTGTGGTTCTTCCCCAAACTGTTGCCAAAAAGTCAGAAGCACTGAATTGTACAGGATATCTGTGTATGCTGTAGCATTACCATTTCCCTTCACTGGAATTAAAGAGCCTAGCCTCTAGGCCTAGTTGTAGATGATGTTGAGTGTCCACCATACAAGTCCTTGTGAATTAGTTCTTACAATAGAAATGATAATGATAATGTAACGAGTGCATTAATATAAACCTGTGATTTGTCTTTCAGCCGGAACTATTGTCAGTGCTGCTGCTATAGAAAATGAATCAACACCTTCTGACCAATCAGACTTGAGAATTCACCAGCGCCAAGGTTTAATGTATTTATAATAAAATGTGCAAACCGGATGCAGTATAGGGAGCGGGGCTTGTTACTTATTGAAGGCATGAATGTGTAATAATCTACTAACCACTGCAGTACTCAGCAAACAAGCAATAAGGAACTCAGGACAGCACACTGCAGGCTGTCTATCCAAGGTGTTACAGGTAATGTTCTCTCCCAATTTCGACTTTTACCTCTCTGTCTAGATTTTAGCCACTAAAAGCAATTCTGATCTGCACACATCTAGACTTTTGTGTTGTTATATATTTGAACTCTGCTTAAATCACCAGATACTGAGAATACTTCCTGTATCCTACATTACAGTCACATGAGGAGAAAGCTGCAAAAGGTAGGTGGATCATTTCGTTTGAAAGGTGGTTATAGAAAATAGAAACAATTTACACTTATAATGAAGGTCTAATGTGGCATATTATTTTTGGCATACTATTATATATGGTAGTATGCTCTTTTGATATAGCCCCCACTTTTATAGAAAAGTCTTTGTACAGTAGTTGTTGAATGAGATATCGCTCTGTGTGTTGGACAAGCTTATTGCAAAGCTCCAGTGAAAATATGTCTCTCACGCAATTTACAATAAAAACTTTTTGTAAATTGTGTGAATCTGGATTTTGTGTTAATTAAAAAAAAGGTTTCTTAAACATATTTTAAAGCCTGTTGTTACAGGGGTCAAAGTGTGTAAATTCAAATTGTTTTATTGTTGCTTTCAAGGAAATAGGACAGGAGTGGGTAAAGTTCATTGTCCAAGTGCTTGACATACTGAGAGAACAGAACAGATAGGATAGGATTATAACACAGAGAAGAGCATGTGACACTGCAGAGTAGCTAAAATTTAAAATAAAAAAAAAATAAAAAAAGGAAACGTAGACATGCATAACCATTTGCTAGATTTATAACCTCGAAGTAAGTAGCAAGGTAAAAATACCTACAATATTTGGATTCTTAATAATGTCTGTGGTAATTGTGTATCTATAATATAAACACCAAGCTATTTTGATTGTTTTCTTCATTGTGTTGAACTTTTTAGCATGTGTACCAGACGACCTCCATCTGAGAGCTACACTTGCAAATGCAGATGCCATTTTCAGGTCCAGGTGTGGTGCTCGCTGGATGTAACAGTCTCTCCATATGGAAAACTTCTAAGTGCCAGTGGAGGAGCTGTTACCTGCAGAGAGTCACCAAGAGCTTCCCCAAGAAGCCACGGACAGTCAGCAGTCTTCAAACTACTAATGAACTAATAAACTATTAATAAACTCAATAACAGTAAAATGCAGTGTTTAGCAAGTTTTTTTTATTGTAAGATTAGATTTCTGGTACACTTTTCTCAGATGACTCTTTTATATATATATCAGGACATGCAGTTATTGCTCTTATATCAGGATGTATTGCTGCCTTGCACCCAATGTTCTCAGGACAGGCTCCAGACCTACTGCAACCCTGATCAGGTTAAAGTGGTTATTGAACATGAAGATGAATGCATGAATGAATGAATGAACAAATGCATGAATGAATGAATGAATGAATGAACAAATGCATGAATGACCTGGTGCCATTTTCTGTGATGCCATTTTCATAATTGCTGCAGTTTTTTTCATATATTTTGATATATTTGATACAGCCACACGTATAAAGAAAAGTTCCTCAAGGGTTGTTTGGCTCATTAATGAATCTCGGCTTCCTAATTGACTTCTACTTGGAACTTTTTCAGAAAGGGAAACGCTTTATTGGAGAATTCTACATAGAAGGGTATAGAAGAGACAAACTGAAGAACCCTTTAGTGTCCTAGATGAAACTTTTTTTCCACCAGTCGTCTACACCTGCATTTACAAATCCTTCTCCTTTATTGAACTCAAACCTCAGAGTAGATTAATTCCAGTCCACTATATCAGGACATGCAGTTATTGCTATTACCTCTGTCAAAAACATGCCAGCAGGTAGATTAAGTACTCTAAGGGTGTTTTCACATATTTTTAAATGAACCATACTCAGTCTTGTTAAAGTGCACCAGAAAAGGAATTGACTGCAAATGGCCTCAGTGCTTTTGGAGTTCACAATACAAGTGGACTCAGAAGGGGACTCCGTTGTCTTTCTGTTAATTTTAGCATTGACGAGATCTCTGACCACTTGTTTTTCACACCACAACTCCTTTACCATAGATTAATACTGAATATATGTAACACTGAATAGTGTCATTGAAAATGGTTGCTTTACATGATGCTATCATTTGCTGAAATGCTATGATTTGGATGAAAAACAGAGCAGGCAAATCAAATTTGAAGTGAAATACCAGAAGCATTTTTGATGCTGAACCATCAAAATCAACACATGCTTCATGCCATAGCGCCACTGACTGTTTAGCTCACGCGAGTGGTTGGGGTGGACAAAAAACATGAATACACTGCATATATTACAAACATACTGTATACTAATAGTATTATACAGTAACTAATGTTCCTGTCACTGACACAATACTATTATTACTGCTGCTCTATAGCTCTATAGCATAATTGCTAGTGAAACAGTGGCTCTACTAGCACATCTGTCACGTTGCTCCCTAACATGTTGACCTTATTGTGGGACCACACCCTACGGAAAGCCATTCGAGTTGTTTTTCTGTCAGATGACAGAAAACTGGAGCTGTGTATGTACAGCAACTCTCAAGTTCTTTATCTATAAAGCAAAATATGAAGTCGACTGAGACCACTTTGTCTTCACAATGTACAAATCAACTGGACCACAAAAAAGTGGCTTGTGGGTCACATTAGAGGGGTCTGAGTTTATTTGTTGTGTTTACTTTTGTACAAAACATGTTACGTCATCAATCTGAGATGACTTGGAATGCTAAAATGGACCAAGTGTGAAAATACCCTAGGTGTGAGAATGTGTGCGTGCATGGTGCACATCCAGGTGATCCATCCAGGATGTATTGCTGCCTTGCACCCAATGTTCTCAGGACAGGCTCCAGACCTACTGCAACCCTGATCAGGTTAAAGTGGTTATTGAACATGAAGATGAATGAATGAATGAATGAATGAACAAATGCATGAATGACCTGGTGCCATTTTCTGTGATGCCATTTTCATATATTTTGATATATTTGATACAGCCACACGTATAAAGAAAAGTTCCTCAAGGGTTGTTTGGCTCATTAATGAATCTCGGCTTCCTAATAGACTTCTACTTGGAACTTTTTCAAAAAGGGAAACACTTTATTGGAGAGTTCTACATAGAAGGGTATAGAAGAGACAAACTGAAGAACCCTTTAGTGTCCTAGATGAAACTTTTTTCCACCAGTCGTCTACACCTGCATTTACAAATCCTTCTCCTTTATTGAACTCAAACCTCAGAGTAGATTAATTCCAGTCCACTTTCATTCCATCCCTACTTTAACTGGGATCAGATTACCTTTATTTGGCCGAACATACCTGTGCAATATGAGCAAATGAGATGTTTGGAAGGAAAATTCCTTGGTAGGGGTTAGTCTGGGAGCAGGAGTGGGACACACTCGCCTCAGTTGTACTTCGTCTGATTGATTTAAGACTGATTTAAGAGGGGATTCATGCACTGCTGCTAATCTGTGTTGGTTTCATGTTCCTTGTAAGAAACGCCTAGGTGTACGCAGGTATACACAGTGGACATTGTGTGTCCCAAAACAACAGGTGAATCATTTATTTGTAAAATCACAATATGTGTATAGTGCCTTGCCTGTGATGGATGGTTAAAAGTATGTTAAATAACAGGGTAAGGTATTTTTAATTAAAGTAAAGTGTGACAGTGACAAATTATTTTTAGATTAATTAAAAAAACCTCTTGCATATTTTATTTCCTTAAATATGACTAATCCTTATACCTCATAAATTATGAAACTATGTTAAAGTTTGTTGCATTTGAATTCCCTTTTTTTCCCCCATGTGCTGCACGTGACAATCAACTCGTAC
Organism: Pangasianodon hypophthalmus; assembly: GCF_027358585.1. Classification (NCBI taxonomy): domain Eukaryota; kingdom Metazoa; phylum Chordata; class Actinopteri; order Siluriformes; family Pangasiidae; genus Pangasianodon; species Pangasianodon hypophthalmus. The sequence goes on from NC_069716.1 coordinate 22,339,911, forward strand.
ATGATTTTTAAGCAAATATAGTTATTCAAATCAAGAGCTATTGCTGCATTTTGGCTCATCCTTGGTCACTGGCAATGAATATTTAAAGGACACTACTTGATTTATTTTTACATCTCATTTTTTTGCTGACTTCACCCAATCTGCTGTACACTTTACACTTGCTAGAACTTACACATTATTCTGTATTGCGTTAAAATGGATTCATTTTCACTTAGATGAATATCTAACGAGTAGCACTTTTCATTAAATCTGCGCCTTTTAACAAACACAAACACGAAGCACGCACATAAACCGTACACATCTGATTTGCACGTCATTTGCCTCGTGGTCGCGAGAGTGCAGCTGTGACAAGCAGCTGTGGTGCGCGTGAGCTGCGGTGTACAAGCTCGCATCCTTACACATGGACTGGAAATCAATCATGCTGCAATCTGCACTAAATCTCACACAAACAGTAAACTGAAACACTACATCACCCTGCTTTACATTTCAACATGCTATTAGTTACTATAATACAACCACACAGACTTTTACAATAATAAAAAAGAAAACTGTCAGCCTGTTATTTGGTATGCTGCCAATGCAATGTACAAAATGGGGCTATGTGAAAAAATAGCATACTACCATATATAATAGTATGCCAAAAATAGTATGCCACATTAGACTGTCATTGTAAGTGTAAATTGTGTTAAGTTGTACTGAAAACCGCTTTCTGTCGGTTTGTATTCCTAATCTGCATACTACAAAACCAAATATTACATAAAAAAGTAAATCTGTAGTTAACTGTGATACTTATTTAGTACGGAAGTGTGCGTGTTGAAACGAGGACTTTTATTTTGAAAGGAAGATTTAGTTCCGCTTTTCTTGTTCAGGCGGAGTACAGTTGGCGCAGTCGATTCGGAAAAGTACTTAAATGGTTTCTGGCTTTCTGCAGCAGCACGTCTTTCGTTTTCATAGAGGAAATAAAAGTGACATTTGGCAGTGAGTGTTCCCAGATTGGACACAGCTTCACACTCTAGGATTTGTAAAAGAGAAGTCCACTGTAGCGGGTGAGCTCAGTGATTGAGTAGCAGTGGAAGCTCGGGGAGGAGGTGACTGTAACACGGGCGGAACCGCCTCAACTTTCCAACAGCAAGTCTCCTGTCTGCCTGCGTGGAGAGCGCGTTTTTACACTTCTCCTGCCCCAGAGATTGGTGAAGTAGCCTGTTTCTGTAGCCCACCATGTTTAGTTGGTCCAAAAGGAACGGGAAGAAAGAGCCGGAGCTTTTTCAAAATGTCTCCGAGGGGCTGAAGCGCCTGTACCGCCACAAGCTCTTCCCCCTGGAGGACACCTACCGCTTCCACGACTTCCACTCCCCGGCGCTGGAGGATGCCGACTTCGATAATAAGCCCATGGTGCTTCTGGTCGGTCAGTATTCCACCGGAAAAACGACCTTCATCCGGCACCTGATGGAGCAGGATTTCCCCGGGATGCGGATCGGACCGGAGCCCACCACAGACTCGTTCATAGCGGTGATGCACGGAGAGCAGGAGGGGGTCATCCCGGGCAACGCGCTGGTGGTGGACCCGAAAAAACCCTTCCGGAAACTCAACGCCTTCGGAAACGCTTTCCTCAACAGGTAGCGATCAGCAGTGATGTGTGCTCTTTATACACATACTAATCCACCACATTCAGGGGTGCAAGTGGGAAATTCGGCCTCCCTGACAGCTTAATGCACTCAAACCAAGTTTCCACTGACCCCAGTGTCTGAGCACTTGAAATCTGCAACTCTGACTACACTGTGATCCTGTGATCTGGTTTTAACACTGTGATCCTGTGATCAGGTTTTAACACTGTGATCTCGTTTTAACACTGTGATCCTGTGATCTCGTTTTAACACTGTGATCCCGTGGCCTGGTTTTAATAATGTGATCCTGTGGTCTGGTTTTAATACTGTGATCCTGTGATCTGGTTTTAATACTGTGATCCTGTGATCTGGTTTTAACACTGTGATCCTGTGATCAGGTTTTAACACTGTGATCTCGTTTTAACACTGTGATCCCGTGGCCTGGTTTTAATAATGTGATCCTGTGGTCTGGTTTTAATAATGTGATCCTGTGGTCTGGTTTTAATACTGTGATCCTGTGGTCTGGTTTTAATACTGTGATCCTGTGGTCTGGTTTTAATACTGTGATCCTGTGGTCTGGTTTTAATACTGTGATCCTGTGGTCTGGTTTTAATACTGTGATCCTGTGGTCTGGTTTTTATACTGTGATCCTGTGGTCTGGTTTAATACTGTGATCCTGTGATCTGGTTTTAGGACTGTGATCCTGTGATCTAGTTTTAACACTGTGATCCTGGGGTCTGGTTTTAGCACTGTGATCGTTTGATACTGGGGTCTGGTTTAATAGTGATCCTGTGGTCTGGATTAATAGTGTGATCCTGTGGTCCAGTTTAATAATGTGATCGTGTGATCTGGTTTGACACTGTGATCCTGTGGTCTGGTTTAATACTGTGATCCAGTGATCTGCTTTAACACTGTAATTCTGTGATCTGGTTTTACGCTCTTATCCTATGCTCACGTGCTCTGGTTTAACAATGTGATCTAGTGTAACACTGATCATGTGATTCTGTGATCTGGTTTAACATTGCTGTCCTCTGGTCTGGTTTAACACCATAATGTGGTTTAACATCTAGTCAGTTAGTTATGGCAATAGTTAAGGTAATATGGTATCCAAGGTGGTCCTCTGTAAGCAGCCATCCATAAACATTCATTTGGAAAATAGCCCAGTGTTTAAATGTTGGGTTGGAGGCTACACTCTGAGAAAAAGGGTACTAAACTGTACCTTTCCTTGTCATTGGGGTGGTTTTGCACCCTGTAGTAAGCACACACCTTTATTACTTTTAGTATGTATCTTTTACCTTTAATTAGTTTTTAGAGTAAAGCTTTATAGTCTACTAATGCACCTTAAATAAGTTTTAATGGTAGACTATATATACATTTTCTCATGAAAGAGGGTGTCGCCCCAGCGACAAGGAAAGGTATAGTTTTAATTTTTTCTGTGAGTGTGTAGACTCAGACTTGGGTGAGTTCATTGCTGTTAATCTACGGCAATCTGTGGGCCAGATGAAGTGGTTTTGGGCCAGATGAAGTGGTTTTGGGCCAGGTTCTTACTCATTTGCTATCAGGGTGTGTTTGTGAATCATGTCATTACAATTGCATAAGTTGGAAAATTACTGAATTTGATTGCATTGCTGTTTGGTTAGATGTATCAAGAACTCACTAAAAGAATAATCTTTTAGAAAAAAATGTCAAGGTCTGTTTAAAAGCCTTGATGCGATTATGTCACCACGCATTGAGATATGTATTAAAGCGCATCAGTGAGTGAGTCGTAAATGCGATATGGTTAGAGATTGTCAGGATGATTGTGACCCAAATGTTTTCAGACTGTTTTCAGACTTGTGGGTACGGTGATTCAACCAACACTCACAGAAACACTCACGTGGAAACAGCTGATATTATCCAAGGTGCTTAGAACACACAGTAGAGTATGACTGAAATCTCGGTGATTTGTTGCACCAATCATTTGCACATGATGGCTTTTTTAATATTAGCATGACTAAAGCCAATCTTGTAATAATGATTAACCAATGATCTATTGAGAAGCCATACGTGTCACTTTGATTCACGTTGCTGATAAAGCGATTGCCGTTAGCGCACCTGGCCACCACCCACCTACAACAGCGGCTTGTACTGACTCTGAACTACAGAAAGTGAAACAGTAAGTCATTTGGTCCTACTCTCTTAACAGGGATTTTCCAACCTACTCAAAAAATACATCCAGGCTTGCTTTTGCCAATAAATGAGTGTGGCTAGATTTGACCATACTCCATCTAACATGTAGTACACATGTCCAGTTTCTTAGACTGAGTTGATAGTGAGTCATTCAGACTAGTCACACAAAGAAGGTCACTGGAAAATAACCATTATTTGGTGACAAACACACACACACACGCACACACACACACACACTGCGTCATGCTTGGCAGGTAGGGACTATCCGTGCTGTCAGATGAAACTTGTCTGATCTAAGAATTTATGTAATCGAATAGAGCATGAATTTTGAGTACAGCATGTCCTATCTAATCGAGAGGATGTAACATGGGCTGATATTAGAGTTTTTTCACTGGTGAGGCAGAATTAACTTCACTTAGTACCTTTTGCAGAAACATCTTGTTTTCTACATCTTCATATTTGACTTTTTGGTATTTCAAAATAAACCAAATCCTTACGCTTAGGGGCAGCCCAGGATTACTCTACCCAAATGAGTTTCATTACTCTTCGGCTTATTCATTCAGTCACTCAGTTGCTTGTCAAAACCAAAGCGAGTGTGAATGTGATAAAACCTAATGTTTTTTTGGGAACTGACTCTGCAAGATATTGTGCAGCTGCTGGTAAGAAATTTACACTAGATATGCTGAAGCAGGATTTTTTCCAAGCAAAACAAGCCTTGAGGCAGGAGTTAGTTCTCATTCTGGTCGCTGAACTCTCTCTTCCCCTGACCTTTAATGGGAGCACTCCGGAGAGAAAAGTCACCATCAGCCCTGTAGAGTTTAAGGTCGGTCAGAATGAAGAGTGAAACAGGAATTAGTTTACCTAGCCTGCACTTTTGTGTAATCACTTGTTTGTTTCCTGTAGTTGCTGTATGGCCCTCACGTGTCAGTGCTTCTCTATTATTCTGTGTCTGATCCCTGTTATTCACTGCTTTCTGTGCTGGAAGCATGACTGAACCTGATCTAGCAGGCTGTCTTACTAGAATAACAATACTACATTCAAATTCAATCCTAGCAGACACACACATACACACACACATTCAGAATGACTGCATGAAACAAGCCCTGGTCATTGGGTTTAGGCTGGTCCGTAGAATTGCAAGCACATTTCTGAAAATGGTAAGAAATTGTTCTATGGGGCTTGTTGCTGTGATCTCAGAGGACACACTTACTTTATTGCTTTCTCTGTTGTTACTCTTTTTTAAACTTTTTTTTTTTAACCCCATTGTATCTCAGATTTGTCATTTCTCTACAAGCATACAAAATCTTCACTAGTAGGTTAAGCCCGATCCTAGATGGCTTCCCATTCACTTGCTTTGTGCCCTACGAAGGGAAGAATGTAATAGAGCTGTACACCCTACCTAGTGCCCTCATGCATAGTGTTGTATGCCCCTATGCATAACGCTGTGTTTTTACTGTAAACTCAATATGGCCATTTTCCAAATCCCACCCACCTAGCTAGTTCTCCCCTATACAGCAACAGAGGAAGGTGTGGCCTGCTTTTTACTTGTGCACATTTGCGTTGTGACGCAGAAAGGGGGATTATGGGTAAGCATGGCACGCAGTAACATGCTAGCTCGGTTCCTGCCAGAGAGCCAACTGTGCATTGTGTGTAACTGCGGTGCTGTGCGTCGACCGGCCTTCAGGTGAATGTTGATTGGTTGATGGAGAGGTGTATCCGGTTGTGTAATGGAGAGGTGTATCCGGTTGGAAACAATGTGATGAGACGTCGTTACATTTATTCCATGGTTTTAATAAAATTCAAAATAATATTGTTCAATTCGGAGTAGCATTGTTCCATATACAGTATATCTCAAGAGTAACTAGTAAAATGTTCAACAATAAAATAATCATTTTTTTCCTAATTGCATCCATTACTTTTGTCTTTTATGGATGTACTCGTGATCCCCAACTACTTTTTGAATGTGTAGTCTGTTAAAGATAACAGCTTGAGGAATAAAGAATAACACTTCAGAAATGCTTTATTAGAATTCACGTTTTGTAATTGAGCTTTCTTTTTTCCCAGCACTTTTCAAAGACAAAGCTGTGCCTGTGTTTTCTTCTATTTACACCTTTGTTTATGCTTTTTTTTTTTTTTTTTTTTTTTTTCTCCCCTTTGTAAGTTGTGGTTTGGTTCCCCAAATGTATGTGCACGTATGAAGACCTCACCCTATGCTAGCGTCTGTGCATGACGCCCTGACAAGCTTGCAGAAATGCACTTGCAGAAGTATAAAATAAGCCCTGAAGGCTAGCACACACTTCCTCTGACACACATCAAACCATCTACAGCATTCTTTTTGAAGTACTGCTCGTGCTACGTCACAGGGCAGTGTAATACACTCTGAGGAAAGCACCAACTGCTCCGTTCCACATACATGAGCTCACAGACGCCCAGTGTCGCTCTGATTAACTGGGAAGAGATTAATGCCGTCCCTCCCACTCGAACTTCGAACTCACTTTCTCTCAGCAGCAGGGCTGAGGCTTTTCTGTTGCGCCATTTGGGAGGACTTTCAGCTGTTTCAGAAGAATGTTCTGGCTGAATCTCTCATCTTATGACTAAGCTTGGCTTTTGGCATTGCATTTGAATTCTTAACGAGTGGTGAGACAGAACAGAGTTGCAGAACAAAAGAAGATGTATATAGAGACAAACCGAACCAGAGGGCAAAGTTAATGTGATAATGAGGTGGAAGAATGAGCTCCTCTACACATTAAGACCACAGTCTATCAGGAAGAAGTTGTGTCTATTTGGTTTTTAACTTAAATGGGCTTTTAAATGCTTTATTTCTAGAATACAATGTGAACATTTTATTGCAGGAATGTCCCCTCTTAGTCGTGCCAGTAATCTGATCTTTGACATGAGCAAATAAACTATGCACAAGCTTCTAGTTTGTGTGACGGCATGAATTTTCATTTTCTCTAAGGACACACTCACAGGAAATTATTGTTTACATTGGATAGACAGTAACTGCCACTGTCAGTCCAACCACACACACATACACACACACACACACACACACACACAGAAAACATGGTATAATTAATATGCTTTTATGAAAGAAGATTCCTAGACCTTTACAGCAGCATTGTGAGTCATGTGATCCAGGTGTAATTGAGGCCTGACAACCGAATGTGTGCAAACCCCCCAAACCCGTTTTACAAATTTTCATACTTTTTTTTTTTTTTCCCTCCTTCTCTCTCTTTGTTGCTGTCTCTTTCTGCAGGTTTATGTGTGCTCAGCTGAAGAATCCTGTCCTAGAGAGTATCAGTATCATCGATACCCCAGGCATCCTGTCGGGGGAGAAACAGAGGATAAGCCGAGGTCAGCAACTCCCCTGGGGATGTTTCTCTCTCTGTATTTCCTTTATCTTTCTCTTCTTCGAAATGCTTTCTCTTGCACAATCTCCGCATTTGGTGTCACATTTACTATGATTTACTAAGCCTAGTTTCTCTGCTTCTGTGATGCACTTTACTATATTGGCATATTTTCCAAATTTTAGAGTGCATACCACACATTTAGCCTCCATTCTTCTTCAGCACCACATGTGAAATAAATGTCATGCAGCACAGCAGTGCGTTGTGCTCTATGACTCTCAAATCCATGCCGCACTATATGCAATGAAATGCGACATTTTTCACCAACTGAAGAAGAGGAAGTGGTAAACTAAGCAAAGCAGAAGCAAAAGTCCCTGAACTCCATCAATCCACCGCACACTCCCCATGACCAGGACATGCGTGTAGGGCACTATAAGTGGAATATAACAGGATATTAACTCACTGAAGTGTAACCACAGTTTTTCCACTCGTTCTCTTATTTTAGTACCATAGTGAAAGTCAGAGTTGTTCATGAGAAGTTGTCTGATTAGATGGCAGAAAAATCTTCATGCTTCATGTTCATTATTTTCAGTTCCCACATATGCTGCCTCAATCCACACACAAACACAGATATGCAACTGACATTTCATGCATGCTGTGTTGTTAGTGAGATGTGTGCATTTGCATAGGGGCATGTAAGCGCCAGTCAGTGGGCTCAGGATTCGTTTTGTTTTAAGTATAAACAGCTTTGTCTATGCAAAATGGGTTTCCCTGCTGTTTAGCCCTTTTAATCTTTTTTCTTTTTTTCCTTTTTTTTTTTTTTTTTTTTTTGCTGTACCATGGCAGTCAAATTGCATGGTGTATATTAGATATTTAGGTCTTCAGTGTGATTTCTGTGAATTTTTAGCTGTATAGATAACAGCAAATCGTACGTATGTTTTAATGCACAACTGCTTTAATTTCACTTTTATTTGTATAGTGTTATGAACAATGCAGCTTTACAGAAATCTGGATCTAGATTTCGGTCCCTAATGTGCAAGCCAGAGGTGACAGTGACAAGCAAAAATTCCCTGAGGCGACATGAGGAAGAAACCAGACTCGAAATGGAAGCCATCCTCTTCAGGGTGACACCGGATAGTGGGATTATAAATCTATACAGTATACAGGTGTAGAAGAGTAGAGACAAACAGTACTAAGTCTGCTGAAAGGAAGTTCATTATGAGCATATTTTGAATAAGAGTACTGGGATGAGCACAGGAAAGTCGTTATGATTACTGCAACAGTTGAGTACAAATCTACTGTATACAGGTCAGATTATCCACTGAAGCCAGGGTGTGGCTTTGGTATAAACTGGCTTTTGAGAATTGGAAATCTTTAGGGTTTCATTGTGGGACCTTCCACAGCAGCAGAAGAGGAGTCACAAATGGCGCTGCCCACTCTCTGCCATTCCAGTGCTTTAATTGATTAATGTTTAGCTAAGTTTGATGACCTCCTTTTAGAATATAATGACTCTCAGCATACCCTGTGTCCCCTCAAATAGCACTTTTAGCTTCTTTTTTTTCCTCCAGAGAAACTACTTCTTTCACAGCTAGAGTTATGTGGCATGATGGAGATGGATAGTCCAGTGTTCATATTTGTTGGAAGGCCATGCCATACAATAAGTATTCCTTATTGTAGACTATAAGACTTTAATTTGGTGAAAGTAACATAGTGCCTTTTTAGGTGCACCAGCCCTTTAAAAAATGCATAATCACAAACACAATACAGCATTACTCACTCAGACGCATGTGCAGGTGAGCTGTGAGCACCAGTGAAACTTTTATCATTTTCAAATCAGGAATTTCTGTTCCTGTTGCTGCTCAGTGAAGAGCCTCAATACACATTTGAGTTTGATGTTTCACCAGGCATGGTTTCCTGTCAACTACCCCAACCCCATCTGCTATGATGGGTCCTATCCAGTGAATCATAGTCATTTTGGATTCTCACGGGCCTGTGTGAGCTCACTGTAACCCTAAGGAGGAAATGGCACATCCAGCAGCAGCAGTTTGGGAGCAGACTCTAGCTGACACTGCACATAGTCAGCGCAAGCATGGCTGTCTTAAAGGGCCTGTACTCAAAAGGCCTTTGTGTTCAAGCCTTGCCTGGAGTTAATGTTGTAACCTCATGCCACTGCTTAGTTTTCCCTGTGATGGCTTTGGTCTATTTATTCATTACAACAGTCTGAATCTCTTGATTTTGACTCTTTTTTGCAGCATGATTTGACTCACTGCTACAAGCTAATTGTTGACATCATTAGAGTATCATCTACAGCCCACATTGTGCTGCTGTTTTACTGCTGACGCGTCTGTCTGTGACAGATTTTAGAATGGCTGTGGGGCGGGGTTTAGGGCTTCAGGATGAGTGTGGGTAATTCTGCACTGGTGCGAAGTGCACAAGTCCTACGTATCAGTAACTGAAACTCAGAAACTAAAATGTATTATTGCAGAGAGAAAGAAGGGAGAGAGCCCTAGTCTCTGTTAGTCATGGTGGTTTATTAAGCATAAGAAATTGTTTAGGTGAAAGTGAATGACCTGCACAGTCACGTAAAATTTTTTCACAAACTTGAGAATGAATTTATCTGAATCACATGTATAAGTTAGCATGTGTATTTGTCCAAAAAAAAAAAAATCACTTAAATGTGAATAAACTAAATCTTTCTCACAGTTTACCCACAGTTAATAATAATGAATTCACTAAAGCAATAAGCTGTTAGATAAAATTCTCCAAAAATGTGTTATCAAGTATAAAATATGAAAATAAAATGATATTCTCCATGGTTCTCAAAGTGTGGTCTGGGCGGCATGCAATTTTCTAATTATGTTACAGTGGTAGAAATCACAATCCTATATTAATTTATATTATTATGCCTTAAATCACGCCAACTGGAAGCTAATGCCAATTTTATTAAAATGGGTTCCATGTGAAGTTGAGGAAAAAACCTCTCTGGTTCCAATAAATAAACAAAATTATTGTACACATAATTTTCTTTTAATTAGCCATATTATTTGTAAAATAAAATATGTACTGAGGGCGTCGGTTGAATTTATTATACGGTTAAAGGGGTCCCTGGATGTAAAAAATGTTGAGAACTCCTGCTGTAGTGCATTAGCAGGGAAACTTGCACTCATCTGCTTTTCTTCATTGGAGGACTGGAATCAACTTTGTGTCATAGAATTGAAAAGCTGTTTGGCAGAAAGTTATGTTTCCATTTGAACCCCTGACATGCCCTCATGTTTACTTTACTTTACTCTCTCTCTCTCTCTCTCTCTCTCTTTAACACATACACACACACAGATATCTGTGGTAAGCAGAGTCTCTGACTACGTGGCTGTGTTTTTGGCATTTAACACCAACTGCATTCTTCTCAGATCACATGACAGCCCTTCTAATCAAAACCATAATACATTCCCTTCACTTTATTCCCATATGGCTCACTGCCTTCATGCCTGCTGTCTTCCCGGCACTGGGAAACACATGCTACATTGTTTTACGTTGCTTTGTGGGTTTGCTTTATTGTATTTTTTTTTAAATCCTCCTAAGCTCTAGTGGGTTACTCACTACAAAACTGTTTGTCATCATTGCAGCCAAATGCGTCACCTCTACAGCCCACCCTGTTCCACAGTGTCTCCACTGGTTGCTGTGACTTAGCTGTCCAATCCTGGGATATAATTCTCCATAAGTCCCAGAAGGCCACAGCACAGTGATGTTTAGCTTTCTACCTCATTTAGCACATTTGATACAACACATCAGCTAATTACCAAGGCCTTTAGAGATTAAATATCTGGTCTGAAATGTCTGTAGGGCTGTGGTCCTTTAGGATTGAGTGTAATATACAGGGACTAAGTACACTAAAAGGCAGTGTAGAGCTCAAAGCATTAGGAATAGAGTAGGGTTGGGCAATATGGCAAACATATGTAATACTTTGACATCTTCACAATACACTGTATACATCATGAGGGCCAACAAAGTCACAATATTACTATATCTCAATATTTTCTAGTCCTAGAAGAGAGTATGACTGCATGAAAAGTTCACAAGCATCTCTGATTAACCTTTTCTCTTTGACCTCTTGTAGGCTATGACTTTGCGGCTGTACTCGAGTGGTTCGCCGAGAGGGTGGATCGCATCATCCTGCTCTTCGATGCCCACAAGCTGGACATCTCGGACGAGTTCTCCGAGGTGATAAAAGCCTTAAAGAACCATGAAGACAAGATGCGTGTGGTATTGAACAAAGCAGACCAGATCAGCACACAGCAGCTGATGAGGGTGTACGGTGCCCTTATGTGGTCACTAGGGAAGATCATTAACACCCCGGAGGTGGTGCGGGTCTACATCGGCTCATTCTGGGCGCAGCCTCTCCATGTTCCAGATAACAGGAAGCTGTTTGAGGCTGAGGAGCAGGACCTTTTCCGAGACATCCAGAGTCTTCCACGGAACGCTGCCTTGAGAAAGCTGAATGATCTGATTAAGAGGGCACGTCTTGCCAAGGTAAGGAAGTTGAGGAATTTTGCCTCTGGTTCATATTACTTTATTGCTGTTTTATTTAACGCTAATCTGTTCCTGCATGATCCACAAAACCGCAATTGCTTAAGCTTACACCCCATTTTTCACAAGAGGTCGTGAAACATCATAACATCATTGTGTTCCACAAATGGTGAAGCAGGAACTGGGTTGTTAAATCTCATTATATGTGTCAATGCTGCTTTTTCCCAGGTTCACGCTTACATCATCACGTCTCTAAAGAAGGAAATGCCCAGCATGTTTGGCAAAGACAACAAGAAGAAAGAACTGATTGCCAACCTGGGTGCCATCTATGAGAAGATTGAGAGAGAACACAACATTTCTCCAGGGGACTTCCCAAACCTCAAGAAGATGCAGGTAATGAGATTTGCATATCCAGAAAAAGAGACTAGTTCAGTATGGGGAATTCCTTAAAAGCAAATTCATCTGTGAAATGTGATAAATAAATTACTAGCATTAGGTTTAATTATTTAAAAATGAATTGCTTTTGCTGAGCTTAACTGAAAATAATTTGGTGACTATGGCTGCTTTCAGATGTGTTCAGAAATTCAAATATAGCAAATTTTTCATATAAAGAATAAACTGTGAGGTGAGTATTTAGTAACACAATGCTGCTTACTTCCCTCTACAGGACGCCCTGGCTGCCCAAGACTTTGCCAAATTCCCCGCCTTGAAGCCCAAACTGCTGGAGGCTGTGGAGGACATGCTGGCCAATGACATTGCCAAGCTCATGGCACTCGTGCGCCAGGAGGAGGCAGCCATGCCTTCTCAGGCAGTGAAGGGCGGAGCCTTCGAGGGCACCATGAATGGGCCATTCGGCCACGGTTACGGTGAGGGTGCCGGTGAGGGCATCGATGAGCTGGAGTGGGTGGTAGCTCGTGACAAGCCATCCTATGATGAAATCTTCTACACTCTCTCACCCATTAATGGCAAGGTGTCGGGCGCTGCTGCCAAGAAGGAGATGCTGAAATCCAAGTTGCCTAATACAGTGCTTGGCAAGATCTGGAGCCTGGCTGATGTGGACAAAGATGGCTTCCTGGATGATGAGGAGTTTGCGCTGGCCAACCATCTGATCAAGGTGAAGCTGGAAGGCTACGAGCTGCCCGCCAAACTGCCCTCTCACCTGGTGCCCCCATCCAAACGTGGGCAAGAGCAGCAGTGACACTCTGGAGCATCCCATTAGCTCTGTAGCTGTGGCTCATTTCAGGCTTTGACGTCCCCAGTCATTCCAGGATTTCTTCCAAATAGCACCTCAGCAGCTTTCATCACTTCACCTCATACCATTTTATTAAAATAAAAAAAACAGTTAGCGCTTTTGAGAGACTCTTCCAGTTGCTGTACATATGGCTTTTTCCCCAAAAATTCTTGTAGTCTAGAGAAGTAGGTAGCAATATTCTACTTTCATTTGTTCTTTTTGGTTCAATATGTTTTATGACCATTAATGTCCTCAGAGCTGTGATCTTTTTGTCGTATCTTACTGATGAAAATTGAATCTGGCCTGGTTATCCCATTAACTAATCAATGACACTCCACTGTGTTATTATATGGATTCTGAAGCCGGAATATGCACGGTTGAATATCTGGAATGGCTTTGGATCCAAAGACTGAACCTGATCTCAGAACAAAATAAAGCTGTAAAAGACTTGCGGTTTGGATGTGTATGAAAACACAAGACACCACTTTCAGCAGAGGGTTGTTAGAAAAGATTGGAAAATGCACTTTGCTGGTACTAAGGCAATTGATGACAGTTTTGGAGGAGCATGGGCCAGGAGAAATTGTTAAGGGTGACTAATGGAGAAAAAAATTAATGTGAAATATATATACATACAAATTATAAAATATATCCCTATTCTTTGTTTGCAGACTTAACTTATTCTTCTTTAAAATCTGTATTTTTATATGTTGAAATTTGACACTATAAAGGTTTCTCTTGATTTATGTTCCTGCCTTTAAAGACAGTCATGCAGTTTCAGTCTTTTTTTTTTATAGGTGGTGGGATTTCATGTAGTTTATCTCCTCTTACAGCAACTCTGATATTACTCTGATTAAAAAAGAATAAATGTTAATGAAAAACCTAATGTTAACCAACTTCCTGTCATTTTATTGTGTTTATAGATTGTAGTTAACCTGTCTTCCAACAGTGATTCCACAATGCCACCAATATCCACATACCAAAATTGGAGCAGTGTGCCAGCAACCTTAAATACATTAACATTGTAAGGTTAGCTGCCAAGGGATTTAACTCCCAGTACTACCAGTGGAGCTTCCCATTCCCCAAACACTGATCCATTATTAGCACCATGTCCACGGCTTCAGACATACCAAGTAAGTATGTGCCTGCAGAGCACCAAATACGGCATCTTGTGCCGTGACTGTCTGCACTTCTACTTTTATTTTTGTCAAGCCTGACAGTTGTTAGCTTTGCATTTTTATCAGTATTCCAGAATCTCTCCGCTATCTTTCTCTGTCATGTTGAGGCGTGTTTCAATGCTACTCTGCTATGGTGAAAGATTTTGCCTCCAGTGGGGAGTGCTTGCTGTGTAGTAGCAGTGGTGTCATAGTGAGACAGTAAATTTTCACAGCCTCATGGAACTTTTTTTTTTTTTTTATGGCACTGTATGACCTTGAAAGTACACTTCTGAAATGCAATACACTATCCCTCTGCTTGGAGTACTTTTTTTACATGCTATCCTTTTGTCAATTGAAAGGTTCTGATAAAGATATTTGGCTTAATATGATATTTGTCTCTATTTTTTTATGGTTCAAAGGACAGCTGGATCCTAGATGGCAACCCAGATTTTCCATATTGGCCAGGTGGTGGCACTAGCTATGTTGCAAATACAAAGAGCAATCACACACACTCACTAATGACAGGAGTTCCTTCTCTTTTCAGTGAGTCAGGTCATTTGGCCCAGGTCACTAATAAGAGGCAGTTCTTTCAGCCTACGAAAGACTCAGTGACATTTTCTTTCATATCAGCATTGTCTTAATCCGGACATAGTTCATATTCATTCAAACAAACAGCTCAGCTGTTAAAATGGATTTCCAAAGCATTTTGATTAAAAGAAACCGCAAGAGTAACATCAGTGCCTATGAAGAAGAAAAAATGGCTCATAGGCTTACACATGCTCATATACTGTTCATGAACTATGCTTCACACAGTGCTCAAATGTTCATTAGACAAAGTTAGCCTGTCCAACTACATCAAGTCATTAATGGTGGTCATGTTGCACATGTTAAACATCCCAAAGCATCATTAAAAACACCTCTGTATAATATCAAATACACCTTTCTTGAATCCTTTTCTGACGCTGGCTCCGAGTTCTGCATAGCTAGCAAGTTAATCTGCAGCTAACTCTAGCTAACGCCATGTTCTTTATATTTATAATTATGTTCATTTTAATGTAGTAAAGTAACTAGGACTTCTCAAAGAAGATAACATAAGATAACTATACCAATCAGCCATAACATTAAAACCACCTGCCTAATATTGTGTAGGTCCCCCATGTGCTGCCAAAACAGCTCTGACCCATCAAGGCATGGACTACACAAGACCTCTGAAGGTGTGCTGTGGTATCTGGCACCAAGACGTTAGCCGCAGATCCTTTAAGTCCTGGAAGCTGTGAGGTGAGGCCTCCATGGATCAGACTTGTTTGTCCGGCACATCCCACAGATGCACGATCAGATTGAGATGTGGGGAATTTGGAGGAGTGGTTTTATGTGTAGGTGTTATGGCTGATTGGTGTATAATAATCACGTAGTAAATTAGTTAAACTTATAACATTAGCTGTCTCCTGCCATTATCTAGGCTACTTAATGGGCTAAAATGAGCTAAAAACAAACAACCTGACAAATAGTAACGGAAATGTGTAATTTCTGTCTTTGGTGTAGTTCATGTTCTACAGTGTAATCTTGATAAAGATTATAGCCTACATTACATTTTAGCTTCCTAACAGCTTTCTGTGCTATTAATTATTAACACTAGCCAGTACATTTAAAATGTACTTCTACCTCCAATCTGTATTATCATGATTAGTATTCAAATCAGGAAATCTTGCTCTAGAGACGACTGCATGGCTGTTGTAAGAGGTGAGCAGGCATGTTTATAACTGATGTATAGATTGCTACTTTTATTGCTGACTGGAGAGTCCGTTTAAACCATCTTGTAGCAGCCTTAAGGCAGCTTTTGGTCACAAGGGTCTGGGGTAGGTAACAAATGTTCTTCACAAAGTTAAAACAGACTTAAACCTTTCACAAGTAGCCTACGAGTGTGAGATGAACAAATATAGCTTACACACACTCTCAAATAGTCACAACACATTCCACACATAAGTGCAAAGCAATATGCAAAAATATACAAGCAGACTATACCTGTCACAACCTGTTCCACAAAACAGATGATAAAATAAGGTGAAAAAATAAAATCCCTAAAACATTTTTATTAAACAGCATAATTTCCAAAAAATGCAGGGGCATTCACATCTGTTTTTGGAATATACTGTAAATATGAATAAAAGCATTCTAACTAATTAATGTAAATGCTGTAAATGGAAATAATAACAATTAATGATAAATGTGGAGGATTGTATAAGTTTTATTTCCGATATATATATTATTACCGAAAAAGTCTGACTCACTACTGTATTCTTCTTCTGACTTTTCTTCCTACCTCATAACCCTCTCTGGAATACATTATGATACCATTGGGTAAAAATGTTTATATGGTTTTACCACTTAAAATTGAATACTTAAATATAATCAAGATTTATTTTCAAAATATTTTTAATTTGAGGGATTTTAGAGTGGTGCCTAAAGGCAGCATTGTACCATAATAGGAAATGTTGAAACAATGGATGATTTGATAGACAATAGACAATTCGATAGAGAAATATATATTTTATAAAACATCTGCATAGCCATCAACTTAATTATGTAGAATAAGATGCAATGCGTAAAAAGTGAAATGAATTGCAAATGCATTGTGTGATCATCCTATTTTTATAATTCCTGCCACTCTACCCCCTTATTCACCATCATTATCTTTCTCATTTTCACTCTCACTTTCTCCCTGTAGATTTTATACCATCACTGTACCTCCATCTTCACCCTCGTCATCAACCTCACTCTCGCTTTCTCCATGTAGGGTTGCTCATCATCTTCTTCATCACTAAAAGCCATCTCATTCTCACAGTTATCCACTGGAAGTGATCTCTTTGCTTTATACCCTTTTGAAGTTCAGTAGAACAAAGAGGGATTCCTCTTACACATACTAGAATAATGTAGTATAATTCTAACATAATATATAAAGAAAAGAATATATATAATTTTTTTTAAATGGTTCATTCGTGGCTATAATGCAAAACCATTCAGTCTAACATCATTCTAACTTTTTTGCTTACAAATGCAATACATATTTAGCTACCTAATAGTTATGTTATGGCCTCCTGTGATTCCATTATGTTACATTGTTGCCTCAAGGCAACAAGCACATTTTGTAATTTTCTAACAGACATTAATATGTTTCTGATATAGTGCTATTCAAAATACATCTTGACTTCCCAGTAAACATGGTTCAAACTTTTATCTTGATGTAAAATGACTGGAACGTTGGTTAAAGCATCATTATTTTTACTAGAGAAAATATGGTGCTGCAGCACATGTGCACACCCTCTGAAAGAAGATTCAAATTGGCTGCCAGTGGATCATATGAACAATTTTTGCATTTCTGTTGGTTAGTATTGGGTCCTCACCTTCTGATGAAGAAAGGCTGTTGTTTTTAGTTGCAGCAAGACAAAATTGTTCATCTTGCTTGAAAGCAACACAGTACCATAGATGGATAATCATGATCTCTTATTACCTTTTGACATAGACAACACAATAAAGGGGGGAATGATGGTGCCCTAGGGATCCCCAGTTCAATCCTGTGCTCAGGTTCCTGTCTCTGTGTCAGTAGGTGGATTAGCTATGCTAAATTACCTCTAGGTGTGAATGGGGGTGTGAATGTGTGTGTGTGTGTGTGTGTGTGCATTCGGGGTGAGTTTCTGCCTTACAGATAGGCTCCTTATCCACCACAAGCCTGAGCAGCATAAAGTGCTTACCGAAATTGAGTGAGTAAGTGAGAACACAGTAAACATGTTCGGTCCAGTTGGGCCTCTGCTGAGCTGCATTTTGAACTTTCTCTCCTGGTCGTTATTAGATTCCAGCATTCTGATTCTAGATCATTCTGTGCAGGGTGACAGAATTCCCAGTGAGGTGCTAAGTGGAAAACTGCAAACCTTCAAGGACCTCTGAACTCTAAAACTCCTTTTGAATTGCTGATTCTGATTATACAGATTGGCATTTGGATCATATTTCTTAACACTCTGCTAAAGTCATATATTTAAAATACAAATTTTCTCAGTCTTCCTTTTAAAAAAAGATGAGCATTATGAATGAGCTCATTTTGCGATATCAAGAAATAGGATTAATGGCTTAAACTGTTATGATCACATTCAATTGTTAAACTATGACAGTGACTAAATGAAAACTTGTAGGCACAGAACCTGAGCGACAAGCTAACTAGCCAATGTGTGTGAAGTTAGTTTAAAAAAAAACAAAAAACAAAAGCATGATTGCTATTGCTATTGTTGTTATTATTGCTATTTGATAAGTAGGCTACTGTAAAATAAATTACTTCATGTGCAAAGCATGATGAAAAGATTTGTAATTTTTGTTGTTTTTGTTTTTTGCTGCATCATTCTTCTTCATAGATTCTAAGCAGCTAAAACTTATATGTTCAGGATTACCTTAATGAACATCACATTGGAGTACAAAGGCTCCTCAGCTTGGCTAGCTCGCACACTGATCCCATCTCTTATATAAGACACTGGGATTATATAAGGAGTGGCTGTAGACGGGTGATAGATGTGTTACAGAGGTGTGACTCTAAAGAGTGTGTTAGCTGGTAGAGTCTTTTCATATTGTGTAATTTATGATATAAAACTCAGCAGAAATAGTCTTGCAACGGTTTGAGTTTTGGTATAATTACAACTATCATTAGAACAATGTTGTTTTTATTACTTTGGTTTAAGACGTTAAGATTTTAAGACTACACTAAAAATACACAATAAAACAAACTCAGTCATGGCAGACTTTTAGTAAAGAGGGCAAAAATTATTTATTTGTAGCATTCCCAATTACAGTTGAGGTACATAGGTAAAGTAAACATTTGTAAACATTTTTCTCCTAGTATTTGTGCCCAGAATGTCTCAGGTGTTTCAGTTCCATTAGTGTTTCCAGGAGAAAAGTGAATACACACAACAAGACAACAGAGAAGAGAAATGTCATGCAGTTTTCACCCGTCTTCCTCTCTCACTTCCTGTGACTGTGCTATCTGAAGCTTACAGCACCTCAGGACATTGTTCCAGGGTGGCTCTCTAATCGTCAGGACCAAACAGCTGTGTCTCCAAGATAAGTGTCGTGACATGATTTTCTCCCTTTATAAGTTGATGTGAACTTCTCATAGGGTACATATCATTGGTTTTTATATCTCACCATGAACCTCACATGAATTAAAAAAAAAAAAAGAGGTCAAAAGAGATTTTTTGGCCACATGTTCAGGATTGGGGAAGTGGTCTGTTGTCTGAGGCACAGTGATGGTCTGCAGCAGCAGCGGTGGTGGTAAAAAGTGAATGTAGGAGAGCTTGGTCAGTCAGTGATGGAGGTCATGAAGACTTCAGCTGTCCCTATGAAGGGAGAAATGGAAGATCTTCTCAGCCAAACATATCCTGGGATGCATAGGTCATGTAGAGGAAGCCGTCTGGGTCTCTGTGCTGAGAGTATACTTCCGCCATGCTGGCTGTCATGGAGCACATGTTTTTTCCTGAGATCAGCAGGTAGAGAGCCTGGGACGCTTCCAGTGCTATCTTACTCCTGAGACAAACACAGATGTGGAATTAAGCCAGTTATGTGTTTTAACTTATTATCACATTTAATCCCACTAATTACTTGATTTATTGAGACAATTTTTGAGACAAGTACTTAATTGCATGAGATTTACTTTGTGATTGAAAGCCCTAAATGTTTACTGATGCTCTTAAACTTTCATTATAAGTTCATTTTAAGAAAACAGGTTGTCTGCATTTGTCTCAGTAGAGGGGGAAAATACTGTCTGTGGTAATCACACATGTACATTCTGCTTTTTCAGCAGTTATATAACCAGTCTGCTAATAATGCTGTGGTGTGAAAATAAGTGAATGGACAGACAGCAAACAGATTTTTGCTGGTGTCATGTACTGCGCATGCACAACACCAACTTGCAATACGCACGCAGTTCATATGGTTTCATAAATTTGTCTCAGAAACTCTTCAAGCACATTTGCTTTTATAATCTCTAAACACTAGTAAGGAGATCACTCACCTGAGCAGACACAGAAACTGACCAATTGTGAGCTCATGAGGGACCAAGAATTTTGTTTTGTCCAATAGGGGAAGCCGCCTCTCCCGAATGCAACGCTCGACGATGACCTTTAGAACACAGAAGTCAGTCAGAATATGTATTGCTCAGATATTAGAATTAAAGTACCAAGACAGGGAAGCGTCTTACGGGTAATTTGTTGGGGAACTTGGAGCGAATTGTGCAGACTTCATCTTTTCTTGTTGCTACATTACAAGAAGAATTAACACCTGCTTAATCAGTGCTTAATGTGGGCAGAAACAAACAAAAAACATAGCCTTAACAGTCAAATCTGGTCAGAGGAAGCTACTGCTTTTATGTTTCTCCTGGTCAACACACTTAATCCAGTTCATCAGATCATTATCAAGACCTTCATGAGTTGGATCAGATGTGTTGTGAGCAGGGAAGACCTGAAATTGTGCAGGGTAGACAGAAAGCTGGACTGGAGTTTGGAACCCCTGATTTTGACTGAAATAATAAAAGGACATGAATTATATTCTTTAATATATCTTCTTTCACCCACTTATATCTTCTCCACTAACATTCCACTCTCAGGAACCTTAGGTCTGCGAATCAATCTCTCCTATCAATTCCTTGTTCCCATCTCAAAGGAAAAGGTGATTGGGCCTGCTCTGTTGCTGGCCCCAGTCTTTGGACGCACTGCCACCTAGCATCCAGACTTTTAAAATCAAGGCTAAAGACACATCTCTTCACTGCGGCTTTCAAGTCTGGCTGATTGGACTGTCCTTTTCATCTTTCCTTGCCTTTTCCTTTCTTTCCTTATATCCTTTTAATCTACCATCTTTTATTCTTCTTCCATTTCATTACCTATGCTATTTTATTAATTTGTTTAATTACTCTTCTCTCTGTATATTTATTTTTTTATCTTAACTGCATTGTTTTATTTTCTAGCTTTTGTGATTCTTAATATCTTTAAATTATTAAGCTAGTTCTGTACAGCACTTTGGTCAATGGAAGTTGTTTTAAAATGTGCTATATAAATAAATTTAACTTGACTTAATACCATATAGCACATCTTATTGTCTCCTCTGCTCTAATACACCCACTTCAACACAGGAAGGGCTGTTAATTAGCTGATCAGATGAAGTGGGTGTGTTATTGCAGGGGAAACACTAAAATGTGCAGGAGAGGGGGAACCCCAGGACCAGGGTTAGGAACCTGCTGTGCCATACAGCACAATACAGTGAATTATTTCTTATAAAATATCTAAGCTGTACCTTACCTAAGCACTTCCTTTGCTTGAAGGGCATCATTTCCATGGACTTCTCGAAGGGTGCCATGTCTGGGTGGTGTAAAGGAGAAGTGATGAGGAGGTGGAGGCAGTGAAGGCGCTCTGTGGCCCGGCCGGAGGCGCGATCAAACCCCGCTGAGCTCCGGGAGCAGATCCGCTTTTATACAAGCCGAGAGGAGGAGGCGTCACGCAGGAGGAGGCATCGGGCCTCTGGTGAAAGTCAATGTGCTAAATAGTTTAGGGCCTTGTGCTAGGGCAAACCTGACTCTTAATTTCTGATTTTGGACCAGCCTGTGCAAATCTGTTACATTCAACACAGTCTGAAGAGGTAAATATCCCCCCAGCGCATGAACACACACTCCAGCAAGCTCCAGCATGCACTCCGTGCCAAATGTGTACACCAAAGCACGACACAATGTAGGTGAATTTTTAATGCAGTGATGAAAACCATCAGAATGATTGCATGCATGTTTCCATAGAAACGGATAATTCCAGTATGTGCGAGTGTGCGTGTGTGTGTGTGTGGTGTGTGTGGGAGTCCGTGTGTGTGTGTATGTGTGTGTGTGTGTGTGTGTGTGTGGGAGAGGGGGTTAGTGGGGCGTTGGATTTCTGGTTTGACCCCCCTGAGATATGTTATGACATTTCCAGATGCTTGTTGGTTAACACGCACACAGCACAGCTGGTTATATAAGCCTGTAAAATAACACGGCTTTGCGCAGTAACTGCGCTATAATAATGTTCATAAAAGGTCAACAACGTCATAAACACGAACCCTCCATAATTAACCGGCCCATACATCAAATAAATGCATCCCGTAATTTGTTTAATCATATTTTACTGGCTACCATCTGCTATGGTGAGAAGTTTAACCAGTTGGAATCATGCATTATTCCTGGGTGTGTTTGAAAGCTCCACTAGGCAGCTAGCTGCACTCTGAGCATAGGGCTGCTGGGGTTTACTGCAGAAGGAGAAAAGAAGGAGAGATCTGGTTTTATAGGAGTAAACGTCTTTCCCCCTTATTATTAACATATTACTGTAATCATTTTCAGTTGAACGGTCATAAAGGTATTTTATGGTAAAGTTATTAATATGGCTAGATTAGATTAGGGGAAGTGGTAGCTCAGTGGTTAAGACATCAGACTTCTGCTCGGAAGGTTGAGAGTTCACAATCCCAGCACTACCAAGCTGCCACCGCTGGGCACTTGAGCAAGGCCCTTAAACCTCAGTTGGATAAATGAGATAATTGTAAGTCACCCTGGATAAGGGTGTCTGCCAAATGCCGTAAATGTAAATAAGCAATTTTGAAGGCCATCACAGCTCTTGCTGTCTGCTATCCACCCAAAATGCATGAGCTTTTCATTTTACTTGTACAGATCACATAGTCACTTGTAGTTCCTTTTATACTCCCTGAAATTAATTCCTGGCTTCACTGCTCGGTACTGTCTCTATAATGCTTTAAAGACCAAATGACTGATTGTTGATAGCATCTCCTGTTCATTTTAACACATCCTAAGCTGCAGCTGTGTAACTGGCCTCAGCCGGTCAGCACAGGCCAGGATGAGTTTCATACACACCAGACAAGAGCAAACATTCTTCACATGTCAGTGCCAGAGTACAACGAGTAGCCCATGTTATTTACAAATTTGATTGAGTAATAGCAGTTAAAATCGTTTTAGATGTGCACATGAACCAGGGCCGTGTGTGTTGTGAGATATTTACAGGTTAAAACTTGCACATTATTTCTCTTGGTATCTTGGAGGACTATTAACATTAAGATATAAATCCAAATTAATGCACCTCTGATAATGGGATTCATAATTCAACTAAAAAAAAAAGCTAAAGGTAAGGTGAAGCTGTAGGTAAGTTTTTTCAGATAGGGCTAGCAAACAGCAGTGTCTTCTTGTAAATTCCAAATGTTACAAACAAACAAACATATAGTAAAATAAAGTCATGATAAAAGTAATAGCCTAACTGATCCTTTAAAAAGAGACAATGTTGTTCAAAAGATTTAAGTTAATACATTACTTCCTATCTTATCTAACTTAAATTTGATTTTAAATTCATTCAGATATACAATGCAATTTACAAACATTGATAAAGGTAATAAATGTGGTGTGCTTTTGCTAAATGTTGCTTTATGTAGAAATTAAAAAATATATATATTTTAGATACACTTGAGAAGTTTCCCTCAGATATACACTATATGGCCAAAAGTTTGTGGAAAACTGATCATCACACCCATATGTGGGCCAACCTGAGACTGTTGACACAAAACTGGAAGCATAGCCTATATTTGTAAAGCTGTAGCTTATTCACTGGAAATAAGGAGCCCAAACCTGTTCCAGCATGACAGTGCACATGTGCACAAAGCCCCATGAAGACATGGTTTGCCAAAGTTGGAGTGGAAGAACTCGAGTGTCCTGCACAGAGTCCTGACCCCAACCCCACTGAACACTAATGGAATGAACTGGAACACCGACTGAACCCCAGACCTCCTCATCCAACATCAGTACCTGACCTCACTAATGCTCTTGTGAGTGAATGAGCACAAATCCCCACAGTCATGCTCCAAAATCTAGTGGAAAGTCTTCCCAGAAGAGTGGAGGCTGTTATGGCAGCAAAGAGGGGACTAAATCTGGAATGGGATGTTCAACAAGCACATATGATTATTATGGTCAGGTGTCTACAAACATTTGGCCATATAATGTATATTTATATAATCTTGTTTATATTTGAGTGTTGCAATGTTAAATCGTCAGTGATGTTAAGAGGTCCGTTTCCATGACATTAACTCAAACCGAGCAGTGGTGAGGTTATTATAGTGGCAGAGCGCCATCTAGAGTTTAACACCAGTTACTGCTGCTTTCCTCTCACACTGCAGATGCAGCAGGCTCCCGTTGCTAAGCGTTCGTTATTTGTTCTCTTAACTCTTTGTGGTAAATTGTAAATCCTAAATCATAAAAATAATTCGTATTATGTTAATAAAATTCAACAATCAAGCAATTTATCGTTTTACCAAAACATACCAAACATAAATTTACCAAACATAAAGCGCTGCGTTTAGAACGCGTTCGTTCCTTTCGAAAACTTCTCCAGCCAATCGGGGCCGAAGACTCACACAATAGCCCCGCCCACAATAGTCGAGTCCCCGCCCCTCATGGTTTGCAGGGCTGTGCAAAGCTTTACGCATAACTGAATCAACGGAATCGGCATCATGGGCTGGAATGTGAATGCTGAGGAGGTAGGACCAGTCTGGATGGGTTATATGTGATCTAGGACGAGCGTTCGGTTTTCCAGGTAAAGATAAGATTCAGGAATGATCAGCCGTAGCTTGAATGCGAAAGTTAGCTGTTGAGTTAGCTGGAGAACGTCAGTGCATTTTCCCACGGTTTGGAAGAAAAATCGTGACGGACTGAACACGGCGTTTTTAAATAACAGGAGATAAAGGCGATGCTCCTGCTGTGGCACACTGTAACACGGTAACATTGATGCCGCATTGACAGTCGACGGTGCACCAGCTGCACACACACACACACACACACACACACACACACACATACACATACATACATACACACACACACACACACACACACACACACACAGAGGCAGGCGAATCGCACGCGCTTGTCGGTCAGCGGGCGGTAATCGCGCCTGTCCGGACCCTGACTACACGCGCAGGATGTCGGGGCGCAGGAGCTGCGTGAACTCGCTGTGGTCGGGGAGCGAGCGGGTCCGCATCGGAGAGCGGCTCAAAGCCACGCTGGCCGGCATCGTGGAGCTGGATGTGCTCCGAGGGCGCCAGCTGGAGCTGATCGACTCCGTGCTGGATGAGAGCGGGAACACCGCGGATGGCCAGTGTGAGCAGCGGGAGAACCTCGACAGCGCCGCCGATGATGGTGCAGTAACCACCTTCAGGCAACAGGTCAGCGGGGACGGGGTTTAATTCCCATGGGGACCTTCATGTCTAACCCAAATCCTGGAATATTTCGTGCAGTAAACACCTGCACTGTGTCAAACGTTTTGGTGACAGTGACGTCAGCCAACCAGGGTGCCACTATTTACACACTATGTACACACACACACACACACACACACACACACACACACACACACCTTATCGGCATTCTCTACGAGCTAAGGTTGAATAAGGGTATTATGGGCCACTGAGCATGACACGTGTTGATTTCACACGGATTCAGAATAGTCTTACTGGGTGTACAATGTCTAGATGATTTACTTGATCACGTTTCCATTAAGACTTGGCACAGTATTGGTTTGGTGAGTTGAGGTTTTAGTGAGCTGATGTGGCAAGGTGAGCTCCTGTCCAGGTATGAAAGGCTTTTCGATGGAGCCGTAGGCCTTTTTCCAAGTCGGTGTGTGTGTGTCTGTGTGTCTGTGTCTGTGTGTAAGGAGAGAAGATTGGGGGAAGTGCTTGTCTGAAATGACACTGGGGTTAAGAATGGCCTGTGTCCAAGGAAGATACTGTGTAAATGAACAGATGTTAAGTAGCCACACGTAACACAATGAGGACATTCACCTCTGCCGAGTGGTGCTTCTTACTATGAGAAAAGTGTTTTTTTCCTGCAGCTTTTCACATTCAGTATCCCACAGCAAAAACTCAATAATGCATATTAACAAGTTGTTTATACACACTCAATTAGAAATCATAGGTATGTTAACCATTTGGCTACAACACTTAATTTCAGAAGGTCCCAATGCTCAGTAACTCAGACTGATCAGATCAGACTGAGATGCGGTAATATATACGGTGCAAAATGTGCGAACGATTAGTCATCATCCGGGTTTGTTTGTTGCTTTTCTGCCAACACATCTGCCATTTTGCATAAGCAGAACATATTCAAATTATTATGCTGTTTGCATCATAGACATCACCTCTTCTATGGTTGATAAAGAGCAAGCGAGAGATTAGGGGATGGATGACTGGATAGGGGGATGATGATGGAGAGCAGTCCACATGGCTGCACAAGGTTCCCAGTGAGTTAAACTCCCGAGTGTGACACATTGTCTTGTATCATTAAGTTATTTTGGACACAGGGTCTGAGAATTTTCAATAGTGATTCAACACTGACTCAACGGTTAATGCTTAAAAACGCACGCTTGGGTGGCACTGGAAAAAGAAAAGCCAGTCCTTAATGAATGTCTTGTGACTGAGCAGACTTATGACACTAATGTCTGCACACATCCGGTGACATTGATATGAGAGCTCCAGTAAGTGCTCTATCGTTAGACAAGAGAGATCACACTAACGCGCCTCCCACACCTCCTCCATTTTCTCATTTTCTGGCCATTTTGTGACTGGTTTTTATCATTAATCTTGTATAATTCTGTGTGTCTGACTGCTCCTTTTGAATTGATGGGTAGCTGGAAAAAGGCCAGTCCTGTCCGTGACACTGCTCTAAGACCCGTATCGGATTTCTCTAACCCTGGCAGTACTGCTCATCCCCCAACCTTCTTTCTTCGTGTAATCAAATCAACTGTAATTTCATACTTTGATAATGCACAGCACATGCATTTCATATACAGAGCAATGTCTGAACATTTCGGTTTTATTGCTTTAGTTTGTGTTTGTCTGGGAGATTGTTTCATAATTTTAGGTTTGGGCTCAACCTGGTTGGAAAGCAGTGATGTGTTTGTGTGTCCGTTCTTTTTGAAACAAAATATTAGATGACTAAACAACTATTCCACTTTGAAGCCTGATTTAATTTTGCTTTTAGTCAAATTTCAAAGTGGAAAAGTTGTTTAGTTAATTTTGTTATTAGCAAAATTATATATAATAGCGAAATCATGTGTAAACTAGATTAGAGTAATTATGGGGAAAAAAGTGAAAATGAGTGGACTGAGTGGTAAACAGACAAAAAAATATGCCGTCAACGGGGATCCCAAAACACGTAATGCCCTATTTCCATCAGTACTGTGTGGATTGTCTATATTGCATATAATGGTGGTAACATAATCTGGGTATTTTAAAATTCTACATTTGTACTGCTTTTAAATCAGAGGACATGGAACATTGGGACAAGCACTGATAAACACACTCTTAAAAAAAAAAAAAGTCAAATCTAGAACCCATAACGGTTCTTTAGTTGGCCCTTGGTTGTCTATCAGAAAGGATTCCAAACTGGAGCCCTTTTAAGAAGCTAAGAACCCTTACATATACAAAGAACCACTTAAAGAAGCATTGAACAGTGTAGCGAACAGAACATAAGGGATAAGTACCAAAGTTTTCAGTATAAGACTGCACCCAAAAAAGGATTTCGTATAGGCCTATATAAGTAGCATATCTATATCATGCACAATGATGATTGCAGCATTCTTACATAATATCAATCTGCTGAGGAAAAAATATTCCTCTATCTGAGATAGAGATAAGTATTGCTGCTGAATCGGTTGTGTGGGCGAAGTGAGAGAAATAGACAGAGAGACAGAGAGAGAGGGAGAGAGAGAGAGGCTCAGCAGTACACAGCACTGAAGAGGGGGTGGTAGTCACATCCAGGAGTGTTGTGTGTGTGTGTGTGCGCATGTGTGTGCTAGGGGTTTAAAATGCCTCCTTCATGCTGTTTCTCTCACTAGGCAACCCAGCCCCCGCTCGCTCTCTTTTACTTTCTCTCTCTCGCTTTCCCACTGACTCATGCTCTCTTTCCTTGTTATCAATCTCCCTCCGTCCCCTCTCGCTGAGTCTTAGACCTTCATCTGTCCTCTCAATCTCTCACTCACTCTCTGCTTCTTATGCTGTCTTTCTTTTGTGTTTTTCTGCTATATATTTCTAAACTGGGAGAAAAGGAATTGTGGGTAAACTGCTAGAGCAGAGATAAGCCTGGTCAAAGTTTCTTTATAGAAGTCTCTCAGCCCCCTCATCCTCTTCCCCTAGTTCTTTGTTTCGTCATCTGTCGCTCTCTCCATTCTTTCCTTATGAACTCTCCCATCCCCCGGGGTTGGTTCTTCAGCACTATTATGAGTCACCTGCATTGTGTGTAAAACTGAGAACAGTGAAGCAGGGGATTGATCAGACGTAACAGGAATCACACAATGGTTACTTGTGCAAGAGGATATTTAAAGAGGGGTCCTTTGTGGAACGTGAAATAGCTCAGTTACTGCACTCCATAAATGCCATGGATTTCAGAACTTATTTTAAGATGAACTTTGACACATTCAAAGCAATGACCGCTCACATGCCTGGCTTTTCGAGTACTCTGGTATTGCGTAGAATACCAGTTATTATGACCTGAAATGGCAGCATTGTCCCTGAACACTTTTAATAACTGTGTGAAGTAAATGGCTTGCTGCTGAAGTACTATTTTGGAATTTTGTAAACATAAACATCTCTGATGTTCGTGCCCTGTAATTACCACCCATAGCCTGTTTTAACATGTGCCGGCATTCCCTGTGCCATCTGTTTTCTGTTCTCAGACTCCCTCTCCAGCAGACTCTGTAGTGCCAGGCGTCAGGGCTGCAGAGGGCACAAGCTCTCGCTGGTCCACTCTCTCATGGGACATCCCATCAGACCTTCTCTCCCCTCCCACTCCAGAACCCACTGGCACCATTTCACTCGACTGTGACTCCAGACCCAGCTCAGGTACTGCTGTTAATTCGCAACATCAAAAAGACTTCAAACAAGTGAAGCCCATTTGTTTGCCCCTGCAGATGTGGCAAAAATTGGTTTGATCAGACGTGCCCCTACTGCAAATTGTTTTCATAATGTCCTTTGAAAATTAACACCTGTACCTGCATAGACTCTAAAGGATCTTTATACTTGCATAGAGGGGGCATGCTCTTCAAAGCCCACTCCTTTCTTTGAGAGGGTTTATTGCTGGACTTTGTTCCACTCTGCTGCTTGTTCACAGCTTTCTTTTTAACTCGCATTTCTAATAGCAATAGTAAATCACAAACAGAGTCAATCAGTCTTTTAAACTTGAGCAAATATTGTGCCTGAATGATACTATATAATCGTCATTGTTTTCAGAATGAATATTAGTCTGTTCTCTGAAGTTAAATACAACTCATATGAAATAGTAATATAATTCCTGACAGGTGCAAATTTAATGGCAGCTTGACATTGCGCAAAAAGTAATATTCAGTGTTTACTTTCCACGTCATCCTCATACTCACTTTTTGATGTATGCTTAACAGCTCTGTGCAGCCTTTGGCAAACATTAACCCTGCCCTTTTTGCTTTTTGCTTATTCCTTAATTTATATACTCTGTCACCCATGAATGTACTCTTTTGTTCAATGTACATTTGTGCAACCCTCCCCCATACTTTATTCTCTTTTCCACAGGTTTTTACTCAGTCAGTGGGAGCTCACTGTCAGACTCCTGTTACTCAGTGGCTAGTGAGGCAGCCCCTGGAGGTCCACTTAAAATGGGGGGACCATGCAGGCCTCATTCGCTGGACCACAGTACCACCCAGTGGAGGGAGGATGAACCACAGAATGGACAGAACTCAAGAGGGACAGCCCAAAAAGGAGACAGGAGGCCTGCTTCTACTGGTAGGAGGGGAATTATTAACCAATTTTATCATGTTAACTCATATTTGTGCAGTGATAGCTGTATAATATGGTCTGTAACTCTTATCAACAGGCGAACTGGAGATTGACGGGCTCATGTTTCTGACTGGACTCTGCTCTAGTCTAGGGGCAGCACAGAGAGGATGTGTGTTGTCAACCTCAGGGGTTGCCTATCCACAGCTGCAACTAGACCCCAAATTCTGCTCTGACCTTGTCTCACGGAAGACAAAAGAGGTGTATCCTTATCCTAGCCCGCTCCATGCAGTGGCCTTGCAGAGTCCCTTGTTTACTTCCTGCCAGGATCCTTCCCCCACAGAGCGCTCTCCCAGCCCAGAGGGGGACCAGCTTGGGGAACCAGAGCCTGAACAGCCCCCTGTGAGGACCCAACCTCCACCTTCTCCATCTCTCACACAGCTGGAGCAATACATAACCAGATTAGCGCATCAGTACCACAGCAGGCTGACTTCTGAGACTACCAATCGAGCTTCTCAAAAGGCCTCTGCAGGTTCATGCTACGAAGGAGTCCATCCAAAGAGCGCTTCCTCCTCCAGCTTGACCAGCTTGACCCCATGTAAGTCTTTTCTGGGCAATTCTGCTAGAGTTAGTCTGAGCAGCATTGGTAAGAAAGCTAGCAGGAACTCGATCAACCTTGGAAACCTGCCGTCTGTCACCGGGGAGGATTTCAACATTAGTTTTCACCTCAATTTAAATTTGAACCTTAATCCGAGTTTGAATAAAACGCTGAATATCGATGCTAAAAACATAAGTGAGCAGGCGTCAGGATCATGTGGGCATCTTAGTGGCAACTTCATCACCCCAACCGCTTCCCCTGCTTCATCTTCAACGACAGTCACCAGCACTCCCAACTGGAGGAGCAGACCTCGTATATCCACCTGCCCATCCACAATTAGTAACCGTGGGTCATTGGAGATCACTGGAAAGACCTTTGGTTCACTTAACTTTTCTAAGTCCTTGGACTGGAGTGGAGCTCCACGAGAGGAGGCAGAAGGCTGCCTGCCTTCAAAAGCTCCAGAAAGTCCTGCTAAACTTAGTGAGGATTCAGTGGTGGTGTGTGAGATTTCACGTGTCTCTGGATTACCCAGGTCGGTGGTAGTAGGGCTTATGGAGGAAGGGGTGGAGCTGGATGCGGAGTGCTTCCGGAATGAAAGAGAGAGGGGCGAAGGGTCAGCTTCTCCATGTAATGCTCCAACACATTGTTCCTCTCGAACCTCCCTTCCTACTGCTTATGAAGATAGATCTGGTTTTTATTCAAATTCATCCTCAAACCTCTGGGCAGGAAGTGGTTCCATCGAACCTGACTACATTTCCCAGCAGCATCGCCTACAGATTACCCATTCAGATTGCCATTTAATACATACAACACAGTCAAACAGTCCTCGCTCTGATCACTCAGGTCCCACTCTTTCCCATGCCTCCCCCATCCTGCCTTTACCCCACACTTACTCGGATTCTGCCTCCTCTCCTGGCTCCTCATCCCGTTCGAGAGTACATTCTCCTCCTCGACTGCTCTCGAATTCACCATTTACACCTGCTCAGCTCTCTGTGTTCCGGCGGGACTCACCGTCCCAGTGCTCTCTTCCACACATCCACCCCTGTGGTTCTCCACTGGAAGGCCCCATCAGGCCTCGTGGCGGTTCCCTCAGGCAAGATGCCGGAGCTGCGACTGGGTGGAGGTCTCAGGAGAGAGGCTGGAGGAGGAGTGGCGATGGGGAAGGGCTCTATCAGGGCAAGCATGCCTCCAGAGAGCTGGTGCGAGCATCAACAGTCAGCAGTTACTCAGGACGAGACTACAGCAGCTGCTGGGAGGAAGAAGCAGGCTCGCGGACTCCAAAGAAAGCCACCAAGTTGTGGAAAGGTTTTGAATCAAGACTCTGGGGGAGGGAGGAAGAATTGGAAAGGGAGGAGAGAGTTGGAGACTTTGGATGGAGGCATGCTTCTTTAAAAGAGACTTCGTCAAGCAGGGTACAGGAACGAAAAGAGAACAATCTCTCCAGAAAGAAAGGGACAAACTGGGATGGCCATAGCTCCAGCCTTCGGCTATCCAGGAGAGCTTTATTTCGGAGCGAATCTCAGGGATTCCTGTCGTCCCGTTCCCAAAAACGGGAAGTCCGTCTCCAGAACAATCACTGGTGCTCCTCCTTGGAGATCGGACGTGAAGGAAGAGGCCCAGAACGTGGGCGAAATCTAGTCAGGAAAGAGGACAAACATCACTCATCCACTGCCAGTCTTTTCCATCTCTCTCGCTCACAAAGCCTGGAGGGAAGCACTCACTCAATCTCACCCCTGTCTTCCCCATCCCTTTCTCCCTCTCCCCCTCCGTCAGCCCCTCTAACACGTTCCCGATCATTTCGTGACCTTGGGAGGAAAATTTTTGGCTCAATGAGGTCCCTCAGTTTCAATAAGAACCAGAAATCAAAAAAGAAAGACTAGGAAAAGCAGACAGAAAAAACTGGCAAACTTTTGACAGAACCTTATTTCAGACATGGCAGGATAGTTAAGGGACAATCATCACTGATTGTGTGATATAGTCAAACCATGCAAATGTTTGCCATGCTGCAAGTCATGGACTTGAGTTCTTCACAGTAACTTCCGTGGGAAGACCTAAGATTGGTCAGCACTTAAGGGGCAAACAAAAAAGATATCCTGTAACTCATCAGTTTAATGTGCTGTGTTTAACTATAAATGTTTGAAATGTGTAGAAATGCAGCAATTGCTTATTTTTGCATATAACTAATTGCGAAAACATGATTCTATTTACTGTGGAATGAGACATGCAGCCCAGTTAAATAAGGCCAGAACCAGGATTAATATGTGTAAGGAAAAACAGTTTGAGCACCAGTACTGCCAAGTTACACAACTTCTGATAATGTGGGAGGGTATGTTAAACAGCTCTTTTTTCTGCAAGTTTCTGTGCCTCTGCATGCCTATGCCGTGTCTCTGTGCATTATTATACTCAAGATGCACCAGTGTACTCTAGTGTTATTTAGAATACTATATACTTTGCACTATAGGGTTTAGTGCGTTTACCGTAAAACAGACTAAAATCAGAAAGTACAGTATGTTGTGTAATATGAAGTGTGCTCAGGACTTTAAAATAAATAAGATTTAAGTGTTAAATAATGACTCAGTATTAATAAAGACTTAAAATGAAAAGTGATCCCTGGTGTTTTGAATGTGGCTATTATATACACCTAATGGCATGAAATGATTCACTCTGGCACAACAATTGGAATCTCTGCAGTCAGAGATTTATTAGATCCAAATATTCTTGTAACATGAAGTTCAGTCTTAAATTAAAAAAAAAAAAAAAAAGTTTCAAAAAATTATTATATAACAGTGCTGAAAGATGACAAGCTCTCATGTGATGGTATAAACACTTACACAGAAGAAACAGAAACCTGAACAGCAGTTAACTGATGGAGCCACAGTCGATGGACTAATAAGGCTTTTAATTTTCAAACTGCCCAGTCATAATATTCTGCCCTCATTCCGATTCAGTCTTGGCAAGAGATCTGTACGCTCATTAAACCCCTTACTGGGGTTTATATTCCATGCCCTGGGCAACATATATCCCATATTTTGGTAAGCCATCTTCTCTTCAGTTTCATTCTTCATCTTTTCAGCTGGCGGAGATCTTCAGAGCTTCTCACACCTGGTTTGGGTTCTCCTCTGCAGCTTCCTCTTCTTCTTCCTGCTTCTGTTTATTGAACATGCCTTTGTAGAGAGCTTTCTCCTTTTCATAGTCTTTGCTGAGCCTTTCTTCCACTCGCTGGAGTTGTTTCTTCACATTGGCATCTGAAAAACATACAACTAATAATGTTTATTTTTACTCTCTTCAGCTGGTACTGTGACTTACAATACAAAATGATGTATATCATACTTTTATGTCTAATTGTAATAGTAGCATTTTTATTGTGTGTGCAGCTCCAGCATTTGAGTGTCATATGTGTATATTTCAAGCTAGAACTACATTTCACATTACAGTGAAATGAAAAATAACAATGTTATATCAGTAGACAAACTAAACAAAACAAATTAAAACTATTTATTAAGTACATTACTTTGTTTGAGAATTAACTAATGATATAATGACCTCTTCTTTAGGACGTAGCTACAGACAAATAATTTCCAGGCTTCACAAAGTCATTAAGACAAGTAACAGGCATCACCTCAGCAAAACACTAAAAGGACCAAAGCTAACCTAGACTCTTAAAACAGCAGTCTTTAAAGTGCTACTTTAGAGAAGAAATCCAATGGTTGTTCATTGGATTCCTGAACTGCACTCAATCAGCTCTCAACTGATCAGTTGCAAAGACTGTACTTGGATCTTATACCCACAAAAGGTGATGGGGAAAAATCTTTTAAATTTAAAAGGCTTTTCCTGTGGCTTTTAAAAATACAAATCATTTTTTTACCATTAGGTTTCCCTCTGCTGGCCTGGAGGAGGTATTGTCGGGCAGTCTGCGCATCACCCAGCTCCAGGGTGGCTATTCCAGCTCTGTACAGGGCTTTAATATCTCCTGCCCTCCACTGCAGTACCTTCAGACTGTACTCCTGCACACGGGCATAGTCCACAACTTCACGCTGCAGTAAGCATGCTGCTCAACACAGAAAATCAGAAAATCAACTTTCAGAGCAGGACACAGTTGTCTGCAACCACTTGCTATAAAGAAACACTAATAACTTGTCAATCATCTGAATGTGAAAATTTCATTTTATTTTGACCAGTTACTGTTTTATTCTAGTCATCATGTAAATAGAATTTTCTGATATTAAATCTTTTTAGGTGAAAAGATCTTTTTATAAGTAAAGACACCTGGATTTTAGGCAATAATCAGGCTATTCAGTGTGTGTGTATGTGCAAACATCAGCAGCTGGAGAAGAGCTGCCTCAAAAGCAGTAAAGAGCACAGACTTAATTCAACACAACGCTTGCAAAATTCTGGGCAATCTGCAACCATTGTTCTCTAGTAACACCTACCTGCTAGGTTGTTATAGCAGTCAACCTGTGTGCTCCTGAGCAGTTCCTCTTGCTCTGGTGTGAGGGTGGAAGACTGGGGTCTAAAGCCCTTAAGACTTGACATCACATCCGAGTCCAGACCTCGGAGCACAAGCAAGGCGTGGTGGTAACGTCTGATGGCACTGCGCACATTCTTCTCCCGGTAAAATGCATTACCCTCCATTTTTAAGCGTATGGCATCGGTCAGCTGGGAGTCCACCCGGGAGTCTGAGCCTCCGGTAGCACCCAAGCATGAGGCAGAGCAGCTCTCTGCGTCTGAGACTCCATCATCAACAGCATCAGACTCCTGCCAAACATGCAATACTCACTAACACAGCTGAAACATAAAAACATTTCACTGAAAGAAAGTTTCAGTGTGACTTAATAAAACACAGTGACTGCAAAATCTTAGAGTGACTAGAAATTATCCTTTATATGTGTACCTCACTATATTTTTTAACTTTGAGTATAATGTTTATTGTTTCTACAACTTCTGCGTTGGATTTCTTATTAAGCGACCACTGCTGGAAAACAGTGAGTGGGAAAAGACACTCTTGCTCTTTTGTTGGTTTTTGTTGACCTATCAGTGAAATCTGACTGTTATTCCTTATGTTTGAGGTCTTTGACCTTTTCTTATTAAACAGCATTGTAAGTGCACTAGCAATGCCCCACTGTGACGTCAGCATGGCAGAACACTGCTACCTTTTCACAGGAATAACAAGAATACAGGACCACCTAATGATCTCGCACTTGAATCACTAAACACACCACAAATCATTCAATATAAACACATTTAATGTGTTTCAGAGTGGAGTTTTCCTTTAATAAATCATATCCAGCTCATGCTGATTTGAATTAAACTCTAACTCTAAAATCACTACAGTAATGCCATTATGTATGAATTCATTTAGCATGAAGGAACAGATTATATTATTCTTCAAACTTAGTTTTGTGCTACAGATTAGGTGGTGCCAGTCATTAGTGTGCTTCCATTCTTGACTAAAATAGTCATCATCCACTACCGCTTCCACCGGGTCATCAGGATAAGAACCGCCCCCGTGCTCAAGTGCACCCTACACCTTACCAAATGGACTATCATACACACACCTCACACTAATAAGATGGATTAATAAGCATTGTCACTTTAAACATTACACTTTGCACTGAGACTTTATCACTACTTGACTACTTTATCACTACTTGACACGTTACTTGCACTGCTTCATTATACTGTGAAGCCTTTTTATTGTGAACTGTTCTTATTGCATATGGGTTCTCTTATTCAGACTGGAAATGGACTTTGGCTGTTGTGTATAGTTTATTTTTATTATTCTTCCTGCCTTGTTCCTTATTGTATATTTTTTGTATTTTTATCGTCTTTGTAATTTATTGTTTGTTGCACTTCTACCCCGTCTTTCTCGTGAGGAAAAAAACAAAATAAGAATTTCATTGTACCACAGTACATATGACAATAAAGATCTTGAATCTTGAATTTAAAACTAGCACAGCTTGCCACACAGTGCACTGTGTAGTGAAGTGAAGGGGATGTGCTCTCAGCCATGAGATTACTGTTTGCCCTTTGGCTTCTAAGTTTAACTTCTCGTCTACCAAACTACTTATCTCCTAATTTACAACTCAGTTTTAAAGACTTTCCTGAGTGTATAATGCTCTAGAAATGACCTTATCCCCCGCTTATGTTATCCTTTAGCAAATCCAAAATATGAACATGGAACTGTACCCTCGCTAATTTGTTTTGAATGAGAGGCATGCAGTCCTGCTAGCCACCGCCCCCTCAACTAAAACATGCCACAACAACAAAACACCAAGAAATGATTTCCCCGTTTACCTTCTTGTCCATTAGCGTAAGGCTAAAGTTGGTTCAATAATGCACTTCTTATAACAGATCCGGTTTTAGAAATCAAACCTGATTAAAGTGCTAGAAATCGCTTTGTTCTTCGTTTATGGTGTGTAGCTTTCAGTTCCGTTCAGACACTTACCGCCCCCTAGCGCCACTAAAGAAACATTACCCAGAGCTCGGACGATGGGAATTAATACAGGAAAATAATACTGCATTCGAGGCGAAGTTGCAGGTTGTAATTCCCCGCCTACAACTGGTAAAAACCACAGACAAGTTCCCTCTGTTTGAATTTCAACTCATTAACTTGGGTTAGTTTTCTCAAATACCAGTTCCTTCCCCGTTTACATCAAGTCAACATGGCGGCGCACACTGAACAGTGTAAAGTGCCCCTTCTATACTTTTAGATTAGTTTATAACAGTATTGGCTTTGAATCATTAATATAAAGACATAGTACTTGGTTAAATCTATAACACTGACCATATTATTTGCTGTTTTGAGAAGGTAATCATCAACATTAGCGTTATCACTAACGTCAGCTGGCTAGCTGGGTGCTAAGCTACTCGCTATTGTCAGCTGGCTAGCTGGTTGCTAAGTTACTCGCTATTGTCAGCTGGCTAGCTGGTTGCTAAGCTACTCGCTATTGTCCTCTGTTGTTCCTGTGCTGCAACTTCAGTCCAAAATGTTGCATGAATGTTTGAAGTTCAGTATAGCAGAACAGTACCAGTAGCCCTCAGGCCTGTAACTGTAAAAGTAGCTTTTTATAAGCATTACGTGCTCTGACAGAGCAAATAAACGACGCTTTAGCGGAGGCGTCCATGTTTTTTCTTCCACTTGGCGCACTGGATGTGCTGAGGTCGGAAATGACGTTTTAACAACTTGCACATTACCACTTACAAGACACCATGAACACAGCAGAATTGCTTAAAAAAGGGGGTTTAGTCTTTGAGATATATCAACTTACAGTATGTTAGGCCATTTTATTACACTACTATGTACTCCACACTTTCATAAAATAAACTGCCCTTCATCCGGCTTCAGTAACTGTGTGTCCTGGTCAGGACCATGGTGGATCCAGAGACTATGCCAGGAAGACTGGGTTTATGGCAGGAGTACAGCAGGTGGGAACACACCCGATCCCCTGCCCTGGGACTCCAGTTCACTGGGACTCCAGTGCTCCAGACAGCACACATACTCATTCACCCCTAGGAGCGATTTATCATAACTTATCCACCTACCACCATGTTTCTGATAGGGGGGAGGAAACCAGAGAACCTGGAGGAAACCCTCATGGACACATAGAGAACATGCAGACAGTAATGCACACAGAGACACAGACATAAAGTCCACATGGACAGTAATCTGAGTTTAGGATCAAACCCGGGATCCTGGAGATGTGAGGCAGCAACTCTACCACCCTATGAACAGTCATATTAAAACATTTTACTGAAAAATGTAAATCTGTTGAAATAAGGTTGTGATATAGGTTGCAAAACAAAGATGATCGCAACAAAATGATTGAACTTCGTATCTGTAGGCTAGGATCAGACGCCGGGATCACACTGTAGTTTAGCTTAATTCTGAATTATTCTGTATATAGGTCAAACCTGAAACTGTGTGTTTGTGTGTGCAACAAGACTAGCTGAACTGTCTCTGTGCTACAGTATGGAGGCCTGTATGTTAGTTAAAATATAGACACTGCCACTGCAGCACAGTGCTGTGGAGCCCTGGACAGGCCATGAAGATGATCTCCAAAAAGTCTGGTGTTTTAACTTACTACAATTTTTTGAAATCACTTTTTCATTAGGCCTGTATCAGTTTTGACTCGATATAATGTAAATAGAAAATTTTGGCACCTCGGTTATAAAAGCAGCAAAGCTCACCCCTGATTCTGACTCAATATTCAATACTTTACTGATACTTTATTACAGAAATGTAAATAAATCCACTGAGTGCAGGAGGAGCAGCACATTCCGGTTCACCCCAGCCCTTTACATGTCACCATGTAAGCAGTTTTACACACACACACACACACAGTTACAATCCATTCCTCCCGTGTGTCTTATCAGTGCTGGTACAGTTTGTTTTGTGGAATGATTGCTGGAATTTTCCGCATTGCTCTGGATCACATTTGAAAGATTCTACAGTGACGCGGACTGGAACGCGCCAATCATCAGCGATTACGTCACGAAGGCAAAATCCCAATCGGCTCCGTGCTCCCTACATTAGTGCACTACATGCACTACGAGCGAATGGTTCCTACACCCTAAGTCGTGCTGTGTGTGTGTGTAATTTGGGACCGAGGCATCATGCGGAGCTGAACGCTGAAAGGGAGGAACCCCGACACGGATACGTGCTGGACGTGAGATCTGTGGATCATGACTGAGATTTCTGCCACTTTACAGCAGTAAACGTAAAGCGCGAGAGCACGTGCGCGGTGTGTCCGGGTTTGTGCAACATCGCGAGGTTGGATTCTAGTAGCTGGGTGAAAGCATGGAGCTGGACCGGAGACTCCTGCTGGCGCACTGCGCCGCCCACGCCCTGTCTGTTATCGCAGGCCTGCTGGTCGTGGTGCCGTTAGCGCTGAACGGCTCCGCGTTTAAAGGCCGCTGTGCGCTCTTCAGTCAGGGCTTCTGGCGCTCCGAGAACCAGAGCGCGAGCGGCGCGCAGCTGGACGCGGGGACGCACCTGGTGGTGCAGCAGTGGGGGCCGCCGGCCGCCTGCCAGTTCGCCACGTTCGTGGGCGTGTTCACGGTTCTGTACGGAGCTACACAGAGCTGGAGGAGTTTATTTTACCTCCACCGCCGTCACGACGAGTGAGTCCATAAACAACAACAACAATAACAACAACAGCATGGATGCAGACTGTGACATGATGTTCTGAAAAACAGACTTTAGAATAGATAATGCTATAATAATAATAATAATAATAATAATAATAATAATAATAATAATAGTGAAAGGTAGAGGTAGCAATATTATGTGTATTATTAATCATGCATCAATAATCAATGATTGTTATATACTATGATGTTTAGAATATATTATAATTTCTGTACAAATAATAATAACAACAGCAACAACAACAATAATAATAATAATAATGGGTAGAGGTAGCAATATTATGTAGATTATTAATAATGCATCAATAATCAATGATTGTTATATACTATGATAATTAGAATATATTAACATTTCTGTACATTTATGCTTTATTAGTCTAATTGTTTATTAGAATAATAATGCTAATGTTAATACTTTTGCATTACATAAAAGTGTAACTAGACTTACAAGGCATATATTGAAATAATTTTTTTATTTTAAGGTAATATTTATTTATTATTTTTAGGAAAATATATTCCTACTAAAAGAAATATAGTATATTGGTGCATTTCTGTTCCCCAAGGTAGAAACAAATGTACCACAGTGGTCCTTAAGGTTCGAATTATGTAACATTTAATGATTTTTCAAGGTTTCACCAGTAACTAAAGGTGCAGTGTGTATACTTGTGTGTTAAGCACTTAGGACGTTAAAGGTACATGGTCTGTACCAGGACTAGTGCTGTGTGCGGGTGCAGAAGCTACATTCTTGTCTGTATCTGTGTTGCAGCACCTTGTTCTCGGCCTTTCTCACACTGCTTCTGAGCCTGTGTGTGCTCTTCCTTTCTGGAGGAGCAAGTGTGATTCTGACCCTCGGCCTCGTGTCCTGGTGCAACACCGTCACTGATCACAACACCCGACCATACAGGTGAGATCATCCCGATATTACCATAAGCTGAAATCAATGCCCAGGGATTTGCTTTTGAAAGTACCTAACATTATATGGTGGGAAATTTTCATCATGGTTCTTATACATGAGATAAACAAACTTAATGCTGTATCTCATTTCATGCTTAATCTGAGTTTGTTTCCTGTCTTTTACTTTTCTGAATTAAACCCAACATACCACTTGCCATTTGGTTTAGGACTTTGCAGTGTTATTTGAGCTGCATGCAAAACAGTACAAACAGTGACTGATTAAACTGCTGACTTGTGATTGTTGATTCATGACCTGGTTCTTACTTCAGCTGTGCTGAGTCGCAGTCTGTACCCCTCTACTTGGATGTGGAAACCTCTTCGTTCTACTCAGAGCTCACCTGTGCACAGGTACAGCATGGCATTACACTGCAACACTGCACTGTTACATTTTTAGTTAAGGTGCTGACTGTGTAAATACTGTCTCACTCTGTCTCATTCTGCTCTGCAGGTCTCTCTGTGGTGCGTAACAGCTCTGTGGTTGGTTCACTCCATTCTGTCCTTCCTGAGACTCTACCACTCTCACAGTCAGCAGATCAGCGGACCGTGTCTGTCCCGGGAGAAGGAGCTCCTGCTGGGCCAGTCTCACGTAGATTGTCCCCTGCAATGCCAACACCCTCACCCTCCACAACCACCTGCTGTTTTTATTTAATCCCTTAACTATCCCCTAAATGTGCTCTTTTATGGTGATCCACAAATCATAAGCTTTTTTTAGTGTTGGTTATACTAAGTTTGTGGTAGTGGAAGCATAAAAGGTGCAAGAGTTCTGAAGAAGAAGCTCCATCTTTTACATGGAGCATCCTGTAACGTTGCACTACAAACCTGTCCATGCATGTCTGTGAAAAACATAATGAAGAACAGTGAAAACACAAAAACCTAGAAAAACCAAGAACGAGAAATGAATGTCTTACAAATAAGCTATACGTATTGTTTACACAATGTTGCTTTAGTCGTTACTTATTGTACTGTAATTGTGTTTGTAATAACCTTTAGTTGTGTTGTTCCAACTTTACAAGTGATTGCACCAACACAAGTTTGTTAACCACTTTTAAACAGGGTCTTTAGTATGTAGTATCCTAGGATAAATGTCATTTAATGACATGAAGCATTCATTCACTTGCAGAAAGAATAATGTCGCAAAAATCTTGCAGGATGCAAGTAAAAGTAACATGATGTAAAGTGAATGGGAAGGAAGACTAGCATGTTGCATGTGCTCAGTTCAGACCCATGCTGCTTTACTGTAAATGTACATTGCTATGTATGCTTCTGTTGCATGCTGCAGAGTGTACAGTCCTGTGTTGCTTAAACACTTTCTCCCTGCCACATGAAGGTTTCTTGTATGATGCTGTGTGTGTAAATGCAGCTCTGAGGAAACAGCCACTTGCAGAGGTGCCAACATTTATGGTTTAGTCATAGCATTTATGATTTTTGACCCCTTGCTAAGGGACATCTGAAAACTTCAGCAGTTAGGCTATATATGAATAAAATTCAACTGGTGGAAAAACAGTTCACTGAAGGGAAAAGGACATGGACATTTGCTTCTGGTAGCGGTTACTTTTCCTTCACACTGAATTTTGACCTGTGAATTCATGAGCCTCGATCGTGTGAGCCAGTACAGCGCAAATCAGCGAGACTGTGGTCTCTTTGCTTGGTTAAATATGGAGGAGTTGCTAATTATTAAGTATTGGTCACACCAGATTTTTTCCACACTCTTCTCTTACTATTGCTTGGTGTGTCTGGGAAAAAAAAACCAAACACATTAGCTATCTCATCCCGAGACATAAGCTGAGATTTTTGGGACAAATTTAGTTTTTTCCCCCTCTAGTTTTGCCTGCCACAATTTCCTTGTTAGCAATGTTGGCATCTCTGTTCTGTTTGCCCTGCATGGGCCCCTGGTTGTAATTCAGAATGTGATATCAGTCAGGGAGGAGCATGAAAAAAAAAAAAAAAAAATTCAAGGAATGTGCTCCATGTCTTTGACCCCTGACCTCCCTGAACTGAGTGGCTGTGGTGACACACACATAGCTGAGAGAGAAACTGGAGGTAAAGGGAGAGAAATGTATGTAAATGTGATTATTGCTAATGCTCATGTTTTATACTGCTGTTTGTACCAATATTATATCTATAATTTGATATCAACTCGTGACTAGTAAAAAAAAAAAAGCATATAAAATCCATTGCTACAGGTGTGAAGTGTTTTTTTTTTTCCATGTCACCATGATGTAAAGAATATGACAGCGAGCAAAATAAAGAAGGATCGTAAATAAAGAAGACAACAGCTAAAAACAACAGGGTTGCAGACCCTTAAATATATTTGTCAATATTCTGTTATTAAAGTACCTGATTATAAGTGTTACAGCAAGTGCAAAAAACAAAAACAAAACACAATAAGAAAATCTCACATTCTCAAATCACAGTTCTCATAAAGGGAATGTTTTTGACACCAGTAGAAATATCAACGCAATACTCTGTCAGTTACAAAGTTGTAGTGAGTGTTACAAAGCTACAATGAGTTAATAAGAATATAAAACGAAAAAAAAGAATAAAGGAGACATTAAAACCTAACAATAAGTGAAGTTTCTAAACTGCATAAATGTCGACTAATTAGAAAGCCTTTGTGCATCTTAAAGGTTGCTATTATAGCATCAGATAATTAAACACTAATATTAGAAGAAATTTCACAGTTGTCTCAAATCTTAAAAACATGCAGAGACCCAGGTTTAACTTGTTTGTATGGAGTTTGCATTAATAATTGTACCTGTACTGTGGCAGAACACAAGTTATCCATATGCACATTGGCCTTTGATACAAAATGTTTCTGAATAGAAGCCCGGCCATGAATTCCAGCTGCGTGAAGCTCACAACGTACAATTTTTGTTAAGACTGGGTGACACAAGTGTTGATTTTCAGTACTGTGATTAGTGTTAACTGTCAGACCTCTTCTTTAACTGACACATACTGTTAGTTAGGAATCAGTCTAATATAACTCACTCAGAGTCTCTGGTGTTTTGAGGATGTCAAACTAGGCTAACAGAACACATTGCCGATTTAAAAATATGATTAAAAACTGTTTCCTGGTGTATTCACATTTTCAGAAAGCACCAGTGCACCACTGCTTCCATTAACCTTCCATAATTATTCTTCCAGAACACATTGCCGAATAAAATAATATTAAAAGCTGTTTCTTGGTGTATCCATACTTTCAGAAAGCACCAGTGCACCACTGCTTTCATTAATCTTC
This sequence comes from Pangasianodon hypophthalmus, assembly GCF_027358585.1. Classification (NCBI taxonomy): domain Eukaryota; kingdom Metazoa; phylum Chordata; class Actinopteri; order Siluriformes; family Pangasiidae; genus Pangasianodon; species Pangasianodon hypophthalmus. Next base: position 22,383,717 of record NC_069716.1, read on the forward strand.
CATAATTAATCTTCCATTAATCTTAAAGTAATAAAAATGCTTGCCAGCTAAATTACAACAGAATATTGTTTAGTTTGTGAATTGGCCTTACCAAAACTGCAGCAAAGACTGTGCGACACTTTATAATACTAAACCTTTTGCATACTGTAAACTACATACTGTTATATATTATTCATTGTAATACAGATTAATGGCTTGAAGGTTAAGGTGATGTAGTTAACATGATGTAATTATTGCTCTTATGCTACAGTGTAATCCTTTCCAAACTCCACTGCACCTGCCTTGTTACATGACCATGAACAGCTGCTTAAACAGAATAATTTGTCTTCTGCTTCCTTTCCTCTCTATCTTTTGGCATCTCTCTCTCTTTGCTTTCTTCACAGTCCCTTGTTATAGGTCAGCACCTTGCAATCGGTTGCCATGGCAATTTCCGGCTCAAGGTGAGAAGCCTCGATCTGTGAAGTGTAAAAATTGATTAGCTCTGCCAAAACATCTACTATTCTTTGTGCAAACTTGCACAAAATATACACATTAATCTTGCTGTATTTGTAAGTGTCATGGGAGATGAGCTGTGAAAAATGATTCTTTACTAGAGAGAGTTCAAAATAATACTTTATTGTCCAAGATACACATAGAGTTACATAGAGCTGAAGGAGTGTGATCTTACTTGAGACATCTGTGGGAAGAGGCTTATGGCGAGAGGCAGAGAGAGACCGAACACGGCCAGGCACACTAAGCTGTGGACAGGCAGCATGAGCCGGCGATGGGCCTGCATCAGCGGCAGCCTGTGGGGAGAGAAACAGGAGGCAAGTATTTTTGGGAAATGTTCAACATCACAATACCAGGATACGCAAAAGCTGGAGTAACGCACTCAAAATGTTTCCTGGTATGATATAATCAAAAGTTGAATAAATTTTAGCTAATGTTAAAAGGTGTTATTAATTATATTTAACTGTATATGGTGTAAATATTAATACAGTTATTAATCTTGTTGCTTTTGGTGGTCAGGTTCAGTTACAGGCAGAAGCAGCAAAACTGCAAAAAGTAAGGAATAAAACACAATGGCACATACTGTTATAAAAAAATCAACAACGTGGTTGTGCGATGTCGCTCTTACAACCACAAAGTTGATTATTTTCCTATAATGGTATGTCCCAACATGTTTTATTCCTCTTACACACCAGGAATTTGCCATCAATTCCAGAGCTCTGTTGTATTTTATCTCTTTATAGTTATTATGCATGCTGTTGTGGAATTCCCGTTATCACTTAAAGGATAGCAGCCATAAACAGTTTCCTCACCAGCCACTCTTTTTTCTCTCTCATGAAGTTAATAATACAAAAAAAAATACAGCTTATCATTTTCCAAAGAAGCCCTCCATCCCACAGAATTTCCTGTGTCTGAAAATGTAGTTACAGCTTTTCTTCTGACACTGGAGACTCCTTCCAAAAATGCTATATAAATGTCTCCTCAAAGAAAGCCTCATTTTTATACTATTTATTTAAGAAAAAAATCAGTTTATGTGCACTGTATAGAAACAATGAGTAGGTTTTTTTGTAACAGCAACTACAACAAGCTGCTGTTATACAAAATTAACCAACACCTTCTAACCAAGTAAGCATTCAACAGAGCTGTGGTATAAAAAGTGAATACTTCTCCACAAAGGCCATGATGATAGGTGGGAGAACAAATATAGGCAGCGGCAGGACCACTCGTGTAAACGCTGTCTCCATCAGCGCCTGTGGAAAGGAAAATCACCAGTTACTACAGAAAACAATGAAGGAAAACAGAAATCTATTGAAATGAGATATCTGAACTCCAAAAAAAATCTTCATGATATAGCAAAACTTTTAATAAGTTCTTCAGTCCTATACAGTTGTATGTAGTGAGGCTTCAGATTACAGTTGCAACAGTACATAGGAATTTGTCACTGAATCACTCACATGTTTGGCTGCTATCCGCGAAGAGCCCACCACATTCCCATTGGAGTCTAGCACATCAATTCCCTCTGAGAGTTCGTTGTGTCTCATGAGAGCCACATTGCACACATTTGCACTAGCTGTAAAAAGGAGGCAATGGAAACATCAGTGGTCCTCAGCACACAAGAAGAGCTACGGTTTGTCAAGGTCATCCTGTAACACGTTCCTCTTATGCTGTATGAGGTATTTAGAGATACATAACGGCGCTGACAAAATGAGTAAAATAAATTATATGTTTATTAGGCCATGTAAGCAGGCCACGTTTAAGATTTTTTTTTTTTTTTTTACTGTATTTGCAGTTTGGTATCTGATAAAGAGCACAAATGCAATAATTTGTGATGCAGCATTTACATTTTGGGTTAAAAGTGGCCCAACTCTGCTTCTATATTTTTATTAATATGACATCGTTCTATCAAGTTATGGCAGCCAGATTTGTTTGAGTTCATCGCCGTCATTCCACAGCGATACATGCGCTAGATGAAGTGTTATGTGTGTGCCAGCATTGGGCTGCTATCAGGGATAGTACAGTACACACCTACAGCAGGGAAAGGAATGAATCTCTGTATGATGAGTCTGGTGGCTGGGTTAAATTTCCTGGATTTCTCTATAAGCACATTCAGACCCACCTAAAACAAAAGCCAGAGGAGTCAAAACTACTGAATAACAATTGAATAACATTCTTCACTGAATAACAGTGAATATCTATTAAGTAAGTTTAAGAATAGAATATACAGTAAATTAGTTTTTAATATGAAATGTCAAACAAACATAAGATATGGATCAACCAGAATGCCTTTAATAACTATAAGGAACAGACCGCAATTGAGACAGCACTCGTCACAGCTCCCAGGTAGCCCTGAATAAATCTGGATGTTGGCGTGGGCTGGGAAGAGAAAAGTATCAGTATCAGGCTAACAATCTCAAGTATCTGGAGACTACGCTGCAGACTTCTGAACACACACAAATATACACAGCCTGGCGTGCTGACAGTCTGGGGTCTGGGAGCAGATGCAGAACAGATGTCCTGCCTAAAGCAGCAACTAAAGCCCAGTCACACGGAAGTGACATAAAGCATCGCTTCACTGCAAGTCCATCTGCTTTAACATTAAATATTGTTGAAAAACTGACCTTAATAAAGTGAGTAAAGCCATTGTACCTTTGTGGCATTGCGGTTGGCGTAGTTTACACAAGCGTTATGGCTCTGGTTTAACCACTGTGGGGTAGACAGTATAATAGTTAGAAAGCCGGGTATAAGCATTTCTTTTCATTTTTTAGAGGTAAACATTGCTTAACCAACACTTCTTAAGCACAGACAGTCTGTGTAAAAGAAAGTAAGGAATTATTTTCAAAATGGGAGCAGATCCTTGCTACACCCAACACATAAATTGTCAGTCTCACATCTTGCAAAGTTGAGGACCAAACACATTTTCACACAATCCTACAGCACAGTCATTTGTGTAGATGTTCTTTAATCATGCATTTCATCGATGATTATACCACAGTGCTGTTGAACTCTCAAACTCAGAACGCTGATTAATTTTCCAGCTGTAATTCAAACCACAGGTTTATATTAATGTGCTTGTTCTAATATGTTATTGTTTCTATTGAGCTCATTCACAGGGACTTGTATGGCAGATGCTCCAAAAAATCTAAGACTGAAAATCAACAGACTAAAAAAGTGTTGTCTGCTGGTCCCTCCACAACACTAAATGTAACTATAAATGGGTTAAAAGTATGACACATCATTCTTTAATAAATTAAAAATTGTAATCAGTGACAAGTAGATGTGGTATAAGAGGAATAAAAAGACTTTGTGATTTTTTTTTGTAACAAAAACTATTAAATTTGGAGTGGTAACTGTAACTCTGCTTTGCATCGGGCTGTATCACAACCTGTGATCGATTATTTTCCTATAACAGCACACTCTGCCGTGTTTTACTTCCTACTTAATATATATTCTTGTCTGCATATTTTGTGTATATGCCTTAGTAATTTGTCTGTGTATTGACTGTATGTAATGTTTCTCTTTGTAAATCAAGCTTGCATATAAGAAAGTCACAGTGCAAATGAAACAACTTCTCTGTAGTAGTAGCAGCAGTAGTAGTAGTAGTGGTAGTAGTATTAGTAGTAGTAGTGGTAATACGAGTGGTAGTAGTATTAGTAGTAGTAGTGGTAGTAGTATTTACCTGCCAGAACACAGTGGATGCCAGAGTCTGGTTTGGGAGGAGAAGGCCAACCACCTGCAAGATACATGTGGACATTAACGATCTTTCTTTTACATTTTAGTGCTTCCAATAAAATACCTAAACCTTCCACATAAATTTGTAAGCACTAGAATAATTAAATTAACTTTCAGTAAAATTGTACAAACACTTACTATAGGTGTTCCAAATGGAACATAACCTAAGAAAGAAAAGAGCATTTGGTAGAAAAATAACAAAACTAATAGGGACACAAATAAAAAATATTTATTCCCTGGCACATTTAGTCCATTTATCTGAACTAGTGCAATAAAAAAACCAACCGCCTCTGCACACAAACTCATTGAAGTAATTTATACTTATGGCTATTGAGCTGTCTTTTTTACAGCATCTGCCTTTAGAACCGGCTTACACATGAACCATATCCCTGGAGCTACTTTAGATTAAAACTGTGATGAGTACATTTTTACCACTAGAATATACAGACCTCTTATCCAGACTGTAAAAGCTGTGAACATTCTGATGAAGATTTAAAGGGATTTAAGAGCGACATTAGCTCCTTTGCTTTAGGGTGCAATAGGAAAAACATGGATATTTATGCCAACGGCCTTATTTAAGCAGCATCTATCAGCAGCCTGCTCGAAATTCAACCTAGATGCTTTTAGCTTACCAAGAATGCCTAGTGGTCATTAAGCTCCATTCAAATGGGACCGTGTTTTATATATATTTATCTGAAATTTGTGAATATATTTAAATTTGTTAATATGTGAAATGTATGTGAATTTATTTTCACATGAAGTGAAATCTGAAATCTTTAAGAAGATTAAGAATTTACTTTTAACCTTGTCAAGATCAAGATCCTTAATGATTTACAGCATTAAAAAGATTCAAATAACACACATGAAGTAAACTTGACATTTTTTTTATAACACTTTGTTACAGGTTTATTAAATATGATAATTTTTTCATTTTCAGAAAGCAGCCAGTAAATGATATCTTTTTAGTATTACAAAATGTGAAAAAAGCAACAAAATACATTGTTGTTATTCCTAATTTATTTTATTGAGCTGTTTTTTTTCTGTTTTTTTTTCAAAATGCCACAAAATTTATGACAGCATTTAATGTTGCTAAGTTTAATTAGATTATGATTTTAGTCACACAAAGTGTTTACAAACACATCTGAGAGAAAATGTTGACATTTAATCAACATTTTCACTTTATAGTATATTTTATACCTTAGTCTTAGTCATTAGCTAGCTTATACTGAGGACCTATATCTCCCAGTTGCCTAGCAACAGTCCCACAACTTGCTATCAACTATGCTACATCTAGCCTGGGAGTGAGATGACTGGAACAAATCACAACTGCCCTCAGTGTAACCTTATTTCTGTTTGGTTAGGAGAACAGAGATTAAAGTTTTGGGGAGATGAAACATTTAAATGATAAAGAAAAGGTGCTGATGATTCATGCATTGTTGATTATGATGTGATGTTTTTACCTTTATTACATTTCTAAAACTGAAAATCTTAAGAAGTATAGAAATGATTTTTTTTTTTCAACACTATGAACACTAAAGTAAACTTTGTAAGCATCACACCTGATTCTGGTGTGCCCTAAACTGTGTTATAATAATAATAATAACAATAATAATAATAATAACAATAATAATAATAATAATAATAATAATAATTATGTATACCATACCTGACATGCGAAAAGGCATAAAGATCTTCTGCCCGGTGTCAGGGTGAATAATAGCCTGCGGTGGAATAAATAAATCTCACCCAGTTATTATATTGATATATATGTAGAGTGGATTAGGTAAATGTGATCAGGTAAAGCTGAACATATTCCTGGATCAGTGTCTCTTTTAACCAATTGCTTGCTTCCAGATCTGTTTGCCAACTGGAAAGCAATTGTGTAGATGTGCATTTCAATACATAACATTATGCAAAATAAGTATTAAAATGGTGACCAGCTGTATCTAAGCCCAAAAGAGCACTCTTAGTGTTACACAGATCAGCTAGCACAAAGTGAGTAATTGAAGATCGCAGCTTGAAATAAATATATGTGTGTGTGTGTGTGTGTATATATATATATATATATATATATATATATATATATATATATATTATATATAAATGAAGGACGTTGTTCATCATGTTGTGATTCATGTTGTGTTGTTATATGTTGTTTCAAGAATCAAGAATGCCCCAGTTAGCTAGCTACTCCTGCAAAGTACAAATATTGCTTGTTCGGGGGTTAAATGGCCAACTGCAGCCAAATGATCAATGTTTCAACATATTCAGCACATTGTCAAAACAATTTTGCTCAATTTATAAAATGTAGTGGTACAAAATAACGTCTGTGTCTGGATACTGATCTTCATAACATTACTCAAATTATTAGTTTATTTTCAAATGGACTAAGTAGGGGGCTCATACTAATGTATGCACTGTTTCAAAGACAGATAACAGTGACTGGTTAAAAGGATCACTGTTCCAGGAACAAAAGGGTGTAGATCCAGAAAAATCACAGGAAACCACATTCACTGACTGATTTAACATGAACAGTGAACATATAACATTTGTCTTACCTGTTTCACCTTCTGAGCCTCCCAGAGCTGAACAACAAATCACATTTTAAAATATTCGACAAAAACACTGAACAAAGGTCAAGTAAAGAGGAAAGCTGAAGTTTTTATATATATAGTACTGTGTAAAAGTCTTAACAACAACTTCAAGAATTCTGCAAATTCTGTAACACGAATATGACTTAAAAAATAAAATCAAGTATCAATAGTAACAGTTCTTCTGTCTTTGCAAGAAAAAATCCCAGACAACCTTAAATATGTTTTTTTTTTTAAATCAGAAACAAGGTCTATTAATTAGTATGGCTCATTACATAATATTCTACTATGAGTTATCTGGTTACTGACAGGTCCTGAAATAATGACAGGTCCTGAAAGTTGAAAGAGTTTAATCGTGTGTTTTGGCTGCTTCACCTGTTGATCTGTTGTTCCAGGAGGAAGAGTCCCATGTTTAAAATCATCCAGGAGAGCAACACATTGCTTTAAGTGAGCCTGGAAGGACGAATTCAGAAATAATTAATGTTTCATTCTAAATTTGAAGTCAATATATTCAAGTGAAGAGGTCAAACATTTTTAAAGTTAAATCAATAAACAACCTGAATCATGTGTCAAAATAGTACAAAAGGTTGTAGGACTGTAAAATTGACAATAAATCAAAACATAAAACATTGTAGTAAGGAGTCACTATAAACTTTAATAACCTTAAATACAAACAGACTACTGCTTTACCATTTTGAATGCATTTGCTTTACCATTTTGAATGTATAGAAACTGCTTTTTACCTCTGATACAAAAAGAGTTCTGGGGTCGATGATGTCTACAAAGTGTCTGAACCTGCCGAGGAAGGAGCTCTGCGGGAAAACAAAGACCAAATCATGAGCTGTTGATTTGATGCCAACCTTGCCCAAGGACTAAGAGCATGTAGCATGCATTTAATGCTGCACTGTAGTGATCTTGTTCTGCTTGTAAAAGCAGACTTAATTGATTCTTCTCGTGACAACATAACAGCAACAACCACCACAACAACACTAAAAACTATCTGCTATAAAAGACAGCAGACAGTAACAACAGCAATAAAGGTAAGACTGAATAAAAATATATAATTGCTGGATACTGACTGTGGGAAATAAGCAGGCAGAGTATATAAAAAGGAGGGAATAAACAAATAATGCTATATCAGTGTGATGTATGCAGGTGTGAAGTTTTGCTTCCCTAACAAGCATTTCCATGATCCTGCTACAGTGATCTTCTGTCTTCTCAGATCCAGGGTTCACTGAGTGCTCCTACAGTCAGTGGATCTAACACTGCTGCTCTGCATTAGAGCTCCACTGCTGGAGTCTCTGCCAGTGGGGTGCATGGCCTGAAAGTCTCTTGAGGCACACCCCATTGGTTACTGTGGGGTGACTTGGCCCCACACCTAATGGCTGGCCTAATAAAGGAGGGAAATGATAAACAGGATGGATGGAGGGGGTGACGTGACTCATTGGCAGACGAAAAGGGGTAGTATTTGGATGCCACTCAACCCACTACATAATGTAAAGCTTGTGCTGCCTCTGCAGGTTCATCTCTTTTAAATGTCCTAATTTAAAAACACCATAGCAAGCAAAAACAGGATTATACCAAAAACCATGATTCTGGGTTATATGGTTATCATGCTGTGAAATTTTGCATCAGTTTCTGGATGGGCTTATAAAATCAGAGGTTTACACCTCACCAACGCAACAAACAGATGTGAAATGGTTGTTTCCAAATGGGGCAGGGTTTTAAAAATAATGAACATGAACCATGCAAACATACCTAGTAATAATTCACAAATGTAGGTTTCACATTTGATGCAAATTAGCACAAATCTGTGTGGGAGGCTTTTTTTTCCAAAAGAAAATTGTTGAGATTTAATTAAATCAGGAAATCAGGAATATACGTTTTTAACCGTAGGCCTTATTTCACAAGAAATATACAGTCAGGTCCATTCATATTTGGACATTGACAAAATTATTGTTATTTTAGCTCTCTACCAAAGTATATTGAAGTTCAAATTAAATAATGTATATTACAGCACATTTGCCCCCCCCCCCCCCCCCCCTTTTTTTTAAGGGACCAAAAATATTGGACAAACTAACACTCAAATTATTTTAATTATTAATACTTGGAAGTGACTGCCTGAAGTCTGGAAGATATCACCAAATGCTGAGTTTCTTCCCTGAAGATGCTCTGCCAGGCCTTTACTGCAGCTGTCTTCAGTTCTGCTTGTTCATGGAGCATTCTGAGTTCAGCAAGTGAAATGCATGCTCCATTGGATTCAGGTCAGGTGATTGACTTGGCCACTGCAGAACATTCCACTTCTTTGCCTTAAAGTTGCTTTCGAAGTATGCTTTGAGTCATTGTCCATCTGCACTGTGAATGAATCCAACCAGTTTGAAAGCATTTGGCTGAATCTGAGCAGATAACATAGATAACATCCAGAATTCAGAATTCATCCTGCTGCTTTTGTCAGTAGTCACAGCTCACAATCACATCAGTAAATACAAGGGAACCAGTTCCATTATTTCCACAGCCATACATTCCCACACCATAAGAAGAGGTGATTATGTTTCAGATCATGAGCAGTTCCTTCCTTTCTCCATACTTCTCTTCCCATCATTCTGGTACAAGTTGATCCTTGTCTGTCCATACAATGTTGTTTCAGAAATGTACAGACATTTTTTTTAGATATATTTGGCAAACTCCAATCTGGTCTTCTTGTTTTTGAGGCTTACCAATGGTTTACATCTTGTGGTAAAACCTCTGTATCTGGTGAAGTCTCCTCTTGATTGTAGACATTGTCACATATGTCTGGAAGGTGTTCTTGATCTGGCCAACTGTTGTGAAGGGGTTTTTCTTCACTGCCAAATTTGGTTATTCTCTGCCTAACAGGATTTACTCCTTATTGTATTTTAAGGCAGAATCAGAATAAGTACAGCTTTATCAGTATGTAGCCATTTCAAATCACACTTCCCTTTTAATGGCTGCAAAACACAAAGCACATCAGTAAACAAAGCAGTAAACAGCAGTGCTCTCCGCTGAAAAAAATTATATATAAATATGCTTTGCTGCCTTGAAGTGTGATCTGAAATGGTGACATACTGAAGACCCAGAGCTGAAATGTTTGTGTAGCCTTCATATTAAATCACTGAACTGAGAAAATGTGTGTGGTCTTCATTCTTCATTAGATATAAACATGCAGAAAACATTTAGTTAGCTCTGTGACAGTGTTTGAGTCTTGAGTCTAGCTTGGTGACTACTGCTGTCGACTTTCCCTTTTCCTTGTTTCATGCTGTTTTAGAGGCCCAGTGGCAGGACATGCCAAGGGTTTATTTGGCAAACAGCACACAGTGAGACACCACCAGTTTCAGTTAGCTGCATCTAAGCTATTTACCTCTCATGGTACAAAGAATAAAGAAAATACATGAAGAAAATATAGCTCTCAGCATACTGTGGCTGTGAGTTTTTCTTTCTTTTCGGCAACTGGAAAGACCAAAAATATGCCAACCTCACAGCTTTCCCCACTAATGCTGTTTGTAGGCACTGTTTTTCCTCTGGTATGTGTGCGGAAGTCTGTGGGAGAAGACACTTGTTAATAATGCATGTGCTTCTTCTCTCTGGAGAATACTCCTCACAGATCACAGAGATGCAGCTAGCTCGAGCCCTGCAAGAACAAAAAAAAAACCCTACTGCATCCTTCAGCTGTCCTCAATCCATCTATAAACAGCAGCAAGGAGACCAGAGGCCTGTATGGGCAGGAATCTGTGCCATATTTTAAAGAACAATATAAAATGCAATAAGCACATAGAGCTGCTAACACAAAGTAAAACCTTTATTACCCGGTTCTCTCATTGCATAATGTTCATCCTGGATTTACCGGTAAGGAATAAAAATGCATCCACCTTGAAATGTAATGCACTCAACTGCACCTCATTACATTACAAAATGTAATTTATTACATTTATTTTTATGCTATAATTATGTAATTTTTTATTTATTTTACATTATTATTTTACTCTGATTGCATTAATAAACTTACAGAAGGCTTTGTCTGAGTATGGTTTGGCATCCGAAACTGAAAGGCATTGTACCCCTTATATATATATATCTTCACATTGCACAGCGCACAAGCGTGTGTTTGCGAGGAGCATCTGAAGAGGTCTGAACACAGGAGTGTAATTATTAGCTGTTTGTTTGCAAGGAATATAATCTGATGGTGCATGCTGTCTTAGAAAAATGATCAAATTAATAAAGACAGCTCGTCACGTTACTGAGAAAGCACAAATTTCTTTGTCCTTAATACTTTTCCATGATGATAAACTTACTGACCGTTACAAAGCACTGGCATTAGAGACTCCTTCCTTAAGTATTAACCATCTCCTTAACTACACCTACATATCAACAATTATACATTTTTCTTGGTTAAATAACAATACTCCTTTTAATCCATTTATTAGACTTAGATTATGTAGAGTGTCTGCCATATAAGTGTGAATCAGCTGTTACTATAGAAACAATGATATATAAAAATAAGCACATTAATTGAAACCTGTGATTTGAATTACAGTCTGCAGCTGATGTTACAGAAGATTAATCCACACATTCTGACCAGTCTGATTTGAGACTTTTATAACAGCAGTTAGTCAGCTCCTGTTAACACCTACTAATCATATTTATTTAGTCACACAGTGAAATGTAATCTAAAGTTCCAAAGACACCTCAGAAAGACTGTGATTCACAATTTTGGCATGCAATCGATTCCTTCTATTTACATTTTCCAAGCATGGAAATTAGCCATACAGCCCTTTTTCCTTAAAAGGAAATCATGTTTGGGGATCACTTCCTAGAGGAAATCCTAGAGGGAGTGGGGTCGCTCAGTTGCAATTCCTTTCTGCCTCACAGACAGCAGAAAGCTGTTAAAATTGCAAACAGCTCCTGAAAATTCCGACACAAATTCAGCAATGCATTATTTAAATGCAATTCCTTCAGTATGTGAAAACAATTTAATAAAGGTTTTGTTTTTGTGTCTATAAAATAGTAATGTATTGCATTTCATATTGTTTCAAGGAAATGACTGCACTGAAATGTAGCACGTTTAAATTCCTGTGTATAAATCAGATATCGGGCCATTTGTAACACACCTATTTAGTCCTGGACTAAATAACACACACCAGGGCACATTCTGATTTATAGTTTTATACTATATACACTACACTGGAGACCCTCTTCCAGAATTTAAAACCATCCTGAAATAATACAATGAAACAAAACATTGCATTTTTTAAATATTTTCTTGGTGCTCTTTACAACGCCATGATTGCCCTGGATCGATCAATCAGCCAATACCTATGATCTCAATAACAATGACAAGGTTTTTAACTTTGAGGTGAAAGCTATCAGACAACACCATCTATAGGGAGGTGCAATCAAGAGGAACATTGCACTTTAGTCCCAAAGCAAGCCAAGAACAAAGGAGCACAAATAGAAAATCATGGCTAGGGAAACAGGTTTATTGTACATTTTCACCCTTTGCCCTGTTTTCAAAGACTCCAAAGTCTGCACTAGATAGGCTGGACTACTCCCAATGCGGCTCAGAAAGAAGCCTTTGGCAAACATTAGCCAATCCAAAACACACTGGTTGTCATGTAGACTGTATCTAGCCTATGAATGGATGATAGTGAGAATGCTGAAGATCTGGAGGCACATGTCGGATGGTCAGGCGCTATCTGAGTGGCCGTGTTAATGAGAGGTGACCGTGGCGTTGCCATGGAGAATCCCCAGGTTTTAAATAGACACTCATTCATCTGACCGTGGCGAAGCTCTACTGATGCAGGGCGCTTGTGAAAGACGGAAGGCTGAAGACAAGCCGTTACTTTGCATTCTTCTCACTGATGTGACCCAGATTTCATAAAACAGGATCAGGAGGAAAAAGGACGAGTAATTTGCTTTCTGTATGCAGATCATGCATGGGTAGAAACTGAAGCAGATACATGAGTGAACATGAAGCTGAACTTGTGGGAAGTAATCACAGGCTGCAACTGGTGTGAGTTCATTTGTGTTTAACTGAAAGAAAACAAACAGAACAAACAAACAAACAGACAAAAAAACCAGCGACTGCACAACTAATCAGATAAATGAGTAACACAGAGTATGTTTCATCTGCAAATGCAAGCCAAACACTGCTGAGCTGACATTTTTTCAGCACTATTCCCTGCTGTGAATTCTCCCAATTGTAAGGAAGAGCAGGCGATTCTGCAGGAGAGGAAAGCGGCAACTTTTAATCAAATCCTGGTGCCATGATGATGATGATGATGATAATGATCATGGTGATGATGGATAGATACAGACAAAGATGTTGTTGTTCATCAGCGCCCACCGAGGCTGACACACAAAGCTGCAGTTTGCTGGGAAGATAACGGAAAGCACTTGACAGAGCCTGGAGTCCTACCTGATCATACCGCGGCTGTCCGAGCTGAAACGCAGGATAAACTGCAGCCTCGCTCATTCCTGCAGCCGAGAGCAAGCGCTAAGTAACAACAACGCTCCAGAGACGGCTTTTTAAACAAGAGTCAACTCGGAGTACGAAAGTAATGAAGCAATCAACCGCAAAGCTACATGGGAGATGTAGTTTCCTGTTGTTAACTCCCGCGCGCAACCCAATGAGGCCAGGATTTCTCCAAAGGCGCGTGGAGGGAGTGGCTGCCAGAGCCTCACACTCACCTCATCACTTCATGCTGAATTAGACTAAACAGAGGAGAGTTGGCTAAAACCCAAATAAGGAAATAAAAATAAGTGTTTTTCTATCTTAAAGAATTCCAAGTAGAACCTATGCAGGAAGTTAGGAACACTTAACAATTCAAACAACACTTAAAGAACCTTTAGAAAAGGAGTAGTTTTGTCTGAGTCTATTCTGACCTTCTTTTTCCAGTGTAAGTGTTTTACATAATTCATTTTCATTTAATCACTTAGTTAATGGCTATCACACAGCGTAAGGAATAAACCACTTCAGGATGTGCTGTTACAGTGAAATAATCAGTCACAGGGTTGCAAACCAATGTGAATATTCCCACCTTGCACCCAGTGTTCCCAGGAGAGGCTCCAGGCCCACCCCGGCCCTGACCAGGATAAAGCCATTAATCAACATGAATGAATGAATGTACTACACTGATTTAGTCAAATGCATTCATTTTTCTAAAGAATTCCTAGAAACATATGAGGCGTAAATTCACTATATATAGGTTTGTGAACACCTAACTATTACATTCATATGGTATTTTGGAACATCCCATTCCAGATTTAGTCCCCCTTTGCTATTATAATAACCTCCACTCTTCTGGGAAGGCTTTCCACTAGATTTTAGAACATGGCTGTGGGCAGTTGCCCATTCACCCACAAGAATATTAGTGGTGTTGAGCACTGATGTTGGGCGACGAGGCCTGGGGTGCAGTCAGTGTTCCAGTTCATTCCAAAGGTGTTCAGTGGGGTTGAGGTCAGGACTCTGTGCAGGACACTCGAATTCTTCCACATCATGGAACTGACTTTGTGCACAGGGGCATTGTCATGCTGGAACAGAATTGGTCTTGAACCTTTAGTTCCAATAAAGGAAAATCTTAAAGCTGCAGCATATAAAGACATTCTATACAATTGTGTGTTTCAAACTCTGTTGCAACAGTTTGGGGAGGAACCCCAATATAGATGTGACGGTCAAGTGTTCACAAACTTTTGGCCATATAGTGTATATACCTACAACTAAAATGTCCTTATATAAGTTTATACATGACGCAACAGTAAAACTTAGATGAACATACCTGAAATGTATTATCTTTATATTATAAATTACAGAGGAGAATTGGTTTAAATGTAAACAATGTGGCTCGTGCAAAATTGCTAATCAAAATTCTTCTGAATGCAGCTTTACTTTGGAAGCAGGAGGAAATTGATTGGAGCAAAACAGCAAGGGCTGGAGCTTTCATTTTTAACACTGTGTGTAACACTGTCTAAAACACTTACTACCAGCAAAGTCATTGTCTTGAAATAACTTGATGAGTGACTGTGGGGATTTAGACTGAAAAGTTTGATAACTACTGACCTAGCTAGGGACAATCTTTGGAGTGCTCTTTGCTCTTATGAATGAGTTTGGAGTAAGTCTTGCATTCTTTTCTCATACAGAGAATCCTATTAAATGTGTTTTGGTTTTTTTAGTTTCAGTTTTTCAGCTTTTGCCCTCACACTGTGTGTGTTATAGTTTTGTAAGTGAGCTTTGGTGCACTCTAGTGCTGAATGAAGGACAGTGATGTTTCAGGAATGAAGTGAGTGAGGCAGCAGATGGACTACAACGCCATCAAATGGAAATAAATCCAACTAGCAAAGTAATTTTATCAGCCCTTGAAGCTAACGAGTGTGTTCACTGATCAACATGGACACGTGCATTGTTCTTAATATGGCAATACAGATCAGTTACTCATAAGAAATTCACATTCATTCATCAAATTCATAAAAAGTGCAATCCCACATGATTTTTTAACAACTTTATTTTTCAAATGAAACCACTTGGAATAAATAAGGCTTGGTAAAACACAAATGAGCATGTTCTGGAAAAGCTATGTAACAAAAGTATAATTTGTAGAAGTGTCAACTCAACAATGTACTCTCACAGTGCTCTATGGCTTCAGCCATAACATTACCGCAATGGTGAAGTTCAACCTCTTCAACATTCAATCAATCAACAGAGAAAAACAACTGCAAACTGTTACTGATAAACTTAGTATAAAATTATTTACTCAACAAATCTTTCTGCAGCAGTAAAATTTACCTTCTTCAGCATTCAATATTACAGATAAACCCACTGCATCTGCAAACATAATGTCTTAATAAAAACTTTGGGAAAATGTTTTTAAATTAACATTAAGACAATCTAACAGACATATAGATGCAGTGTTAATACTGTATTTAAAATGAAAACAATGAATATATCTATGTCAAAATAATATTCAATGAATATCTGAGATCGTTAAGAAATCTTTTGAACAAAAGCAGTCATCATTACATTCTTTCACAATCTGAATGTAGGCTCCTGTGGTTGCTTAATGGTTATGTTACTTTGCATGTTTGCAAATCTAGCTACTTTTACAGCAAGCAGCTATGGGAATATATAACTACGTGATGATGCTTAGCATATACTATTGCATAGCTTACATGTAGGTGCATTTTTGTTCTAAGTGCTCAACTGCGATGATAAACATGCTTTCATTTGGCTGAGATATTATGGAAGAAGCTGACTATCTTAAGCAGCAAGTCATTGCATAATACAGTGTAAGGTATATCTGTAAATAATCTCAATGTTAGCAATATTTATAGACATTTTTATAGGAATTTTTATATTTATATTTATTTATATATTTATTTTTATTTTTATATTTATAGGAAATTGACTATTTTATATCCATAATCTTTTGAATGGTCAGAACAGAATTCACATTTGTTCATGGAATATTTTGTTATTGGATGACCAACCTGAGAATTTCTGATTCGTTTGAACACTTGGAAGCACATAACTGAACTATTCACTGAAGTGTTCATGGAAGAAAACAAGATTTTTTTCTGGATTGTCCAAGATCCATTCAAGCAGAAAGATATCAGAGTTTCCAAAAAACATTTCTGCACAAAGGTCAGTCATGGCATACAAGCACACTGGATACTACACAAACTGTTTTTAGGAAACATTGGTAAGAATTTGAAATGCAGAAATGCTTACGGATCACAAAGGAAAATCACAGAAATACACTATATGGGCCAAATGTTTGTGGACACCTGACCATCACACCCAAATGTGGGCCTTCCCCAGACTGTTGCCACAAAATTGGAAGCACACAATTGTATACAGTATACTGCCTTTTTTGCTTTAGCTTTACAATTTCCCTTCACTGTAACACTGGGACCAAACCTGTTCCAGCATGACAATGCCCCTATGAGCAAAGCAAGGTCCATGAAATCATGGTTTGCCCCAGGCCTTCTCGCCTGACATGGGTGCCTGACCTCACTAAGGCTCTTGTGGCTGAATGGGCAAATCCCCACAGCCAGGCTACAAAGTGAATTGGAAAGCATTCAGAGAAGAGTGGAGGTTATTGTAACAGCAAAGAGAAGTTAAATCTGAAATGAGATTTTCAAAAAACACATATGGGTGTGATGATCAGGTGTCCATAAACTTTTGGCCATTTTTTTATTTTGTTCAATTAAGCCTTTACCACCAGTTACAAACAACTGATTCTTGATAGTACTTCTCTATAGGCAGTGTTTGATTTGCAAATTGTGGTATATTTTCTTGGCAAGATTTTTTGTTTTGTTGAAAGGATCTTGGAAGTCATGAATACGTGTCATATATACAAATTGATACTATTTGAATTTTGGAGGTATATTTCTACTACACTTCTCAATGTGTTTAAATCAAGGAAATTCTTTATGCAGCAAAATCTACAGCAGCAATATTCTACTGAAAGACATGAAAGACCACTGGTTGAATAATGTTCCAATGACTCTGGCCCTCTATTGTACAAAATGATGTTTGCAAAGCTTTACTGTATCTTGGTGGACAGGACAGTACTGTGACTGTCTTGAGGATTGCAAATGGGTGCAAAACGTCAGCTGTAGTTCACACAGGTGAAGCACACATCATTTGGGCCGGCCGCGTACCTGCAGCAAAGTGGGTGTTTGCTCCATGATGCGCACCAGCAGCTTGTCGATGTAGTCTTCCAGATCTCGGACCTGGACCTTTAGCTTCTTCAGCTCAGCCTCACGCTTCTCCAACAGCGTGGCCTGGAGCTCTGACTCAGCCCGCTGTCTCTCTGCATCCATCTCCTGCTGCAGCAGCAGAGCAATCAGCTCCATGTTACTCAGAGTCTGGTAGTAAGTGTGGGCCTCTGACATGCACACCTGCCCCAGACAAAGTAATACACAAACACACACAAACAGGACAGTCATGTGTAGGACAAAACAAGGAACTATGTTAGGTTAATGAATTTAGGTTACTAGTCTGTCTGGTTCGTGCCTAAAATAACCTAAAATATATATTTTTTTCCTTTTTATATTAACCTCTGTTTTCTGTTTGCTACTTAGCAATGGGTATACTGTTCACAGGTCATACTGACTTTGGGTAGCGGAAATAGAAAATAATATTTGAAATGACAAACCTTGAACACATCTATGTTTTTGGGACACACACACACACACACGTTGACTGGAGACAAGGGAGCAAAACTGGTCATGTTTTCTAGGTGGGTGGGATGGCATACTCTCTCTCCCCTGTCAGTCAGATTGACACTATCCATGTACGCAGAAGAGGGCAGATAGTGTTTTTCTGAGTGTGTTACGCTGCCCTGCAACCTAGCACAAGCAGCAGTTCTACAAGATCCATCTGGCTAGCTTCACGTGCCTCGGCTGGTAGTTATCATATGATATCGGAGAGCTGGCTCATGAGAGGGGAATTGGCAGGTGACCAAATTGGGGAGAAAGCTGAAAAAAATGTATACTGATATTTCACCACTTTTTTTCATCCGTTTACTTCTCGGGCCAAACTGACCTGAACATAGCCTGTGTAATATAACATATTATATGTTATAGCAGAGGCACCAAAGGTAAATCTGTCCTTCTTCTATGTACAATAGAATACGATCAATGCACATAAACAATGACCTGAACAGAACACAAGGCTTAATTATCTGTGAGTCTCTGAGTGTCATTCTTCCACTTTCATAGTGTCTGAAATAAACTTGGACATTTTGGGGTTCCCCATATTTAGAATTGCTATTACATTTAACCTTGAATTAAATTACAAATTCAATGTATATTAGTATTCAAAAAGTATATATGATTAGCACGTAATCTAAAAACTTGCCACAGAAAGCGTATCTAGAAGCCTCTGGTCGGTGTCTGAGATTCCTGTACAAAGTTGCCAGTAGGAACTATCTGTCCTCTTAGATCTTGAATTTTTCTATTCTTATGTTACTAATGTTACGAGTTGAACCCTGGTGTGTGAGGTTTTGTAAAATCAGAATGCCTGCACTACCTGGGGTTTCTCCGGCTCAGCTATGCTCTGCTGTGTGGAGCGTCCAGGGTGGATGGAGGAGCGCAGTTTCTCCAGCACTGATTTCTTCTCTCCCGGAACTGCTGTGCTGGTCAGAGGCTTCACTGGATGGGGGCTGAAAAAAACAGCAATAATAATGAGAAATCAAGCACTTTTTAACAATTATATCATTAAAAGCTGTATGGTTTCAGTATCAGGTTAAACAAGCAATGCAAAATATCAGCAGCGACAGTTATTAGTTTTATGTTAGAGTTCAGCAATGAAAGACTAACATGCTGAGAGAGTATAACAAAGTCTGTTGCAGTGAGATTTCAGGAAAGTTTCAGTGACATCACCTAATATACACAATATCTGTAAAATACACGTGCGCCCTCTTTCACTGTGTGTATTCTGATCAATCTCAGACTTTCTCAGTAAAGGAAGTATCTCTTCGGGATAAATAAAGCATCTACATGATATACTTGTAGTCAAAATTAGGGATGCACCAATTTAATATGGAGTGTTGGAATCGTCGCTGATTCTGTTCAGAAACACTGGATTAGTATTGGACTGGATATAACATTTATCAGCCAAAAGTATTGCCATATTTTGTGTTACATTACATTTTACATTGTAGTGTTGTGAATTGTGATTTACTGGCACTATATTCACTTGAATGCAGGAATTAAATTGTCTTAAAGCACACTGCTATCATGACATTTCACATAATTTAGCAAAAGAATCTTGTAGAAAGCAGACTTGGTCACTGTGCAGATATCAATACTGAACAATATTGGGTGTCTGCCTATACTCAGAGGTCTGATATTCATATGATATCATAAAAATGGAACTGCTACATCCTTAGTCAAAATATTGTTAGCCAGTATTACATAATAGTCTCCACAATGTGTTTTTAATAATATGGCATACTGAAGAACATGCAAGTTGACTGTTCCCCTATTAGAATCCCTAATTTCAATGCATGCTTGTGTTTAAAATCCAGCAACACCGTTTAAACACTCGGATGCTGAAGAGCACCTACAATATTTCAGTATTTCAACTATTAGTTCAAGCTAGACTGTTCTGTTTATAAATCATTTATGCTGCAGTGAAACAGATGCAAGAATCATAAGAAGCAAAAACAAAAAGTGAGAAAAGCAAACGAAAGGGAAAACCAGCAAAATAAAGAATATCACATGAGCAAAGCTGAACATAGCGTTGTAGCAGGAGATGGACAAAGAAAGACCAGAATAGAACAGACCAAATTAGACAGAGATGTTGAAGAAAAACAGCTAATTCCTAGCTGGTGTGTACATATATACAGACATGTATGTAACCCTGTCCTCCTGCAAGTGGGTGTCACAATGGAGTGTGTGTGTCAGGTGAGGGAGGAAAGGAGGAGTGAATACACTCTAGGAGGCTCTGAGGTCTCACCTGCTCTCCTCAGCGGGAGGGCGACTGCTAGCTGGCTCTGCCTCCTCTGGGGTAAGTGTGTGCTTTGCAGTAGCCTGCAGCTGGAGTGTGGAGGTGGTGTAGGAGGCCTCGGCCAGAGTGCTTCCCAAACTGGGCCTTGTGGTTGGGCAATGCATAAGCGAGGACAGGCTGGGGTCAGAAGTGGCATTAGGATGGGAGAAAGAAGGGGATGGACTCTTATGCAAAAGAAGGTCTGACAGTGAAGGTTTGGTTGAACTGACGTCAGAGCTCACTGTTGATAAAACTGTACTGGGGTCAGTCTTGGGAGAGTTTGTAGTGGAACGTGTTCTAATGCGTGCTGATCTAACTTCAGTTTTGGAAGGGCTTCTTGAGCCTCTCGGTGCTACTCGGGCATGCAAGTCCTCAAAACTGATGCCATCTGAGAGAGTCAAAGGTGACTCACTGATCTTGTGGCTCTCTGAAACAGGAACATTGGAGCTATTCGCTTCTGGCTTGAGTTCAGCTGTTTTAGTCTTAATCTTGTCATAAATCAGACAGCATCCAACTTCATGTGGAGCATCTAAGCCCATATTGTCCTCTGTTGCCTCAGGTTGAAGCTGTGCCGTCACACTTCTGTCATCCCCATCTCGTTGGGGGATTGTTTGTGGACTTACAGAGCTCTCTTTGTGATTGGGATCCTCTGATTCAACCCTTGCAGTAAAATTTGAATGTGGTTGGATGCTATGTTGTTCTAAGTTGTCACAGGGTTTCTCATAATGGTTATTGTTGGACATTCCACTTATAACAACAGTATCTGGAGTTTCCTTCGGGGAAAAAGGTTCTAGCTCTGCCATTCTGTTTAATAAATCTTGAGGGGACACTGAGGAGAACCCACATACTGACAAAATCCCAGAGGAATCAAAATCTGTAGCACCTGGGCACTGGGTTGACGCCTTGTTACAGTCTTTATCTATCATTCCAAAAGTAGTCTGGTTCACATCTGAAGGTGAGCTGTCACAATCAATAAAAGCAAACTGAGAGGTGCCATTTGTATTATTATTATTGGAATCTGGAGTAGTGATGTCTCCAGTAGTGATTATGTGTTCAATCTGTTGATCAGAAAAGGGCTTCAGTTCAGAGGAGGACTCTGGATTAATCTGGACCTGAAAGTCACTGCACAGTGACTCACTCACAGTTGTATCACAGTCTGAGAGGCAAAATGGCGTATTGGGCACAGTGTGATCACTTGCAGAATGCTGGGAGTTTTTCTGTATGTGTTCATACCCATATTGTGAATTCTTCAGTGCAATATTTTGGCCTCTCTCAAGAAAAATTTTCTCTTGTCCATTTTCATCTCTGGGCATTTGTACAGTATGTGAAGGCAGATAAACATTCACGTTCTGCTCCAGAGTAGTGCAGTGCAAGTCTTTACCTAATTGGGAACCTTTGGTGTTTGTGTCTCTATGTCTCTCTCGATGTCGTAGTGAGGCCAAATCTGTCTGAAAGAGCAGGCAAGCTTCTTTTTGGACAGCAAGCTCCTGTGCCCGGTCTAGCCAGCTGTCTGAGCACCTCTCTTGAAAGGGCACCGGGGTCCTCACTGGCCTTCGGGAGGCTAAAGCAGGTAAGTTACAGTCCTTGGAGATTCTTTCATCAACTATGACCCCCATTTTTTGTTTAATACTGCAGTATTCAACTGGATAAGGGTTAGGAAGTGAAGGAGGGATTGTGGCTGAGGGTGGTCGAGTGGGAGTTCCAACTGGCGATTTAAGACGGCTACTGGCCAAAGCCTCAAATTCATCCCATTCCCCCCTACTCTCAGATAAAGGACGGCTTGCTTGCATTGCATTATTAGAGTTCACAGTGACTGTCTCTGGTGTTCCAGGCATTAAGGCAGGGAGGGACCTCTGCCTAGCTACACTCCGAGGCCTCTCTCTCTTTATAGAGGACATTTTGTTTGGTGTACTATCACGGATAGTTCTTGAAAGGCCACTCCTCACAGGGAATGCTGGGTAATGGTTGAATGGAGAGTTGGGGTAACCGGAAATCGCAGGAGGAGATTTCAAAGCTTCTTCGGCTATGAGCTCCTCAAAAAAGGGGTTCCTTTGCAGTCGTGTGAGGAAAGGGTTGGTAGGGGAGATGCAGGGTGGTGGCGGTGAGGGATGGGAGAATGGATTAGTGTGAGGGCCAACAGGAGAGGATGACATGTGGCTAGTAGCAGAAACTAGAGGAAGAGAGCGTGGTGGTAGCGTGGGGTTGCAGGGAGGGAGGGAAGCGGATGTTTCTGGGCTGCTTTCTACTTTAGGAGGAACTCCCAGCCTGTGGAGGGAAGGCACAAGTAGTCCTCTTAGTCATATCCATGAGTATTAGGGCCATAACTGCTGCTAAAGGGATTTATAAAAAGATTTTCTCTATAAGACAAAAAAACTTCATATAAGTGAAA
This sequence comes from Pangasianodon hypophthalmus, assembly GCF_027358585.1. Taxonomy (NCBI): domain Eukaryota; kingdom Metazoa; phylum Chordata; class Actinopteri; order Siluriformes; family Pangasiidae; genus Pangasianodon; species Pangasianodon hypophthalmus. The sequence continues at coordinate 22,406,419 of NC_069716.1, forward strand.
CATAATTTAAAGGCTTTAGGTTTAGATAGGTTCATGGAGTTGACTACTTTTTTTGGCATGTTGTGACATGGCATGATTTAGACCGTCTCTTTGAATGAATTAATCAGTACTAAAAAATCTGAATTATTCTGCATTAAAAATGTCCATTCCTGTTACATAAAATGCTGAGAACATGGTGGAAAAACCTTACAGTCTAAAACTGCTGATTAGTTTAAATGAAATGGAAGCTTAAGCTATAACGAAACAGTAAAAATGTGTCCAGTCTCCATAAAACATGCTATTACTCACGAAAAAACTATTTAGCCACATAAAATCAAAATACATTAAAAAACAAGGGAGAAATTTAACCAAGAGAGTAATAAACCTTCTAAAATATGTGCATGCACAAACAATACAAATTTATAATAAAGTACAAAGCAGTATCCATAATGGATGCTTTCTTCTGCAAAAATACATAACTGAAAATGATTGCAGGCTTGCAGCATTTGATGAATGAGACATGGTAACCATGTATGAATACTCACAGAGAACAGAGATTCATAGAAAGCACTACCATAGTCAGGTAGTCTATATTTTTGGATTCTGTGTAACTTAAGTGCTTAAGCGCTGTCACTCACCTTGGCTTGTTTTGGGTGTCACTGGAGCCGAACCAGCCACGCAGACGTCCCTCCTGACCCTGCTCAGGTTTGGCTGGGAGAGAGTCACTCCTCCCGCTGGAGAACAGGGTCTTCCTCAGCTTCTTCCCTTTATCTGAGACATCTGTAGTGGAAGAAGCCATCATCAGGGGGGCAGTGGCATGCACTGGCTTCCCCTCTGAGGTGGTGACTTCCACCATTGGGGCTGAGAAGCCCTCAGCCTCTCCCTCAAGCTCCTTTTTGCTCTTGTCAATGGAGCTACGCCTCTGTGTGTCTTCACTGCGGCGGGTAAGATTCTGCAGCGAGCGTGATAAAGGAGAGCATTTCTCTAGTAGCGTGCGCTTGATCGGCAGACTCCCAGGTCCTTTGGAGTAGATAGGCTCAGAGTAAACATGGCTGCCATTGATGCAGAGGGTGGACTTAGAGAGCAGCATGTTCTGGCCTTTTACACTCTCTACAGCCGTACTGGGACGTGAGGCAACTGTGATCTTACTGGCCTCATCACTATGTGCCCGCTTGTGGGTCATCACTTTAGGATCCGTGAATACTATATGGACAGACCGAGAAAGCAATAAAGAAAGACAGAAAGAGTCAACAGTGGATGAGCTGAAGCACAAAGAGCACACATATATATCTTACTATCTCACAATTTTGTTCCATACACCTGAGAGAAAATATAGCAAAGTTTTCAACCTAAAAAACAAAACGAGTACACTAACAGAAAATCATTAACATATTTTAATGCAGTAAATAAAACTCTTATGCTAAAGGTTGTCAAAATCTAGACCAAATCAGCTCAAATGAACCTCACAATCTTGCTAACTATCTTCTTCCCAATGTATACATTTAAGAAAAAAAAATTTAACTTGATTTAGTACTACTAAATTGATTGGATATCTTGGACTTGCATTTATGTGATCAACAAATTGCTTTTTATTGCTTATATTAGTCTTGCCTATTTCTCCACAGCACCAGAATTCCAAATGCCTGGTGTGCCCAATCCTTATCACTGGTGGTCCCTATCATACATATTATGAGTAAACATGCTTAACGCTTTTGTTATATCTCTGCTTTCGATTTTGTCCTTGAGAAGGATTAGCGATAGATCAATGGATATATTCTGGTGTTTTGTCTGTGTTTTTCTATCTCCCCCTCCCCATCTCGGATGTGGTTAGGATACCCTAGAAGAGAAGCGAATTTGATGCTGTTATTGGCAGATTAAAAATGATGTCTTTTGTCAACACTAAAGTCTAAATACCAGATACAGAATATTTGATATTTTCTAGTTACCAGATTTTTTACAGATCAATTGTAGAGACTGTTACTGCCTAGACTGCTACTACCTAGGTTACTTGGGGCTGCCCCACTGCACCTACAAAATCATGCTGCCCCCCAAATTAACAGCACTGAAAAAACCTGACCCGTCACCAAACTAATCTGCTCACCCTTCTTAGTTATCAGTTTTAAAAAGCTAACAAATTATCAATCTGTTCTCAAGGTGTCCTACCCTTTACTCCCCCGTCTGAGTCAGTGCGGAAAGGCTCCATGACTCTGCTGCTGTAGACAGGTGTGCTGCATAGCTCTACAGGAACAAAAGGATCCCCTGCTGATGACGCCATGCTGCTCTCTGAGGCCAATGATGAACAGGAGCGTGTGTCTGAGTTCTTTCGCAACTTCCCCTTCAGAAAGAAGCCCTTCACCTTGCTCTTGCCTTCATCAGTACACTCCTCCTGAACTGAGTCCCTCCCCCCACCATCCTCCTGGAAGGACTGACTCGTTGAGCTTGACAGAGCGGCATAGCGACCAGGGAGGATGGCCGAGGAGGACTCCATGTCTCCTCTTTTCTTGCCTGTGACACGATCCTTCAACTTGCCAAAGGCTGAGCGTGGCTTGTCCTGGATGGTCAGATCATACATGCTGGCTGTCATGTTATTGCGAGTGAACTGGATGGTAAGCTGCAGCTCTCCTCGTTCCTTCTCCTTCCTCCCAGCTTTAGAGTGCAACTTTAGCCACCTGTACCAGAAACACAGAACACACACTTCAGGACACACTCTGCATGTAATATTCCTTATGTAATATAAAGTGCCTTCAGAAAGTATTCCTATCCCTTCACTTTTTCTATTTTGAAGCTGTTTTTGTTGTTACAGACTTACTCCAACACGGATGAAATTAATCTTTTCCATACAGAAAACAGTCTTTCCTCACAGCTCGCTAGTGAGTTCAAGTTACTGTCTGTGCCGAGGTTTGCATGTTCTCCCCTTGTCTGCATGGGTTTCCTCCAGGTTCTCCAGTTTCCTCCTACCTCCCTGTAGTTGGATTAGCTATGCTAAATGACACCTAGGTGTGAATGAGTGTATGAATGTGTGTGTGTATGGGTGTATTCCCGCCTCACACCCAGTGTTCCTAGAGTAGGCTTCAGATCCACTGCGACCCTGACCACAATAAAGCAGTTACTGAAGATGAATGAATGAATAAAATATGCTGTATTTAAAAATTAGCATAACAAGCTTTCACCAGTTAACCTTTGTAAATGTCACATTTAAATAAATGTTCAGAGCAGAACTTTACTGGAACTTAACTGAAGAATCTTATCTTGGCAGTGATTACAGCCTCACATCTTCCTGTGTGTGATACTACAAGTTTGGTTCACCTGGATTTGGAGATCTTCTCTCATTCCTGTCTGGAGAACTTCTCAAGCTCTATCAAACTGGATGCAGAACAATGCTGTTATTTTCAGGACTTTCCAAAGGTGTTCAACTGGGTTCAAGTCTGGACTCTGTCTGGGTCACCTAAGGCTTCGTTCTGGCTTGGCATTCAGACCAAAGCATTCAATCTTGGTTTCATCAATTCATAGGATGTTGTTTCTCATGACCTGAGAGTCCTTCAGGTGCCTTTTGGTAAAAACCTTTCACACAGGTTTGGCTTCTGTCTAGCCACTCTACAATTAAGGCCCAATTGGTTGTACTGCAGAGACTGCTATCCTTCTGATAAATTCTCCCATCACCACACAGGACCTCTGGGTTTCAGTCACAGTGACCTTCATGGTTTTTGGTTACTTCTCTGACTAAAGCCTTCCTTTCCTGTTTGCTTGGCTGGAGCTATAGAAAACGTCTCAGTGGTTCTGAACCTTTTTGTGTAACAGCCACTATATTCAGAGAGACTGTCAAGGCTGTAGAAATTTTTCAATACTTTTTCCCCAGATCTTTGCCTCAACACAATCCTGTCTCTGTGTTCTATGAACAATTCCTTTGACCTTATGACTTATTTTTTGCTTTGATATGAACCATCATGTTTGAAAAGACATATATATATATATATATATATATATATATATATATATAGAGAGAGAGAGAGAGAGAGATGTTTTTAACTATTTTGTTTAGTGTGCTTTTCCCTACAAACCAGTAAGAAGGATGTCTGCACTTAACAAACTCACCTAAAAGTGTTCCATGTACTAATCTTCAAGATCCTCTAGATTAGGATCTGTACACAATAAATACTTCTCAGTATACAGTATACACGATTGAAGACACAGCTTATGACAACAACCATGATAATGTTGAACACTTTTAAAGAGAAGCTAACAGAGCTGTTCCACATTTGTATGATGTCTCCAGGCCGCTCCACAGTGGAAAATATGAATTGCAGAATTGCTGAAACATTTTACATGTCAACAGTGAAACCTGCTGGCCAGTGTGTTCGACTCTGACCTGCTCCCTAGGAGACAACATATAGCATCAAGTAAAATGCTGGCCTAAAGCAACAGAAGCATGAGAACTCTTGTAGGAGACAAGCATAAATCATAGCTCTGTCCAGATAGAGGAAAATGGCCGATGACACACTGAATTTGTACAGCAATGTGCCTTTGTTCAAAAGAGGAGCAGTGTTCCAAGTATTTCCTCCACTTCCGGTCTCACACAGAGCTCCTCAAAGGAGCACAAATCACACACGTGCACAGGCCAACACAAATGACAAGAGTGAGTGTGAGTGAGAGAAAGAGAAAAAGAGGGGTGGGTGCTGTTCTGAACGAAATTAAAGCCAGATGTTTGCATTGTTTCTGCACTCCTACACCACTGTCTGCTGACTGAGGATAGGGTTGGATCTTCCCCTTGTGTCCCTACACGTGACTTAGATAGTCAGGAACAATGCAGGCCCTGACAGCCACGACAGAGGAACCGACAGTCTGTTTTCTTGACTTAACTATAAACACAGCAGATGCTTTCACAATAGCTAAAGCGGCACAGTCGGATATAACAGAAATATTACATCATCACTTTGAAGAGCTCAGACATGCAAATGTGGATAAGTGTCTGGACAGTAACTGACAGTGTTAGGTATGTGCTTGCTACTTTCCAAAAACACAAAAGTGGCATTTTAAGGCAGTGTAAAATAGTAATTCATCCTTTCATTCATCTTCAGTAACCGGTTATCCAGGTCAGGGTGACGGTGGATCTGGAGTCTATCCCGGGACCAGTGATGGGATGCCAGTCCATGACAAGGCACCTTGCACACACACATTCACACACTCATTCACACCCATTCAAGAAAAGATATCCAATCCACTTATCGGATAATTTTCGTGAGAATACCGGAGAACCGAAAGGAAACTCCCCACAGACAGTAACCCAAGCTCAGGATTGACCAGGGACCCAGGAAGTGGTGAGGCGGCAATGATACCTGCTGCCCTGACATGATATTATTAAGTAATATTAATTTTCCTCACCCACACATGCATGATGATGTTAAAAATGAAAGGTGTTTACGAGGAGATTACGGAAGTGATATTAGGTATTTTATACTGATGAATTGTGCATAATATGTCCAGGGGTCAGCTTTGATTTCGCAGTGTCTTTAAGGCTGATACAAAGGTTTGTTTTAAGTATCAGAAAACCAGTAGAAATACAGAAAAAAAGGATCTGAAATAAAACATGGAGCATGACAATGTTATTGTAGCCTTATTTTGTTTTTAAAGGCTTTAGCCAAGAGGCCTCGGTGCCATAGACTTCCTTGTCTTTCCAAAAATAAAGCTCAGTCATCTTGACTGAGAAGAGAAAAACAACACTGCAAATATGGCCATATCAAAATGACTGTCATAACTGCACATATACAAAATGAACTGATTGAGAGATAAAATGACTTAAGAAACCAGATTCATGGTCTTGCATGCTGCTATGCAGGGGAACATGCAGGTGCATGTTTAGTGATTGCTTGATGCTGTAATGTTCCCAGAACACACTGGCACAGCCCCTGCTGAGGCCGGCACTGCGCCAGCACACAGCCGTCTGACATACACTCGATTTTGTCTGAACTGTGCTGCTACTCTGCCCATTCCGGACCTTATCATCTGTGAGTCATATGGAAATAGAGACAGGGCTTATTGCCAGTTGTTGCTGGTTTTGCACCTTCCTTTCCTCATAAGCATCTGTCCAGCTGTGATCAGACAAGTGTATCAGCTTAGCAACAAGAAGCAAAAACAAAGCTCTGCTTTATATATGCAAGTTTTTCTTCTAGCTTTCGTACTTTAGTAATTAGTAATGAAAAGGAATAGCAAAGGTGGCAAGAGCAGAACAGCAGTTACAGGACAAATCTGCATTTGCAGTATATCTGGTTTGTTCCTTGATTTAAAGTGAATGTGCACATAATGACATAACTGCTGTATGGTTGAAAAATGGCTCTCTGTCTGCTTGATACTATTATTTAAATAAACTAGTCTGAAAGCTCTGAATAAGGTACCAAACCTCTCAGAAATGTGATTAGAGGTCAGAGTTGGGGTGACTGGTCTTATTTGTGGAGTGGCAGCTGTACCACCCATGTGTAAATATGCTAAGAGCAACTGCTGCAACATAAACAGTGTCTGTGATTGGCCTTTACTGCATGTCTCATGTGGGAATAACTGTGTGTGTGTCTAGAATTAGAGCTAGTTAGCAGTTTGACTAGTTTGCATGTGATTCATACATGCATGTTTTTCTAATTCTTTAGGTCTAATATGCTGCATCATTAAAGTCCAGTGCATTAGGTGCATTAGTAAAGACGTCAGGTCTGTGGAGGTATCTGGAAAGTATGTGTGAGTTATTTCACAACTTACTCGTTCCTAGGACACGTCCCTCCCTGAAACACCTTATCCAAAGGCACAACGGCCTCACCGAGGAACACGTCGAGTCCGATGAGCACGCGGAGCATGACGGTGAGGATGAGATCCCCGCTGCCGGGCGGATGCGCGCCCACACACTCCAGCAGGCCGGGCTGCAGCTCCAGCGAGCACTCCTCATTCCACTCGGGCTCGGCCCCTTTCTCCGCCAGTCCCGTCGTGTACTTCAGCTTCCCCAGCTGGATAACGGTGTACACATAGCGGCTGCCCTGCTTGCCCTTGGTCCGCAGCGCCCTGGCCCGAAGGACGGTCACGTTGACGTGGGTCGGGACCCATCTCTGATCCTCATCGTCCAGGCTGATCAGAGGCATGGCCCAAAAACTAGCAGATGTCCTTAAGCCGCTAATGCACTATCCCGCAGTTATGCGTGTCTGCCAAATCTCTGCATTATCCTCCTCCAGCCAGAGAGAACCGCAGAGCACCGCGTCAGGTTAAAGCCACGGGAACAGGTTAAAGCCTCCCGACGCTCAGAAACACAGCAACAACCTCACGGCACAGTCCTCACTGCTTTTTACATCATCCCAACAGATTACTGTGTTCTGACAGCAGCTCAATCCGGCCCGCCCTCAAACACACACACACACACACACACACACACTCTCTCTCAGGCACACACATACACACAAACACACACCCTCTCTCTCTCACACACACATACACACACTAATACACACACAAACACACACACAAACACACACCCTCTCTCACACACACATACACACACACACTCTCTCTCTCTCACACACACACACACACACACAGTGTGTAGGCCTGCCGTACAACACTACTCTGTAGATTTAAAGTGAAAGGCAGCAGATTTTTTTTTTTCAGTCTATCTAGTGCAGGGTCAGTAATTTTTGTCGACGAAACCTAAGACAACCTAAGACTGAAACCTAACATTGAAACCTGTGCAGTCCATCCTTTTCAGTTCCTCAACAAACACACAACACATTTGGTTCCTTTTTGGTTATTTTTTGGGGGGAACCATTTTTAACGTTCTGAGAACGTTCCATTTTGGTTAACAAAAGCAGCTGTTCCAAAACAATGTTTTTATTATGTTTATACGACAACCAACAAGTAACGTTCACCAAAGGTTGCTTTTGAGTACTTCTTTTGTAACCACAAACTAACGTTCCTGTAAAATTCTCTTAAGAGACGTAAAAGTTTGTGGACACCTGACCATATGTTGGTGATCCCAAACTGTTGCCACAAAATTGTATAGGATGTCTCTGTATGCTGTAGCATTACGAGTTTCCTTCACTGGAACTAAGAGGCCAAACCCAGTTCCAGCATGACAGTGCCCCAGTGCACAAAGTGAGCTCCATGAAGACATGGTTTGCCAAGGTTAACGTGAGTCCTGACCTCCTCCCCACTGAACACCTTTGTGGTGAACTGGAACAGCAACTTTGTGCCACATCTTCTTGCTAGACATGATTGCCCATCCTCTTGTGCTCTTCCGGCTGAATGAGCAAAAATCCCTACTGCCATGCTCCAAAATCTAGTGAAAAGTTTTCTTAGAAGAGTGGAGGCTGTTACAGCAGCAAAGGGGGAACAATTCAACATTAATGGCCATGGTTTTGGAATGGGATGTTCAATGATCAGGTGTTCACGTACCTTTGGCCATATAGTACAAATATGTAGAAAGTTAAATAGATCACATTATTAGTCCCAGAGGGAAATCTATGAAAAGTAGAAGTAGTTAATAATTTCTAAGTAATTAATTAATCAACTCATAGTTTACAATATAAAATAGTATGTGTTCTTTGTTGCTACTTTTAAAATATTTATTAGCCACCAAGTCCAACAAACGATACATTTATCTTAAAAAAAAAAACAAAAAAAACAAACTTGTTGCTAAACTGTATACAACCAGTTGTAGGGTTGCCATCAGTACAGCAGATGCCTTTGTAGTGTTTCTCCACATTGCTTAAAACAGAATCAACTTCTGTGAGGAACCATTTCCGTTTTGAGAAAACACTTCTGTTGTCACATCCCTAAAGTTTGCTGCGTTGTTGAATTTTTTTGTGTTGTGATAATGTAGTGGTGTTGTGGATCTCTTGTATTTGTCAGTTTATTTTGTGTTTTCTGATTTTCTTTTGTGTTGTGGTAATTGTATAGTGTTGTTTGTCTCTGCAAGTGTATAATTACTAACAGCAGCACATCTGTTCCTGTAAACAATTTGTCAGTACCCCTACCCTACCAATGTGTTTCAAAGAGACCACCATAGGATCAGTACTGACCCTGCTATAGTGGAGTGTGAACACACAGTGCTTGAAATCACAGCAACACAGGAGCAGCTGATACGTTAGTACCAGCACTAGCCTACACATACACACTACCATGTCACAGAGTCCTGAGAATGATCCATCACCCAAATAATCTTGTCCATAGTGATCGTACCCCTGATGGACAGGATATAGGGAGGCTGACAAAGCGTACAGAGAGAAACGGGCTACAGTCACTCATTTTAAGCCTACAAAGTGATCTTAACTTGGTGTGAATAATAAACTGGCACCTGACTGTATATTAGTAATAGAGGGAGTGGGGTCACACTCTGTAACACTTTCAATTTCTATATCAGCAACAAGCTAGAAATTCACACTGCACATGTTCAGTATCATCCTCTGGCTGCCTCCAAAAGAACAGCAACTTAACTGCAGCTCTGTAGAGTTTATCACCAACCGTTACATTTTGAGGTCTGCAGAACTGGATGCAAATGAAACCAAAATAGGCTAGTTCTGAGCATAGTCATGTTAACTGATAGTTGACAGTGATAAGCTGGGTAGCTAACATATCAGATTTCAAGATGGTTGACAGTGTGGGTTTAGTTGGAATAGTGGTACCAGCACAAGTTGTTGTTGTTGTTCCTTTTTCACTGATCCCGTTAGGGGTCACCACAGCGGATCACTGGTCCGCGTATTTGATTTGGTACAGTTTTTATGTCGGATGCCCTTTCTGATGCAACCCTCCTCAGTTTTTATCCGGGCTTGGACCAGCACTGACAGTGCACTGTTGCACGCAACCCCAGTCACAGGGGTTGGTTCCCTGGTCAAGAATTGAACGGCAGCAGTGAGAGCGCTGTGGCCTAACCACTAGTCCTCCAGGGACCCAGTGGTACCAAGACAAGTAACTTTGGCAAATTCAGTTTTAGTAGCTTGCTAGGTTTGCTAGTTTGCCAGCTCATGTTAAGTCATCTATGTTTCTAGCTACATAGTTAACTCTTAACCCTACACTTAACCCTGAGTGTTACATATATATTTATTAATGAAACAGGCAGTTGCTACTGAACATTGAAGCGACATCTTAAGTTTAACAGAGAGCTTTCATATTGTGAATCATCGAAAGATCTGGCTAGCTAGTCTAGCTCATGCAGATAGCTAATGGCTTACTTGTACATGTTTTCGCAGGTTAGATGTTGAGCTGTGAAATGCCAGTATCTCCATATATTTTGGCTCACAAACTGTAGATTTGCGGCTCATTATCACACTGTTTCCTATCAGGCATTGGAAACTGAAGATACCTGATAGAATGGGCCAGGGATGCTCTTTGGCCTGCACTGTCTCAGACATTGCTGCTGCTCACTAAGCACTTGATGCCTGAAGTGTAGCAACTGGAAAATGCTTTATTTTGATTGGGTTTTAAATGTGAATGATTTTGCACATATTGGATAGAACTTTCTGGGATTAAATGCATTATTATTATTATTATTATTATTATTATTATTACTGTGTAAAATAAATGTAGTGAAGTTCAAAACTTTATTTAAAAAAAAAAAAAACCTCAAGTAAGGTAAGTACTATGATTTAATTATACTAAAAAAATAGAGTTAGAGTGAAACATGTACCCAAGTGCAGTTAAGGAGAGCTGTATGTATTTCATTACACTCCACCCCTGTTCATACAATAGAGCAGACACCCTGACCCCACACTCCCCTGATAAGAGTGAGAGCTAAATGTCGGATGGACCTTTATGTAACACACGGAAATGCCTGCGTGACGTAACGCAGCAATCCAAGCTGTCCAGTTAGCTTGCTTCACTTCAGACTGGTCAGAGTGCAGGGCTATACATGTGATATACTTTCATATTCAAGCACATATGTTGTCATACGAGCATTGCTGCAAATAAGCCAGAAGTCTTGAGGTTTTAAGTTTCTGTAAAAGTAGAGTAATTGTAATATTGCCAGAGTGAAACTACAGCAGCTCGTCATCTACTCATGAAGCGCTGCTGCGGCTCCGGCTCGATGATTTACTGCCATCTAGCGACAGAGAAGAGAAATGCACTTAAACACAGTGCAGCACAAAAGTTTGCATCCCGTTTGAGGCTCACAGGCTCAAGGAGAAAATACCTAAAACCACAAAATGCTTGAAGTGTTACAGTAATAAATAAATAAATAAATAAATAAATAAATAAATATGTTTAGTAATTAATAAAACAATTATTAAATTATTAATAAAATATAAAATTATTATTATTGTTATTGTTATTGTTATTATTATTATTATTATTATTATTATTGTTACACAGAGGAAGTACTTGTGTGCTCATGACAAGACAAGAAATTAAGATTTTAAAAATACCCTAATGCAAGTGAAAGTTCACATTTATATCACATTCATAAAGAGTTTAACTGTTTAGTTAGAGTTTAACTATTAGCATGTTCACACACTATTAGATTTTTTTTTGTGTGTGTAGCATGCATTTGTGTAGCATGCATTACCTTGCAATAAATGCCTTATTGGTTAAATCAGAAGGGTATGCAAACTTTTGCATATTTTGCATTATTTCTGTAACAGTCCTGTAATGGGCCTGATATTGGGTATGCATACTATATTTGATTGCATGACTAATGAATCTTGCCAGATTTTAATTAGAACACTCATGAATACAAAACTTTCCATTTAAATTATTATTTAAAAAAAAAACACTAACAACTGTTGACACTTGTTATAGCAATATTCTATTTACATTTAGGGACAAAGAACAGTTTATGGTTCATTTCACAGTGCCCACACTATTCCTATGTATAGGATAACAGGGTAAATATCTGAGCTACCATGGGTATACACAACCACAGTAAAGTATGTTACACACAGAGACACACGCACACACACACGCACACACACACGCACACACACACACACACACACACACACACACACACACAAATGTCAGGCTTACACATGTCTCCTATATTGTTCTTTAACTCAGTTAAAACCTCAGAAATAGTAATAGTTTTAAATTTTGGCTAGTTTTGTTGAAAACAGTATGATCAGTCAGAAATTTCAGCATATGTAAAGTCCCAGCAGACAGAAATTGGCAGTATATGAGTTCTGAGTTCTGTTTAAGGCATCTCAGAGTTTCCATAAGCAAAGAATTAGCTTTGCACAATGACCCATGGATAAGTCCAGGCCTTATGGTTACACACATCTCTGCAGTTGACCATGCAAATGCTCAATAGATTCAATCAGGCCAGCAAACATATGTATAGAATTTTCTGGAACACCCAGCGTACGGTTTATATTAGATCAACCCCTAAATTAGAAAGAAGTTAGGGATGACCATATCCTTACTTTTATATTCACAAACATGGACACATTTCAGAATCAACTCCATCAAATACCATGAAACTGATTATACCACAACAATCATGTGACCACAAAATAAAAGATGATACTTTGAACTTCCTCATCTAGGAGTAAATTCACTGATATGTTCTTCATTATATAGAATGCAGTGTTAGAATAGCACCTTGTTATTATGTTATGTGTGTGCACACACAGATTCAGATATTAGGAAGCTCACATCCTTATTTACAGTGAACATCATTACAATTAGTACATTTGTGTTTGTTTTCTATCTTTCTAAAATGTAATATAATGCTGAATTAGTGTAATAAAAGACATAAATTATGTGATTTGATGATTTGTGTACTTCTCCCTGCCATGTGTGACTCCAAACCCTGAAAAACACACTGTTCAACAATGACCTGCAGGAGCAAACACTTGGCTTTTACACTATGTACAATGCTACCATATTACAGCAAGCAGGCTGGAGGAATTCACTTACAGCAGTGCATGCTGTAGAGCAGTGTTTCCCACTCCTGGTCCTGGAGTAACCCCTGTCCTGCACTTTTTGGTGCTCTTCCTTGCTCTTAACACACATCCTCAGTTTATTAACAAGCCTGAACTGGGTAATTTACAGAAAGGAAAACACCACTAGGACCACGAGTAAGAAATACTGCTGTAGAGAATGTCTTTGTAAATATGAGTCTCTGGAATGTTTTTCAGTTTTCATTTTGTTTGTCTGCTTGCTTTTTTGCCTCATTAAGTCATGATGAAATCCTGGACTCAATAACCCATGAACAGAAGATACTGTACTAAAGGTGCGAAACAGCCAGTTAGCCTCAGTCCTCCTCAGAAAGACCTAGTCCATGATGCCATTCTGTGAGCTCTTCATAAAGAGCTCGTCTTGAGACAGCTGTCCATCATAACCCTCCAGGTAGAGACTGCTTCCACTGCTGCTGCTCCCACTACCGCTGCCTCCACCTCCAGTCAGGAAGGTGCCCACAGCCCGGCCCTGGCGTGCATGACCCACTGCGTCACTGAACACCTTATTAATCTGCTCTTCAGACGGCATCCACCAGTCGGGGTTTGAAGCACAGTGCATCCGGATAAACTCTGGAGCGGTATTTACAGAGAAAAACACAGGGTTAAGAGAAGTGCAGACAGAAAGATGTGGATGCTATTAGATGTAAGAGAGATAAATAAAAATAATATTGGAATTACACCAGACAAAGTGAGAGAATATGACAGCCAAATCAAGCCAACTAAATCACATACCTCCACATGTACAGGACCCATGGATGTAAACAAATATGAATACATCATTCAGAATGAACAGACAATGTCTTCTAAATGGATAGAATTACAGATACAAATAGGAGATGCACTTTTATTTTATTTTTTTGTTTTATAAAGCTTGCCAGAAAGTTTACAGAGGGCATCTGGTTTAGACTAGAGGTGTGCATCAGGACAGGGATCCTGCAGAACGCAACGAACAAGTCATGCAAGCAAGCGGTTTTTACTTTCGTGAGGGCATGAACGAATGATCAGATATGAAACCCACAGGACAGAAACTGCACTGCATGATGCATATATTTATGGCATGCTGATCATGCTGGCATTTCTACTGCTGGGTTTTTCCAGGGCTTTCCAATGTTTCTGTGGCATAGCTCACATACTTAAAAAAAGCCTTCCAGTTGAGACTCACTTTGAGTTTAAATCTGAATACAGTTATAGATATACATTTTTGGAGCACTAAACAGATACATGATAGACATTGTGCTATACACACAACAGGACCAGTTGAAAGTTTGGACCCCCGACAGCAGACAATTTCAGCCCAAATAAGGCTGACTTTAGGCACATAATGATCATATTTAGCAACAGAAATTGTATTATGGACCTGGAAATGTAAGCTGCGTTAAACATGAGTTCTGTTCTGGCAGCTCTACTGAGATGAGTTCTGGCACGTGGGCAAGAAAGAAGTGCAGGCCAACAGTGGACATCTTGGGCACCTACTCAGCGAAATGTTTTCTTCATTTACCACATTTTGGAATAACAGTGAAGACATCAAAACTATTAAACAGAATGTGCTAAATTCTGAGCAAAAGCATGTAACAAATTAAAAGTAAATTAGATGTGTGGTGGTCTGAGAAAACCGTCTGGATGTTGCTGTGGCTGAACTCTGGCAATCAACCAAAAAAGACAAAAAAAGATTTTCTGCGTATAACATTATTTACTTTTTAATCTTGCCTAGGCTTTCTGCGAAGAAAGAGTAAAGAGTCAGTTTAACAAACGCGGTGGTAATAAAAGTCTGCCTAAAGATGTCTAAAACCTTTCTGTGTGGTTTCCTCACACAGTTAACGTCATGCTTTAATCACGTTGTTAGATAGTTACATGCGATAGCAAAACAGACACAAACCTAATCGATTCAGTTGGGATTCAGTTCAAAATGTCAGCAGTGCTCCTACGCCACAGCCTGAATTAAATCCTTAAATTCCATTTTCTCCTTTTTCACTTCTGGGGTAATCAGACTTTAAAATGCTAGAACTGTACTTGTGGTTGAGATACACTATGTGGTCAAAAGTTTGTGGACACTTGACCATCACACCCATACAGCCTTACTGTTGCAACAAAGTTGGAAGCACACAACCTATGTTTTTGTATGCTGTACAATTAGAGTTTCCCTTCACTGGAACTAAGGAATGACCCAGCATGACAATGCCCCTGTGTACAAAGCGAGGTCCATGAAGAAATGGTTTGGCAAGGTTGGTGTGGAAGAACTCGAGTGGAAAGCCTTTCCAGAAGAGTGGAGGTTATTATAACAGCAAAAGGGACTAAATCTGGAAAGGGATGTCAAAAAGCACATATGGGTTTGATGGTCAGATGTCTACAAACTTTCTTTTTTTTTTTTTTTTTTTTCATATAGTTTACATGCAAAAGAGAAACATATTTCAGTTCAGAAAAACCTGCAGTCCTCAAAACTACATATATTAAAACAAGTCAGTATTTCACCATGTGAAGAGTTTTCCCAGGCTGCTACACAAATTTTATGTTCTTCCAAGAAGCTTTGAAGCTTTGCACACTCTTGCATTATCTCAACCAGCCTCATGAGACGCCATCTTGGATGATTTTCCAACAGTTGCCACAAACGCTGAGCACTTGGCTTCTTTTCCCAAGCTCTAAATAAAAACTATTCAACTACAACTTCACTTTTTACTGTCTGGAAAATTCATTGTGAGTGCTTAGATTGAAGTGGTCATAAAAAGATACATTCACTGTTACTGAATACAGGATGATTTATTTGGATTGTCTGCTTTAAAACTCTCTACAAACCATTTACTGTTATCAAGTGAGCATCAGCAGGTGAAATGGTGCTCATCAATCTTTCTACAACATGTCATAAAATGTACCAATATAGTCCTAATCTGTGAAAGGACTAGGGAAGAATTGATGGGCTATAGATTGTCTAATAAATATTAAGGGCTTTAAACTGGAAAATCCAAATAAAGTGAAAGAAAAAGGGTCAAGTTGATAGATTAGTATGTATTGACAATCTACTAAATATCAACAATCACAAACTGTTGATATATTGTCTAGAACTACTTAATGGCTGGTTGATGACAGTCTCCTGACAGCTCGTTGACAGGCTGTAGTGTCTACAGTAGACTATCCGAATACAGTGTCCCCTTGTATTTTCCTCTAATCACAACATTCAAGCTGTGTTTTATTTGCTCTGTGGGTGATCTGCTGTACCTCTGAGGCAGCTGACTTTGACAGGGTTGAGTGGCCGTCTCTCAGGTCCTGTCTCGCTCATGTGGGCCGAGCGTTTTCTCTTGCCCAGGCCACATGAGTACTTCAACTCATCTGTAGTGAACACAAAGCGGATGAGGTAGCGCAGCAACCGACGCCCGTCCTTCTTCGACGAGTTCACTGCCTCGTCCCATTGTTTGTTGGTGATGAAGAGAGGATAATTCCCCAGCAGCTGCTTACTTCCCTGCTTGCAGAACAGTTAATAATTGATCTACCTATCATGTATCATTTCCAAATAATAACAAACAATAATAACAAATAATCAGTTATTTCCACGAGAACTACAGTATGAATATTACATTATGAGTAATAGAGCTTATGCTTGACAAAAGGACATTTCATATCACTCAAGCAGAGAAATTGTGATAATAAGCTTCGCAAAAACTTACAGTAGCAACGAAGGAGCAACAGAGAATTAATTTCATTAGCATCATTTTATGTAACATTGAGTCAAAGTGCTATTTTCACAGTCTTAATATAGCCCAGAATGTGAATGTCAGTCTCACTTCTGTTTTCGGTCTCTGGTGACAGTTTATTTCGTAGTGGTTTGAATACTCCTGCATTGCACTCCTTGCACAAGTCTAAAAGACAAAAAATAAGATTCCCTAAGTCTGCTGAGTTCGTACCTATCAATTTTAACTCTACCACAACACAAGCCTGTGTAATGATATTTTAAATGTGATGTTCTAGAAACTTGATGAACTTGATGTTCTAAAAATCTTTTGCTTTCTTTCTTTTTTTGGGATTTCCCCCATTTTCTCCCCAGCTTGGTCATTTGCCAATTCCCTCCCACTAGATAATTCTCTCCTTTCACACAACATTCACCAACCAGGGAGGGTTAAGGCTAACACACACTTCCTCTGAGACACATCAAGCCAGTCAACAGCATCTTTGAACTGCTCACACTGCGTCACGGGGCAGCGTAACACCCTCGGAGGAAAGCACTATCTGCCCTCTTCCACATACATGAGCTCACAGACACCCACGATTGGCTGTTGTTGCTTTGATTGACAGGGGAGAGAGAGTATGCCATCCCTTCCACCCAGAGAGGACGGCCAATATTCACCCTTGGCATCCAGATACGGGTGGCTGTGGCATCATCAGGATTTGAACTCCTGATGAGAGGGTGCCATTTGGGAGCCCTAGAAACAGATCTTGAGCTAAAAGGGATTTTTAAATCCCTTTTTAATCCCAGTGTAAAATGTAGTTCAGATACAAGTTTAGCCTCTGCTTGTTAAATAGCATGTAAACATTTTCCATCCTGAAAGCTAATAGCAGATTTCTGACCTCAGTGAGCTGCTCCTCTGGTGGCGGTGGAGAAATGAACTGGTTGTAGTGTCCCAAGACGGACTTAAAGAAGTCCAGCACTGTCTGACATGGCACTGTAGTACACACACACACACACACACACACATACATGACCACCACTATCCTGCTGTGATCACAATCCACTAGAAAAACACATATTTATAAGTCTAAGGGCATTTGATAAGGGCACGCAATAAATATTTTTTGCAATGCCTAGCAAGGCAGTAGCATTTCATTTAACAATAAACCTTAAAATGTTGTCTGATGATACTTTTATTAATGTCTACAAAAATTAATTAAATATTATAAATGTTTAAACAATATTAAATTGTAATGTTATTTAAAATATACTGCATATATATTTATGTATAAATATATCTAAAAAGAGATCCTGATACTCACAATATCTCAGAAAAAAATATTGAAATCATTTATTACAATATCGATATTATATCATCATATTGCCCAGCCATACATTCTCTCATGTTTGTCTCTTCCTAACATATTTATCGTTACAGTGTAACATTTGTAGTTTTGAAATTTCATGATATGATCACTAAATGACATGCTCTTTCATGGAATTCAAAAAGAGGCTTTAGGCTTCTACACTCAGTGTGTTTTGAGTAGAGGTTCTCTTTTTACTTAAAACCTGTGCAGAGAAATACTGTATGTGAAATTCTTCTCCAAGGCAATGTCACATTATATACATATTTTAAGAACTGAAAGCATAGGTGACTTACTTTTAAATGTTATGGCTGGTAATAAGGACATTGTAATACAAAATAGCCTGACTAAATCCTGTGAAACATATAGCACTCACACCTGGAGCACTTTCCAGCTTTTGCCTCAGCTCCTCATTCTCCTGCTGAAGGCTCAGCACTTCCTGCTCCAGCTCTATGCAGCGTGGACAGCAGCCTTCCTCCTCCTCCTCTTCCTCAGGCAGGGTGGAGGAAGGGTGTCCGTATGAGTCGGATGGTGCCGGAGATGCCCAGCCTCCCAGGTTGTGTGCTGGTGATGCAGACGCTGCGGGTTCAGGCTCAGGCTGGTGGCAGCGCTCGCCCTCAGAGGATGGCGCTCCGGCCAGCAGGTAGTTCTGCAGAGACTCGGTGAAGACCTGCAAGAGGGCTGAGGTGTGCTGCGAGTTCCACTGTTGCCTGTGTTGACACTCGTCCTCCACGCTGCCCGCCTGGGGCTCGTCAGGCCTGGGCTTGGCAACAGCCGGCTCAGGCGAGCATCCAGCCTCCTGCTTGATGATGGAGTTGATGGAGGAGGATGGGGGGCTCAAAGTCCGCTGTGGCCCCAGCAACCTGCCATTGCTGTTGAGGAGGCTGAGCACTCGACTGCACTGCTGTGCAAATGCATCCAGAATCAGCCGGTTTTCTGTAAGAAGCAAAGATTGAAAAGATTAAAAATAATTTCATAAAATTTAACACAACTATAAAATTTCTCCTGAGGTGTTTTGAGATCTATATTTTGTCTCCATTATGATAATGTTAAATGATCTGGTATTGATTACATCCATGACATTCATTAGGCTTTTTTGAACACCGGAAGAGAGCTTTAAAAGGTTTTAATGCACAATATAGTATGTTTAGTCAGCAGTTTCAGTGGAAATTAGATTAATCTAGATATTTTGAAACTTGAAATTCAAACAAATACATTTTCAAACAATTCACCCATTTTTTGTTGTTCCCTCTGAAGCCACACTCTCAAAGACTTACACGTGTAGTGCCCTGAACTGAACACCTGAATGTTAGTGCAAGAAACAGGCCTTTTTCAATTGACAGGCAACATGACTGACAGCAGATTTGGCTCCTTAACAGGGCCGCTTGGATTTTGGAGGTCCACAGCCTTTGTTTTTTTTTTGTTTTTTTTTCTCTGCTTCACAGAGCCTTGGATGTCAAAAGACCTGAGTTTTTCCTCTGAGCAGGCATTTTATTGACAGCTGCCCAAATGTAGGGAGAACGTCACCAAATATTACAAAAAGTGTTGTGGCTTAAAAATCTATTTATGCAAAGGTTATTCCCTGTTTACTAATATGATTGGTCGAGCGCCGTTCCAAGACTGCTTATATTTCCTATAACAGCACTGGGACATTTTACTGTGTGTATCACGCCGCTTGTCTGTGTAAATGTAAAATATATACATAAACATAAAAAATGAATCAGGAATACTTTTGACTTAAAATATGAAAGCTCATCAGATAAAGATGAAAAAGAAGAAGAGATGCCAGTTTCACCAGGAGCACCTTTAATGGGAACGTACAAATCTTTGTGAGTTTGCTAGCCAGCTAGCTGATGTGCTATAAAGCGAGTGTGGCTTCTTCAGGATCTATTTGCACTAGCCTAGCGGAGCAAAAATAAACAGAACATTTGACCATTTACTGAACATTTGGTCATGCTGTGCCTGAAATGTCAGTTATTTGATATTAATTTCTTGTTTATAGAACTGTTAAATGCAATATCGCACTCGCAGTCATGCGGTTATTAACTATTAATTAAATATAATTTTAGAGTCCTCTGATGCAACTGCAATGAAATCTCTGGCAAACCTTCCTTCAACTTCTCCCTACCTGCCCCACTCCTCTGCTAAACCTTGGTATGTCTTGTGAGTTTTAATGAAATGAGGCTGACAATTTGACTTCAGTTGGAGCCAAAACTAATTCCCTTTCCGGTAAACACAAGCATGAAATTAGCAATATTTCAGGGCATCGCTGCAAATCAGTTTTTCTAAAATATCTTCGAAATTGTAAAGACTTTTTAAATTGCCTCTTTAATGCTTGAGGAAAAACGATTGACATTGTAAGTGCAGACTGTAAGGTCTCGTTTTCCATCAGTAGGGAGCTGTTATTACTGAGCTGTGTGAGACACTTCTGTAGCTCCCTCTGAATTCTTTGTCTCAACGCCTCTCCATTTCTCACATCGAAATTTAGTTAAATCAGCAACAGTTTTCTGAGTAACCCTGCATTCACGCCAGCACTGACACGACACGTCAACCTCGCCAACGTCGAACACGTCAAGCTAGTGTTGTGTTATAATATACACAGCAAGACAGGCATGACCAAATACAAAAACAACACTACATGCAAAAGATGAACAAGTAGTGCAAGTAGAATCAGATAAGAAAAAGGAATAAAAAAAAAAAAATGAAGCAAAACAGAGGATTACAATTTTTCTTTTAAGAATTTGATTTTAAGATATTTATAAGGGAATTGTTTCACTATAATGTTTAAGTCACATTTACGATTTTGTGTATTTAAATGTCTGTGGAAAATATTATGCAGTCTTCTTGGCCATGGATTATTTGATGTTTATGTTTATCTCAATCAGTGCAACTATCCTTGAAAAGTAAGGGTTAAATAAAATAAAAATATGAATATAATGAATAAAAGCATCTCTGTACAGTAGATAGAGAAGCAAGTCAAAATAAAAAAATGTTGACATTGTTGTGTGTAATTATCAGGCTTTTTTTTCTTCATATATTTTAGATTGATACAGATTTGCATATTCATACATGAACAATTTTTTTCCCCCATTGAAAGGTATGAATATGATATTTACTCAACCAGTCATGAACATCCATCCAAAATTCATTAATAAAATCAAAAGAGATCCATCTCAAACTTAAAGGTTATTTAGAAATCACCTAATTATATCACATTTTTGTAATGTCACTTTCATCTGTGAAGCAACAGGGTAAGATAAAGAAAAGGAAAAAGTTTTAAATGCAAGCTTGCTGATACATTTTACATCTGTCAAATTAACCTTGCATATTTCAGAGTGCAAACACATAGTTAATATTTTGAGTAGGATCAGGAACGGCCTTTACCTTGTACTCAGTATCTGAAAACTGTAAAACCAGCTCATTTAAAAAGAGAATTTCTGTTAAAGCTGTTCTCCCAAAGAGTTAATCTGTTATAAATATCTCTTTCCACTAAAGAAACACTTATTTATAAAGATAGCTTCAGAGAATTTTTTAAAGGCTCTTGAAAGATGAACCAGGATTAAACTGGTTTCATTAAGAAAAGAGCACTCACAATCAACCATCGTATAACAAAAAAGCTGCTGATTTGAATGCAGTGTAACACCCACCCATGCATATTGTTACAATTTAATAATGAAATTAAATAAATGTCTGTATTTGAATTAAAATATTCTACTTAATACTTAAAGCATCTGGTTCTTCTTTTTTCATCTTCACTGTAAAATATTACAAGTGAACAACATTTTCAAAGAATTGTTAATAATGAGAAAAAAGGGGGGAAAAAAAGCAGAAAGACGTCTCGTAAGGTCATGCGGGTGGTTTTGTGTATGTCCCGCAGCTCGCACTAGCTAGGTGCTACCAGGAACGCTCACTATCCACCAGTGTAGAAATATCACCTCTGAGGCAGCTGTGCTATAAAAAGGAAGGCTAAACTGACACTTCCATTACAGAGATCATAAACAACTTTTATAACTAAATTTACTCATTACACTGCATCACAATCTGTATGAGCACATACAGTCTGCATGAGGATATAAAAAGCATTGTGTTCACCAGCTGAGACAAGAGCAAGAGCAATTCAAACATGTTGGTAATGCAAATGAAAAGATTCCAAGTGGCAAAGCAAATTCAATTTCTGTAAATATGACGAATACTGAAATTTCAGTAAACAATTTGTGACATTTTGCTAGACATAATGGCAGCACTAAAAGCATCTACCAGTGAAACACCGCAGCTCTGACATTCTGGAAGATGTAGAGTAATGGAAAGGTTGAGATAACACCAAAGATATTTAGGGAAAGAGGGATTATGAAATAGACCCCATGAAGATGGAAGAGGCTGGACACTACTCTGTAGAACCAGTGGCTTTGCAACATTCATGAGCATCTGAATGGTTGTAAAAGAGAGACACTTTTTCTAGCAGGTACAACCCTGGACATGCTCTTAAACACACTTGAGCAGGAACTGTCCCAGAAAAAAGACACCAGTAAATCACCTAATGATTACCTTATATAGCCCTTAAATACAGAAACATTTTAGTGAAATTTTAGAAAATGTTTTAAAATGTGTGTGTTTGGGGGGACAACATGAAATTGTGTTTCAAATTGGAGTAAACAGCAAGCCAATGCTACTATCCTCTTACCTGCCTTCAAAAATACAAACACAAAACATTGCATAGTCTCCAGTAGTAACACAAGCAGAGTTGTAACTTCCATTTCTTAAAAGAAAAGAGAATTAGAAGATATTTTAATGCTGACAATGCTGCAAAATTAAAACAGAGTAAGTATAGAACTAGTTCTCAGGCAGTATGTGTGGTGGTCTGGGAAAACCCTTCACACGGTGAAATTTTGACATTCTGACATTTTCCAATACAGAGTAAATGCTTTGCAGACATTTTGACAGCTGATATCTAATTCTGAACTGACTTGATTAGGCTATCCAGAGCAACTTAAAGAAGTGCATAATAGCAAAAATATTTTCTCATGCAATTTCAGTAGGTCAGAGTCTGAGGTTACCATCGAGCTAAAACCTGGTTAGGGGGAGGTTAGTACAGGAAGAAACACAAACACACAAATCAAGGGATTTAAAAAAATAAATTCAATAAATGTACATTCAAGTGCTTGGTGAAGATGTAGGGCTTTAGTCTTGATGCATGTCTTCCTTGTAACCTGAAGGATGGTGCGTTCAGACGAGCCATGCTAGAGGCCCAAAAGGCAAAGATTTCCATGCAATTTTAGTAAAATATATCTAGGGTTACTTAATATTGATGTGTCATAGTATGTTGTGGACAGAAAAACCGTATTTTGGCCAAAACACTCTGTTTGCATGAATTCAACCACAGCAAAATCTGACAGGTTTTCTCACGCTGCTACACATTTGAAGTAGTGAAACTTTAGTATGCCGTGATATAATGCACTTACGATGTAACGCACTTACACTTTAAAAATGCACTATACACTATATTTTCATATGAGTTGCACTAGCTAGGTGCGTCTGACAACCAGCAGTAAAATTTAGTTATGAACGCTCACTAACAACCAACACAGAGAGAAAAATCTCTGCTGGTGTGAACACAGAGTAACCGCCATCTATCCGCACATTCTTATGGTTTAATAAATAATTGATATAAATCAACCATTTGTAGGGCTGGAGGCTGAGAGGATGTACTCCTGCAGTCAATATCTTACCACTGATTACACATTAACTTCAACAGAAAATTCTGAATGCGTCCTTGCACTGCACAGCACACCCAGCAATCAGACTGATTAGTACATATACAGCCAAAAAGCACATGCCAGACAGGCCTAGATACTACACGATACATGAACCTGATAGACAAAAGAACAGTTATAAAGTTAAAAAGCATGTACCAGCCTGTCTCATGTGAATCTAACACAAAATTGTGCAGACAGCCTTGCATATACTCGACGTTTAGAGCAGAACACCTGGGGCCTGCATTGTGGCTGGTAAGTGATTACATGCTACTACCATCTCATTATACTCTCATAGCTGCAGCATGATGAATAACCGCGCACTTCCCACGCCTTCTTGATGTATTCCCAAGTTCCTGTGTTCATTCAGCTAAATGTTCTTGCCCTGACTCTCCAGGGTCATTACTGAAGCTCAGTATCATGTTACAGTATCAAGCTATACTCTTCAGATTTATCATACTTTTTTATACTTTATACCCTAAAGCAGACTTATTTTAGGTAACAGGCCACATTATAAATATCAGTGTCAAGTGAGCTGGACCAAAAAAAGACACCAATGGCACATCAACAACTCCTTTTAAATGTGTTGATTTATTTGAAATTTGTGTATTTGAAACCTGTATCACCTTCAAAACAGACAAACAGACTGCAAGTCAAAAAATGCAAAAATGTTCACACACCCTTAACCGACATAGGGTAAGAAAAATCCAACACAGTGTGTACAATTATTTACATGTTAAAAAAAACATTTTGCAGCATTGTGGTTCAATTTGGCCGATTCTTCTGGCCAAATCATCTTTAATTCCCTAAGGTTACAAGGATCCCTCTAATGGAGATTGGCTAGGTCATGCATAGCCTTCTTGACCTATTTTGGCTGTATATTTGGGATAGTTGTCTTGATGAAATATCCGTCTTCTCCGCAGACTCGGGTTCTTGGCTGATGAGATTAAATTCTCCTCTAATATGTCCTGGTACATCGCACCATTCATGTTTCCTTTGTTGGCATGGAATGCCCCCGTACCATTTACAGAGAAGCAGCTCAGTACAATAATGCTCCTTCATCTGTACTTCACTGTGGGTGTGGTGTTCTTAGGATCATACACATAACCCGTCTTTCAACAAACATGATGAAGTGAATTCTTGCCAAAGTTATATTTTTGTTTCATCTGATCAAATTACATTGTTCCAAACGAATACTAATACATCTAAATGCTTTGTGATGTGCATCTTTTGGTGCAGTGCATTGCTTATCGTTCTCTGTATAACTGTTGCTCCTGCTGCTTTCAGGTTGTCCTGCAACTCTTTTCGAGTGACTGCTGGTTTCTCTCTTACCTTCCTTATCATTAGTCTCAGAGTGGGTTGTGCAATCTTGCATGGCACACCTGTCCAGCAATGATTAGTTGTGGTTCCATGAACTTTGCACTTGAATATTATCAAACCCATTGCACTGACAGGCGTATTTAAGGTCATTGCTATGACTCTGTAGCTTTTTTATTTGAGTGTTGTTTAATAATGTTGTCCCTGAGAACTTTAGGAAGCTCCTTCACCTTCACCATGATTGCTCCTTGCATGAAATCTTTCCAAACAAAGGCAACATCTTTTATAATGATACCAGGTGCAATTTGCATGAGAAATTTTTTTTGCAGCATTTATATCTAGAAACTGATTTATTTTATGTAACCATTACATATGTATATTTTAATATAGTGTTTAAATAATTTTGTTTTTTAAACATATCCTTAAACATATCCTTGTTTATGTTAGTACAGAAGATATTGTGTGTATAAATTCGAAGTGAATCTATGCACTGAAAGTATATTAAATAACAAAAATAACAGACTAGCTCTTTTAAAAAAATTCTTTAAAGTCAATTATAGTCCACAAAACAATTTAAATTTAGCACAGATTCTAAATTCATTTGTTGGGCCGGACTACTGCTCTAAAGTTATAAACCTATACTTTTTTAAACCTTGCTTTTGTTTATACTGATGTAACTGAATGAATATCCATCCACAACATGAGTCTCTAATCTTGCTAAATCATATTCCATCTTTTTCTGTAAATCTGATTCACTCTAAATCTGACTCAAATGACTCAGGTTTGTTTAATTAAACTTGGTTCAAGCAGTTTCTGCTACCTGCTGGCCATTTTCTCAACCACATCTTCCTCTCAGAATGATTATCTTGCCATTAGTGTGCTCAGTAGGGCATGAAAATCTGTAAATCTGCTGCGTGACATTGTTTACTGTAGAAAGCTGTACACAAATGAAAGGCATTTGAGCTGAAATTTAAACCGACTGACTAATAATCCTTCCACATTCGCCTCCCTCCCTTCCTCAGTCTACAGCTGTACGGTGATTTCTTGTGTTTCGAAGAATGATTATGAATTTGTCACCCTCACACGAAGACTCGGGGCAACCAATTATGGAGGCATGCAGTTACTGTGGCAGCCATGTGATGGGCGGGCATGTGGCGCCTGCAGTCACTGCATAGTGTCTATCGAAGGAGAGCAGATGTGAAGATTTATTAATATGCACAGCGGCTCTGTTGACTCACTGAGACGTGTTTGATGATATCCTTCCCTCACACTTCTCTTTTCCCTTGCTCCTCTCTTACATCCTCCCTCTTCCAATCTCTGGCTTCCTCACTCCCTCTCCCTCATTGTCTCTCACTCATGCATTTTCTGACTTTATTTCCTCTCCTTTCGCTCCTCTTTCTTTTCATGTCTCATTCTTCTCTCCCTCTCATTCATCCTCTTTCCCGTCTTTTATCTTTATCTCTGCGTGCAACATGCCATGCCGAGAAAGCCTCTTGATATTTCATTAAACACAACATGTGCTGCAGAATGAAATTTATGAGCCTCATTTGTTTTAATCACAATCTCTGCTGGGATTGGGAGAGCTTTGAAATGTAATTTAGCTTTATTGCACAGTTTCCAGAGCCTAAATATTGGATAGGTGAGTCTTTGTGAAACATTGACGGTATCAGCTGCAGCTCTAGAAATCAGCTACTCTGGACACTGTGTCCTAGCAGAGAGATGTTTTCATCTAAATTCATGCAAATTACAGAAGATGTAATTTTTTCCCCCATTTGATCTCATCTGTTTAAAGTAATTTTAATTATAAGACGCCAAGGTTTCCAGTTTCCCAGACCAAGCTTAGTTTTAATACTGGACTAAAAAAGACATTTCAATTTAATCCTAGACTATGCTCAATCCATGACTTGGAAACTGGAACTAAAACACAAAACTGATGACACTGTTATTATTTTTTTATGTATTTATGTACTTATTTGCTAACTTAATAATGCATTAAGCCACTCAATTGTTCAGCCATCAAAAGCTTCAATTGCTGGTGAGAGCAATACGTAATACTAGGAAATACAAAGGAACTTGTTTAAATTTTAACACGCTTATACATTTATAATTAATGCTCAATAGTAATAGGTAGAAATGACGCAAGCCTGCATTAGAATCATTAATAATGTCTGCATTGTGTTGACTGACTTTTCTAGCTCTTTCTCTCTGGCAATTGTGTAGCAGTGTGAATCATTAGTGTGATATCAACAGACATAGTCTGAACTAAAGGCCAATCATTGGAAGCTGAACATTAGTGTTAATAGGTCTGTTTTTCTGACTCATGCTATGACTATGACTCTGGAACTAGTATGACTGGTATGATCACATGTCACTAATTTAATGATAATGACTGTACACTATACTTAGAAAGGGCTTGTTAAACCTCAAGAAATTGGTTCAGGTTTATATAGTCTAGCCAAAGTAAGAAACAGAAATAAATGAACTGAGAAATGTATGAGACTTTTATTTGAACAGAAAAGGATCTACACTGGAAAAGATCTGTATATAGTATCTAAAATTAACACTCATTCTGGATTCTGGTCTGCTTTCTGGTCCTGATATTATGCTTATAGTACAGTTAGTACTGGTGTCCTATGCATCTATTACAATTAGCTGTTCATAAATATGCACTTTTGTCAAATTGGCATGTTTTCAAAATCTTTCTGCTAGCAGCTGTGTTTATATTTTACAGATATACTTTTCTCCCTGTCATCCAGTGGAAAGGGACCACCACAGGACTTGAAGTGAGCCCATGTTATATAGGTGGTGGACCATTCTCAGCACAGCAGTGACACTGACATATAGTGTGCCTTGTGGTGGAACAGCTGTATCTGGCACAACTGCACTGACACTTTAAACACATCAGTGTCACTATCACTAGTTGGTTGCCAGAAGCGATTCTATGGTCAGAGACTAACACTAGAGGATGGTTAATGTACACTGTGCATGGAAAAAATAAGCGATAGCCCTTAACTGTACACCTGCAAGGTACAGTAATAAGGTGGGGGTCTCTGGTGGTGAAACAGAACACTAGCTATGTATGTAACTGTTGCTCTATTGATCCTGGAAAACCACCAAGGTTCCTTGTCATGTGGAACTGGTGCCAGTTCTGTGAGAAGGTTCCAGGGAAAGATGACTCTGTACAGCATCCTACATCACTATGCGATTTTGTGGAAGGTCTCGACATGCATGTGCACGAGGAGTTATACATGATTCTTATTCACTGTTCTTAGAAGCACCATTACAAATGTAACTTGTGTTTGCTGCCAAACCACAGGACAGAGAAATGACTGCAGTTTAAATCAGTACTAAAAAATTGTTAATCTCCCACAAAAAAATCCACAGACCAGGCTGATAATATAATCATCCACAAACCAATCAAATATATCAAACTGGCCTACGTACATCTGACAGCAGCTGAAATTACTCAGTAGCTGTAAAACAGAAGCAGCTTATTATAGCTAAAACTGTGTTGAGCTGTCCCACATGGAGATGACAAAATGTTCAGGAAATAGATGGCTGAACAGATAACATAAAAAAACAAAACTCTCCTTCACCTAAAACTGGAGCTACATTTAAACTAACTATAAGTATATATACCTGCATGCCTGAGTATCTAGTATAGGTTCCTCCTAAAACTAAATCAGATTTTCCTGAATTGTGGCTATATATCCAAATAACCACACACTGTTTAACCATTTCTAGAATAACTAAAACCACACTTGCCTTTTTCTCTCTGCTGTGTCACCTGTGCATTCCTCCTGAACCCAGAGGTTCCCGCTGAACCAGTCTATAAGCCAGCCTGACGCCCTGTTGGTCCCTGACCCTGAACCACTTGAGTCATCTCCAACGTTCCTGTATCGATAATGAAAGCCATGCTGCCTGTATCCAAATCTGCTGTGAAATACAGACTTATGACTCTAACCATTTCGTCATGTCCAGATTCACCTGTCTCTCAAAATAGATCCCATTTCTATAATATACTTTTAAAGAATTATTCATTGCCTCTGATTAGGATGCCTAAATTTGCTACATAATGAGTCAATGTTTGTAATTTTCTGTTAATCGCTTTACTAAATCTTACTTGGTTTATGCAAAATTTTATATACAAAGTTCACCTCAGGGCCAACAATAACCCATTTAGATCAAGCATATCTCCATTAAGTCTGTATTAGCAGACTGGAATCCCAAGAACCAGGGTTTCTTTAATGCTTTAGAAGTTTCTTTGGCTTTAAAACCCAAAACTTGACAGTATGTACTGTGAAATGTGCACAAATGTCACAGTACACTTTACAAATCTGTAAAGCTGAAATGGAAATCAAAAGCAAGAAGATAAAAATACACTTAGTTTTTAGGTACATCTAATATATAACCACATTAATTTCAAATTTTATTAGTTAAATCTACAATACTGATGCACTTGCAGGTGCACAATTACTGACAATAGCCTGTCTGTTAGCCTGATTGACTTGTATGGCCCCCTTTACTCTATCCATCAGTATTAAGGTATAGTTACTTTATATTTGATAAACCTAAAAAATAAAAGGAATAAAAAAGTAATTATGGCATGTGCAAAAGTGTGGACACCCTTTGATTAAGTCTCAGAACTTAATCAACTTGCTAGGCCTTAGTTCCTTCATTAGGACTCCTTACTCAAGTCAAGAATAGTCATTAGCTGACAATTCCAGAGCATAAAAAATGCCTTTTCAAACCTTGTGCTAACACTCAACAACCATGGGCTTCTCTAAGCAGCGGACTGAAGATCTGAAAATAAATCTAATTAATGCCTACAAAGCAGAGGAAAGCTATAAAAAGATATCAAAGCACTTCCAGCTTGCAATTTCCACTGTCCAAAAATGTCATTAAGAAATGGCAATTAAGGAGAACTGTGGAAATCAAGGCAAGATCTGTGAAGACCAAGAAAACGTTCAGATACAACTGCCCATATGATGAGCAGGAAGGCAAAGCAAATCCCCAAATGACACTAAGGACCTGCAGGAAAGTTTAGCTGACACAGAAGTGGAGGAGCACCGTTCTACTGTGCAGCATTGCTTGCACAAACATAATCTCCACGGAAGAGTCATCAGCAGGAAACCTTACCTGCAACCTCATCACAAAAGTCAGCGTATGATGTCTACAAAACTACAGCTAGATAAGCCAGAGGCATTTTGGAAACAAGTGCTTTGGATGGAAATCTTCAGCCACAATCACCAAAGGGTTAAAAAAGGAGTAAAAAAGGAGTAGCACTGGATGAAAAGAACACAGTGCCAGCTGTTAAGCATGGGGGTAGATCTAACAGAGAGAAACAGAATGCTGAAATAGAAACAGAATTCAGAAGGCTGAGTCTGCATTTGTCATTAACTATAGACAGACTATACATGATAATTCAGCTATAAGCATAGTTGACCACATGTTGAAAACAATTATATTGCTTCCTTAAAACATAACTTCTGAAACAGTATCACTGACCTTTGACCTGATAGTTATAATTGATAACCTGTCAAAACTAATTAACATTTTGACAGCTAATGAAAATCCACCTATGTTTCTCTCTTTTATGCTTTGGGGTTGTGTGGCAGCCAGTGGCACAGGAAACACTGCACAGATAGATGAGAGAATGGATTCAAGCAAATATCAGCAAATTCTGGAAGCAAGTATGACACAGTTGATCAAAATCTGAAGGTGATTTGATTGGCTTCTGCTACATTATGATCCAAAACATACTTTTGGAATGGCCCTCACAGTCCCCAGACTTGAAGATCATCAAAACCTGTGGGCAGAAGTTAAATATGCTGTGCATGCAAGACAGCCAAAGAATACCTCGGAAGCGTTCTGCAAGGAAGAGTGGTTGAAAATGACTAAAACAAGAACTGAAAGACTCCTGGCTGGCTACCAAAAGCATTTGCAAGTTGTGATATCTGCCAAAGAGGGTGTTACCAATTACTGACAGTGGGGAGTCCAAACTTTTGCACATGCCACAATTACTACTTTATGTTTTGAGGTTTTTTTTTTTAACTTCCTAAAATATATAAACTATGCATTATCTTTTGCAGAAAAAAAATTGTTGTTCTTTTTTAATAATTTGCTGAGGTTGTGTTTACTTTTCACTCCAAAAATCAACAAAATATGTAATTTGGTGAGGGGTGCCCAAACTTTTACATACAACTTTAAATCATCTTTATCCATTCACAGTTTGTATAAATCATTTTCATCCCTTCGTCAGTTTCTGACCACAGAGTTGTTGTTGGCTGGATATTTTCAGTTGGGGAAATGTTTCTCGAACCAGCAAGGACATTGAGAGGTTTTATAAACTCCAGCAACCTGCTGTACTGAGAATGAGCCGCTATCTAAATACCATCTGGTCAGCAGTGGTCCTTTGGTGGGCCTGTTCCATTAATGACCAGGATATCGGGTTGCTGACAAATTGTGTAGCGCAACAGATGGGCTCCAGTCAGTAACTGTACACTTGCAAAGTGCACGTATATGGTAGGCAGCGTACCTACTACATATTAGCAAGGACTACTATAATGTCCGAGGATTTCAGCTTTCTATTTAGCTGTTTTATTCATAGCTATACGCAGCAGAATCCCTAGTGTTTATCAAACCTCCGGGGTGTTAATATATTAAATCCTGCTGTGAGAGATAATACAGTGTTGAGTTACCAACTGCAGCTTGTCTTGAACATGAATGCAGTGGATGTCATTTTAAGACTGGGAGTTTCACTCTGTAGAATAATTCTGTATTTAATCCTCTACACTCTCAGGAAAAAAAAAGCGTAATAAACTGTACCTTTTCTTCACTCTTTTAGTGTGAAAGTTTTACCTGGAAAGAGTTTAAGGTAAAAGCTAATGAAAGGTCCAAGAGTGGACTTTAAAGCCCAGTTATGTATGTTTAATCATTTTAATGTCACCCTACTTTCTTGAAGGAACAGAAGATGTACCCTTGAGGGTGCCACCTGAGTGACAGGACAGTTTAATACTCTTTTCTGAGAGTGTACTAGGCCATGACATTTCCAGCAGGATAAGATATGGCTACAGCTTCAGCGTGCTCCAAAGTCTAACCCCTGTAAGAAACTTTCTCTGCTAAACTTGTTCCCATACCTGAGCTTATTTCGTAACTGCAGTCTGGAGACTGGTGGCCCGCGGGGTATCGGACTCTCCCCTGGTGGCCGAAAAACGCCGCTGCGCTGCCTAACGCTGATGAGACTGATGGCGATGACGATGCTGATGCTGATGCTGAGCTGGAGGTCGCGACTCTGGGCCTCATTCCCCCGGTGAAGCGGTGCAGTGACGGAGACTGATGTTGCGTTTGATGGATGGCTGGGTGATGGAGCTGCAGTCGCTGCTGATACGGGTACGGCTGACTGTGCGCGATGGCGTGAGAGCGCCGCTGGCTCGCGCCGTCCCCCAGCTGTGGGATCTCCACCATGGTGGGTCGATCATGCCTCGCCTTCACACGCTTGCTCGCGAAACTCCGCGGCTGGCTGCCCATTTTGGGCTCCGAGAGACCGTCGTCCGCCGCCAGCATCTCCTCCTCCATGACCCGCGTCGCTAAATCTCCAGTGCGCGCGCTCGCTGTCGCTTCGGGTGACGTCGAGTCCGGCGCTGACGGATTAAAGCGCAGCGCTCTCGTGCTGCCTCTCTGTCTCTGTCTCTTTCTCGGTGTCTCGGCGTCTCGCCGCGCGTCTCCAAACACTTCCAACTGTGTGTGAGGTGACTTTACTGACACGCTGCTGCTCCAATCCCCTGGCGAGAACAACGCGCTTCTACCAACAGGGAAACACTGGCGGGACCGGCACGCGCCCTGCGGGGCATCTGCACCGAAAAGTGGGAGTGTCAACTGAAAGAGGAGCGATAGCATACATTAACACACACGGAAGCCGGCCATGTTTTGTCATGTAGCCTTTTGACTCCTGCCTAGCAGACAATAAAGCTGAACACAGACACAGACACACACCCACGACTAGAAATAACACTCCTGTATTCAACTATTAAATTAAGATTACAGCTCGAGGATTATAAACAGAGCTCATTACTCACCGATGCCTTTTTATATCAACATTAACAGTCCTGCTTGTGCTCATACACGACTTTGATACACAGCATGGAAAAAAATCGCGTTGGATTTTTGACAAATCATTCCAGTGCTATGTCTATGAAGGCTTTCATCACAGGATCAGGACTAGGTGTAACCATATAGGATAAAAATAACCATTTAAACATGAATAAGGCACACAGTGAGCGCACTGACGGATGTAGTTCCCCTGAAGGGTTCTTCAGATGTTCCTGTGTGGGAAACCTAGAGCCTTACTTACAGCAAAGTGCTTTCTGATCAGAAAGTGTTCCAAGTACAACCTTTACTGGATGCTAAGAACCCTTGAAGAACGTCCACTCTCAGAAATAAAAGTAGCAAGCTGTATTTTTCTTGTCACTGGAGTGGTACCATGAAGGAAACATATTTTGCAACTTTAGTGTGTATCTTTAAATAATTAAAAATAATTTAAGGGCTATAACTGTACTTTTAAAGTTTTAACAAAGCTTTAGCTACCAGGAAAAGTACAGTTTGGTACCTTCATTTCTGAATGGGAGTGTATGGATTAACTGGGTAAACTCCAAATTACTGGTAATTATGTTCTTCTTTGGAAGCATGGTGGCTTAGTGGTCAGCACTGTTGCCTTGCATCTCCAGGGTTGGGGGTTCGACTCCCACCTCTGCTCTGTGTGTGTAAATCTTGACTGTTCTCCCCATGCCTTGGGAGTTTTCTCTGGGTACCCTGGTTTCCTCCCCAGTCCAAAGACATGCGTTGTAGGCTGACTGGCATTTCCAAATGGTCTGTAGTGTGTATGATTGTGCCCTGTGATGGGCTGGCACCCTGTCCGGGGGGGTCCCCCACCTTGTGCCCTGAGACCCCTGGGATAGGCTCTAGGTTCCCTGTGACCCTGTGTAGGATAAGCGGTACAGAGGATGGATGGATTTTCATCTTAATACCCAGAACCTGTCAGAACATTTAAAATTCAGCTAAACTGTCTTGGTACCCTTTTAGAAAAAAAGGGGTCTTCCAAAGGTTTTTATGGGTTCACTGGATTAGGGTTCTTAACCTCCTTAAAGGGTTCTCCTTGGAACTTGTTCTGATAGGAAAACACTGTTGTAGGATTCTTCATAGAACATTTAAGGATTTCCCCAGACTGACAACCGAAGGGCTCAAAACATTTAAGAGTATATATCTATAAGAGTATATAAGTATACAGATAAGAGAAGAGAAGTGGGGAAAGAAGAGAACATCACATTACAGTTATATGTGGAATATATCCCTCTGTGCTACACGATACTGTACGCGACCCCGGTGAGAGTCAGTCTGTATTTCTGAGTCTCTAAGTGTAATAAATGAAAGGGACAGCAGAGGGCGACACTCCAGCACTATTAATAAAACATGCAGGGTTTGGGAAACTGGCAATTTGGGACATCTAGAAAATGATTATGATCATTCACTTTATGGACACCTGACCATCACACCCATATGTGCTTTCTGAACATCCCATTCCAAAGCTGGTTCCTCCTTTGCTGTTATAAAAACCTTCACTCTTTTCAGAAGGTTTCCAATCGATTTTGGAGTGTGGCTGTGTCTGTGGGAATTTCTTTTTGTTCAGGGACAAGAGCATTGTTGAGGTCAGGCGCTGATGTTGGACGAGAAGGCTTGGTGCACAGTCTATGTTCCAGTTCATCTCAAAAGCTGTTCAGCGGGGTTGAGGTCAGGGCTCTGTGCAGGACACTCGAGTTCTTCCACTCCACCCCTGGCAAATCATGTCTTCATGGATGTCACTTTGTGCCCAGGGGCATTGTCTTGCTGGAACTGGTTTGAGCCTCTTAGTTCCAATGAAAGGAAATTGTAATGTTACAGCATACAAAGACATCCTATACAACTATGTTTTTCAAACTTTATGGCAACAGTTTGGGGAAGAACCACATATGGGTGTGACATATAGAGTATGTACATGATATGAACTACTTTTATGCTTATTTTGTTACAGTAGTACAGCTTATGTATGTATAGGCTATGCATATATGCATTATGTGTAATATATTAGGCATGACAATATAATAACCTTATGAAAAAACTAGCCAAAGTATATGTCATTTTTCCTGCCCCAAGATTTTTGGGGTCAGCTTCCGGTTTGATGCTGACCACACCCCCTTATATGATCTCACTTGAATGAAGTCATGTTATTTCTGTCAAAAACACTTCCACTGCAAGGGCTTAGTAATCTAAGTTTTGAATTTCACATTATGCTGCTACATGATACTTTTCAAATTTATTTGATGTCCCAATTTATCTGAATTTACCTTAGAAAGGTGCATGTAGTATATATTTAAACTTTAATTAATTAGTCCATTTATGTACCTTAAATCTTATTTAAAAGTTAACTACTGTATATCCATGTTTCCATGTGAAAGACACATAAGAAAGGTACAGGAGATGTTCCACTCAGGCTCCCACCCCACTTTATTAGCCATGCACTTTTTTTTTCTGAGTGTGTGTAGAAGGTGCTGTGAATGATCCTCGGTTCTGTTCAATTATTTGAAGCATTCGAGTCGTAATTGGTGCGAGTGACGTCATGGCACGTCAGGCCACGCAGCTGCGCGCGCCTCCGCACCAAAACTCACCCAGAACTCCATAACAATAGAGTGAGCCGAGAGTGGAGTCCAGGCGCGCGCTCTCAAAGCTCAAAGCTCAGAGTCAGGCTCGAGTCACATCAAACTGCCGGAGAACACACACACACACACACACACACACACACAGAGAGAGAGAGAGAGAGAGAGAGAGAGAGAGATGTCCCTGGAAACCACATTTACTTCAAACTCTCGGATTTTTGGCAAATGTGTGTGTTGACTGCAGGAGCAGTGAAACTGTCAAACTACGTGGATGGATTGAAAGTCTTTAAGAGTTTTTAAAGATCAGCTGTATATGATTGTATTTATTTACTTGATTGCGAGAGCTGAATATGACAGCATCATTTACTTTAATGACTGAAGGAAAACCGCTGCAGTTGTTCCAGATCTCGGGATGGTAACTACACCGGAGAGAGGAGTGAACTCTGCTCCAGAATACCTGCTCTAGGCTTTGAATGCACACAGGAGCATTAACCGACGCGTGTAATACAGAGAAAGTGAATGGGCTGTGCGGCATGGCGCGCTGGGTAAGCTGTCTCCTTCTGGGTTATCTCACATGGCACTTGTGCGTCCCCGATGCGCGGGGAGAGTACTGTCACGGCTGGCTGGACAGCAGCGGAAACTACCATGAAGGCTTCCAGTGTCCGGAGCACCTGGACACGGCGGACGCGGCAGTTTGCTGCGGGAGCTGCGCGCTGCGGTACTGCTGTGCTGCCACGGACGCGCGCCTGGACCAGGGCAGCTGCACCAACCACCGGGACAGCGAGCACACGGAATACACACCACGTAAGACACACACACACACACACCTGGGTCATGCACTGCACAGTATGGAACCATGAATGAACACATCCATAACTTAACTGATTAGGGATTTAAAAAGGACAAAAAAGCTGTTCAAAACATACAATCATACTAAAATAGTAGCCTAAACCAAATCAACACGAGTTGTTTTCACACTGATTTCGTGCGTTTATTCTAGTTTCAGATGATCTGCACTCTTCCTTAATGCTAGTCAAAACTCTGCACATGTCCATAGTCACTTAAAATGACACAGATAAGTGTCTTTAAGCTCTGGCATAAAGAAACCATAATATGTGCATACAGTATATTTTGGCAAAAAGCATTTTGCACTCAAGAAATGCAAATTTAAATTAATTAATCAAAATATAATTTAAAAAAAATCTAATTTGTATTTCATCATGGATTTGGACAGGTCTAGGCCTCCTAAAACAATGACCTCAGTATTTACAGTACACGCGTTAATAACCAGGCTATACAGCAGTTTGGTGAAGTTACACAGTGAATACGCATGAAGATGTTTAGTATGTGAGACCTGCTATTGCTTTGTAGTATTTTCCAGTCTAATTCGAGTTTCTGAATTTGATGAAACGTCAAGCATAATTCTGACTCCAGGGTTTTTTAGGAAGGTTGTTAAGCCGAATATATTGCAGGTGTTGAATAAACTGTAGCGCACTGAAATCGTGTCGGAAACGCAGAAGCGCTGCGGCGCCACGACTGAAGGGCAGATTTCATTCCCATCGCAGCAGATTTAAAGAGGTAAAGTGATTCTAGAGACTCGATCAGATTGTGCACAGAGGCACCTGTTTTCATGTGTGATTTATATGAGCAGAACAGAGACACGAAACGAGTTTGGAAACCAGATACACCCGAGGGTCACCATACACACATTCCTGAGAGAGAGAGAGAGAGAGAGAGAGAGAGGGAGAGAGAGGGAAGCAGGAAATGTTGGATCCGAACTAATTGTCCACAAATATAAGAGAAATTAGATTTTATTTAGGAAAAAAAAATTAATCGATATTTTATTCTTGAAGTGTGTGAGGTGTGGAAACTGATCAGTTTCTTCAGACAGGGCAAAGGTCACCACTAGAAAAGAGTAAACTGTCCTCAGATAAAGATCTTACAATAATGTACACACAATGTGTGTGGGACAACATGTGATGTCCGAATATGAGGACAGTAGGGTCTCAGGAAGTCGTTGTATAGTTTATAGGCTTCAAGAATATGCTAATTTAGTTGTACCCATATTTAACAATAGTTATACGCACATGTATAAGTAATAATTGCTCCTGAGAAGACAATTCTGAGCTATAAGACCAGTGCCTGTCTTCATGCCACCAAACACGACATCTAACTAACAAATTAACTACAAGCTCTATGTAGATGCTCAGTCATTTCAGCTTTATGCTTTGTCTTAGACAAGTCCTACAACCCACCTTCAATCCAAAGTAAAGTTCCGAGGCCGTAACATCAGCCTGCAATCTGATGCTGTTACATAAACTTGTCCTGGGGCAGAGGAAGAAAATATGTTGTTTGCACTGCTCTGTCATCTTCAGTAAGAGTACCCATCAGACATCTAAAACCAGACGTTCTCCCAATACAGGAGCACATATTTCAGGAAAACACCTACTAAACGAGTGAAAATGTACTGCATGTTCTGTAATTAGATGTTCTTTAAACACATGACTAGATTATTATGTTATAAAAACATTGAAATAGAAATGTCAGAAGAATCTTTTAATGAACAGACAGCCTGAATTACTGAATAAACATGCATGAGTGATTGATATCTTACTGATGTTATAATTCATATAACAATATTACACTTGATATAAAAAACAAAAGAATTAAACAAAACTATCATAAAGCATCATATAATTATCTACATCACCATCCAACCAAATAGGTTTGTTAAGGGTTGTCTGGATAGCTGAGGGTTTTTCTAGGGAAAGATTTTGTTGTAGTCTTCTACCAGACAGTCAGCTAGATTTCTAGATTTGTCTTCTGTCTAAGGTGAGGTTAAGATTCACAATACATTTCCCATGAAGTCTGCCTATTCATATGTTTTGTTTTTTTTGCCCTTCTCCTCCTCCTTCAGAACCTATCTACATGCCGTTCCTGATGGTCGGCTCCATTTTTGTGGCGTTTGTGGTCATTGGCTCGTTGGTGGCCGTGTACTGTTGTACGTGTTTACGGCCCAAACAGCCGACACAGCAGCCGATCCGCTTTTCCCTGCGTAGCTGCCAAGGCGAGACCATCCCCATGATCCTGACTGCAGGGGCGGCGCCCACCAACCTGCGTGCACCGTCACGCCAGTCCAGCACGGCTACCACCAGCTCCAGCAGTGCTGGCGGGGGCAGCTCACTGCGCCGCTTCTCTCTGGGCAGATCTGACGCTCTGGGACTCCAGCAGCCCCCGCAGCAGCTCCTGCTGGCCTCAGCCTCGTCTGTTTCCACACCAGTGTCCCTGGCACCAGCTCAGACCTTACTGCCTCCTCCACCTCCACCTCCATACTCATCTCCACAGTGCCTGCAGGGCAGCGTCTCTTACGTGCACACACACCAACACGGCCACCATCAGAACCTCCACACAGCCCAGAGCTCCAACCTCCTCCTCTCCCAGCAGTACTTCTTCCCCTTGCAGCCAGAGCCGTTTGGTGGGAGTAAAGGCTTTGCTGACTTCAGCCAGAGCTGATCTGGAGCTCAGGGTTGAGGAACAGGACACTGGAGCTGCTGTAAAACTTGTGCAACACACACTATCTCTCTAGCCTGAACTGGAATACAGTATGAAGTGATGCTTCTTTGTCACACTTTGTGTTGACACACTTTGAGTAGCAGAGGGTTTGGCTGAAGCTGAAGAGCTGCTGAAACTGGCAGGAATGAGACAGGCACATAACTACAGAGGAAAGCACAATATTTTTGGCTGGAACTCATGCCGGAGAAAGCACACAGACCCCTGTTTGCACCTCTTAATAAATTATATTCAATTTATGCACTTTCATTGTGTTTTATATAAATATTTCTATCTTTCTGGATGTGTGATAAAGCCAATTTACATGGGACACTCAAGGAAATGACTAAGAATGCAGACATATTTAGAAGAATTATTCTGGACTACTTGGTTATCATTCACTGAATTAAAACAAAGCAAACCAGGGATTAAAATAATCTTTTTGACAATCACAGAAATGATAAAGGTTTACTAGATAAAGAGTGCCGAGTGTGTAGGTCAGGGTGTGTATTTGTGTGTTTGCTTCACAGAATGAGATCAAAATATGTAGTTGCCTAAACAAGGGAAGCTGATTGTCCGTATTTTTTGTTCATGTTGAAATGTATATATTACAGCACATTATGTTTGCTCAGTGAAAGAATAGCTACTAACATCGAGCCATATTTTTTAACATTCCTCGCTCCACTCTCAACTACAACAGAGTAAGACACAGCTACCTCTGGGACCGTTTTTCTTTTCAACTGTTTGTTTTTCCATGATCTGGTTTAGGTTTTGTATTTCATTTAGCATAATTCATAGAAAGCTGAATAATTGCTCATAATCACCCTGGTTTCAGGTTACGTTAACAACTACATGCTCTCTGCTAGATTTGTGGTGAGCGCAATACTCTGAGCACTCACGTTACTGAAATATCGGACCAACTGGAGCAGCGCAATGAGCTGGAGAACAGTCGTGTACAAGAACTGTGTTAATGCTCCGTTCTGCTGTTTTTTTATTTTTAATGTCACGTTTTAAATAATTTTGCTGTAATAAAGTAACAACTTGAGTTTTCTTTGAATGTGGGAACAGTCGCACGATGTATTCATGTTAGAAATAGTGATTATTTTTATGCTAGGCAAAAGTCTGCGGTTTCTTTGATCAACACTGTATATTATTCAAGGTGGGGAAAATAGTTTATTCTACAGACAAACTCAAAACAGGCCACCAAGACTGATACTGATGCTTTCATTGTAATAATATTTACTGAATTATACTGGAGGCTCCTACAAAGAATAAACTGTTATCCCAGAAAGCAGCTCGGCAATCCCCAGACGAGCCAGACAGGAACTGAATCAAATGGCAGTAAAATGAGAAATCTAGTCATCAGAGATGGCATCTATTTAGTACACGTGCAGTGGGCTGATGGATTCTGGGGTCCTCTCCACCTTTTCCTGTTTAGTTTCTCACGGCTGTGTGTGTTTGTCTGCCCAATTTATAATGATTCAATTTACTCAGTTGCAGGATAAAATAATTACACTACAACCCAACACTCTATTGAGTCTTCAGTCCACAGTTAAGCTCTTAAAAATGCGTGTAATTAGTTGGATTTGTGAAAGGAAGCCTAAGAAACATTAATAGAAAACATTTTCAACATGTAATATGAGAACTGTACGGATTCGTGCATATCCCACAGGGTTGTGGCTAAATGAAGGAGAACAGAAATTTAGGCCAAAATGCAGTCAACATGATTCAAACCCATTGCCGCTCATAAACAGGTTAAGTATGGTACAGGCTGAGGCCCGGAGACGAAGCAGACAGAAACATCCTGCTAAAGAACACAGAGTGGCAAATAAACCAAGAGGGTGGGAACGCTGTGATTCATAGCGGTTTAACCTGGAATTTGCATGACTTCAGTATTTTATTATTTAACAGTCTTCATGAGTGATAAATACAATATGTCCAGATGCAGTGTTTATTGATATAATCTACGGGTTTAATACATGAAATAATTTACTGGGTTGAATGATTTGGTGGATTTACACTGGTCTAGACAGGAAATAGGCCAGTGGAACACTATTCTGAAACTTGATGCTTAATATTAGTGTGGGAATTAATGCTAAATATTCTATTTATGTTCAAAACGTGCTTTTTTCTGTTTCCGGACAAAGTCAAGTTTTACACACTTACATTTGCAGTTACATTGCTGAGGCAAATCCCATGACAAAGCAGTGAAAATATAAATCGAAGGGAAACCATATGGAGTTCAGTTATAAAAGTTAAGTGAATGACATCAGTATTAATGACAAAAAGCTTTCATTTCCGTGTTCATGTTGTAAAGTTTATTTCATTAGTCTGTTATGGCAGTAAAAGACAGAACACTTAAAATTTCGCAGTCCCAACATGCTGAACAATCATTAAACAATGAAGACATAAAATAAAGAAAAAAACAACCAAAAGGTTAATACAAACTTTTTTTAAAAGTGCTTTTTCTTCATTAAACTGACCGACAGCAGAAGGAGCATTAGTGTACGACTAACATTTAATCCAGTCATGCAGTCAACCACGTCCACAGACAACGGCTTTGCTAACGCACGAGTCCAACTCTCTCACTGGGTTTCTGTTTGGAAACTCGGCACTCAATTCAGCGAGAGCCAACCACAACCAACAACCGAAAAACACTCACCAAAAGCAGAGATAAGAAGACAAATGCACTGTAGCTGTACTTTACAATAGCTGGAAAGGAACCGCTGAGATTCCCGTTTAAAGAAGAGATACGCTGTGAGCTTTTAAATAAAAGAACGTACAGACAGACACATAATACTGGAAATAATACTCAAGATCAGAGAGACTCGCCACCACTGGAGAGATTAACAGTGCAGTGTGCAACATCATCTGTCAAGCTTTAGTTAGGCATCACTGACAAGAACCCCTCCGTGCCTGGGACATATACACACTCCAAACCCCCCCAACACACACACACACACACACACACACACACACACACACACACACACACACACACACATATACACACACATACACACACATACGCGCGCATCCCACACGCGTACACGGCCATGCAGCAGCACATAACTCACTGATTATACCTGGAGTCGTGCAGACGAGGAGCGAGCAGCATCACACACAGGAAAGACACAGTGATGGGAGTTTCACACAATCAAATACAGACACACACACACACACACACACACACACACACCCTCACGCAACCCTTCTTTCTCAAATACAAAGGGATTTAAGAATTCAGTATGAAGAAATAGCAGTTATTCTCTCAGGGTTAATTTAAAACAGACATGCTGAACAACAGGTACACGCGCACACACACTCGCACACTTTCAAGCATACACACACACACACACACACATGCACATGCAGACAAGACACAATATACACACAAATATAGAACCTGCTCTCCCACAGGGAGAAGAGAACTAGTGCACAAACTCGACCATAAAAGAAGAAAGAAAGAAGCCTTAATAATGCTAACAGGACAGTTCCATTCACAGGGGTGTTAGACTCATCTTCCAGGAGACTGACGACAAAAACAGAAGAATGGCGTCTCGTTACAAAGCGGATCGATCCAAAAAAGTAGTACTTGTCCAATATAAAAATACAAATTCACAAAATAACTATAGACACAAAGACGTTTTGATAGTGGGTGCACCTCTAAACTAAGTCCTCGTTACTTCCCCGTAAGCTAATGGCACTTCAGTTTTGTGGGATCAGCTCACCATTTCTCCAAAGTCAAACATTTAGATCATCTAAAATACCTTCACTGGCCGAAAACAGACTCAACATGAAGCTCATAACAGCCTCCCCATTCAAATCAATCAGCCAGGCACTGCAGAGACAACAGCAGCTTCACGGGTTACTGGATTATAAATTCTACCTAGCTAAAGGATCTGAAATACTCTCTAACAGGGGACTAAAAAGTTCCTATTAGGCACATTTGTGATTTGCAGCTGTGTGCCATGTGGAATGCAGTAACAGATTCAGGCACAAAAACCAACTGAATCAGGCACAAAACAACCGATTATTAAAAGAAAAAATAAATAAATAAAAATGATGAAGAAAATTAGAGCAAGCAAATCTTTCCAGGTCTGCAATGGTAAAATCAGTGAAGAAGAGAAATGATTGGGGAGAAAACTGTAAATATGACTGGATAATACATTTTATATTTGAATCCTATGACTGTACTCTTTGGCGATTTCCATTTCTGTACCAGGGTTTATGTAGAGCAACAGGAGGGAGGATAAGACGCCATCACTGATTAGAGAAACAGTCAAAGACCATTAACAGAAAGGGTTAACACCATCATCCCAACAGATTTCTTTTGGCTTTAACTACAGAAGTGTGAATGTCAGAAGAGAACATATTGGTGTCTTCGCAGCATTCCCCATGTTTGGTGGGTTATTAACACTGCAGTCCAGCATAAACCATACTCTGCTGGACACACAGCAACTGCGCTGCACTGTGACAACTTCAAAACTATGGATTAATTTTGTTCCTTGCTTTTTTTTATTTTTATTTTTCCCTTTCGAAGTACTGACCTCTTGCTCTGTTCTACTCAGTTCCAGCAAGAGAGCTGGACAAAAAACAACCTGACAGGCCTTAACTTCTGTCAGCTTCAAAAGGTTGACTGGCGGCTGAGGGGCCGGGCCGAGGGGGCCGGATCTCACCACTCGTTGGTCCGCTGCTTGGTGGTGTCATAGGCCCTGATGACCTCTGATTGGGAGACCACTCCGTTCTCATCCTGAGAGAAAGCATAGCCATCTGCAGGAAGAGGTTACGGAAAAATAGTCAGACAATACAAAACAAATGCACATAGAAGGGGTGGGTAATATGGCATAATGTATTACAATACCTGAAAACTTCTTTTTTTATTATTATTTTTTTTTTTGTACAAAACACAGTTTGACATAGTTTGACTAACAAAATGGCCATACCACATTTCTAGACATTAAAGAGGAAAAATGTCTGGTACAAAGATGGATTTTAACATCCAATCCAAACATTCAGTGAAGTGTTATTGCAATATACCTTTTTATATCAGTGTTATATTGTCATATTGCCCAGCCTTAGCTGATAGAATTGTCTAGATTTTAAGTTGAGAAAACTGAAAAACATAAGAGATGTGCTGGCACAAATACGCACACACATCAGAACTAAGTCAGATTTTCACTTTGAGCTTGTAAATCTATCTGCATGTAAAGATC
This sequence comes from Pangasianodon hypophthalmus, assembly GCF_027358585.1. Lineage (NCBI taxonomy): Eukaryota > Metazoa > Chordata > Actinopteri > Siluriformes > Pangasiidae > Pangasianodon > Pangasianodon hypophthalmus. The sequence goes on from NC_069716.1 coordinate 22,450,848, forward strand.
TAAATAAAATGATGATGAGATTGCAATTCAGGAAGAGAATTCTGGAAATCATTGTGGTTAACTTGGCATGTACGAGAGGTCAGTGTGGGCGTGGCCTGTTAAGGGAAAGCAGCCAATCAAAACGAGAGGGAAATGTTGGTGCATTATGTTTGTAAAACTATGATGTCAGGTAAACGACATGGTCGCTTTCAACCCATAGAACTGCTCTAGACGTCCCTGTAGCAGCATTTTTTAAATTACACTAGTTTACTGAAAACCTAAAACTCTTTGTGCTAAGCAGTGACCTGCTGTCATGCTGTATGATTCAGAACCTCAGAATTCAGATACACTATATCCTCTACTGCACTGCACACTGGGGTTAACCTTTGACCCCTGACTCACCTTTACGTCTCAACCGACTCGGCCTCTACCTGCTGACCTGGAGGCGCATGCAAGAGGCCGAGGAGAACAGTGCATTGTGGGAATGACAGTGGGAGATGGAAATAATTAGATGCGACTCTGATAGCCATCAGCCAACAGAGCTACACAGCACAACACAAGCACACACACACAAACACATGCAGGTGGGGAAGAGGTGAAGCCACATTTAAAGGTAGGTTACTAAAGCAAATTAGGATTAGGTGTGATTTTAGGGTAAATGACATGCAAAATTAGACTATGACCGAGTGCATCCCTTCCCCACCTAAAAACAAACAACAAAAATAATATCATGAGCAAATAATTAGAACAAAAGCAACAGAAAGCAAACAAACACAAATCAAAATGGAGGAAGCATGCATCAAGCCGAGCTCTGCACAGGTGGGTATGTTTGCAATTATAGTTGTGAGGCATGTCAGTGTGTGTGAAAGCCTTGTGAGATCAAATATCCTGTGACAGGCATTACCACCAAGCGCTGAGGTTGTTCTCCGGTGGTTTGACTAAAAACAACAATTCTGTCACATTACTCCCTCATCTAGTCAAATGTCTAATGGTCTCAACCATATGAGCACCAGCTGCATCCTGGCTCTGACTTTTATGTTATGTCTAGTGGACACTACACAATAGGATTATGTCCTGCTCACACAACACAACATTTATCACTTGTGATCTGTTGTGTTGTCATAGTAAAATTGAGCACACTACACAATGGAGTGCACATATCTTCTAAGTGCATCTAATCCTCTAACCGTCTGACCGACAAACATAAACTAGACATGATTGCAAAAATGGTGAGCAACTTGCTGTAATTGTTGTTTCTGCTCTCATTTGTAAAGAAACAAAACAAATGGATGAAACATTGGTTGGGTAGACACAGGTAGCAGGCAATGTCTGTTCTGCATAGAGAACTGGAGGTAAATCTTTGATACTGTGCATTACCAGAAAGCATGCATTTGTGATATTATTCACATGAGAAAGGCCATCTTGCTTCACCAGTGTTTATTTAGCTTCCTATCCATCTCCTGGTTCCAAGATTTATCAGTGATATGAAAGCCATGTGGATGGGAGTTCTTGCAGGTCAGAGAAATTTGGGGTTAAAAATTGTGTAGTATGCACTGGACATAAAGAGAGACGAGTTGGTGCTTTCCTCACAGCTGGCAGTAACAGCTGGCCCTGCATTTTTTGGGGTTAATTTCCAAGCCCTGTAGATGTCCTAAGGTTTGTTGCTTGAGGAGTGTGCATGGCTCAGCGGATGCGCATCAATATGTGTCTGGGTGTACGTGTGCACCTGCATTCTGATGGTGGGCATGGGAATAGTGGGGTGTGTGTCCAGCAGGTGGTCCGAGTGTGTGCGGTGTGAGTGTGTGGGAGGGTGGGTGTTGGAGGTGGAGTGTAGGTGTTTTGCTGACATACGGAGTAGATTCTGCTGCATGGAGTCGGAGCGGTACAGGCTGACTGTGCTCTTCTTAAACACGTTCTTCAGAAGTTGAGCCCTCTCGGTCAGACTGTGCACACGCGCGCACACACACAAACACACAGAGAGAGACAAAGAAGGAGAGAAAGAAAGAGTAAAGAGTGAGATGCAGACATTATTCAGAACATTGTCCCTCATGGTTGAAATCTCTCTCCTGAGGCAGAACCACGAGGAGGAGAGACACAGGACAGAGTGAGTAAGATTTGCACACCAAAACCCTTAACAGAGCTGTGAGTGTGTTCTGCCTCTGGCCTGCTGAGTTGGGAGAGGAGCCAGCAAAATGATTCACACAGAACTCAGATCCCTGCTGAACCACTCGCACCTTTTCATTAATACGACCTGTACCTGCTACAGCTTACAGATGATAAAGTGGACAGTGAAAGAAAGTGCAGCTTGTTGGAGAACTGCTGGCGTTTATTTCACACAGCGAGCAGAGACTTTCAGCCATTATTGTCCTGTTCACCGGACTGTGGAGCTCATATTACTGTAATTCTTTACATTCAGCCAGAGGCTGACAAGGTTGGTCAGGGCTCTGAGAGTGTGTGTGTGTGTGTATGTGTGTGTGCGCTCCTTACCTCTTCCCATGAACCACCGCTCCAGGGTCCTTTGACAGAGCCTCTAGCTCCTGAACCTCATCCACCAGGGTCTTGAAGCATGCCTTCTTTATACTGAGACACACACACACACACACACACACACACACACACACACACAGAAAAGGAGTGTGTCATATGTATAATTGGTTTACAAATAGGTTTAGAAATGCACAACTGTATTTGCAAATGTGACTTTACAGTCACTTTATTGTTATTTTAGAGGGAGAGAAAGTGCTGTCACAAATACCAAATCATAAAGTAACCTATAACCTAATCAATGCACACATCTCAAAACAAACGCACAAAATGATCTTTTCAGGTTCATACGATTATTCATCCAACACTAAATTCTGGCACCTAGGATTAAGCCCAGAGAAGAATAGATGAGGAAAGGGAACTCACACTTTGTAAGCCAGGTCAAACACCAGAGAAGTGACAGGAATGAAAAATAGTCCCATCCAGAAGACTCCAGAGCTGAACATCATATCTGCCTAAAATATACACACAAGCACACACATGCACACACATGCACACACAAGCACAGTGTCATGTAGGATATATGAGATTACTACAAACAATGAAACATCTATACAGAGATATTGAAGAGGGGACATGTGGTGTAATGATACTAGTGTGGTTAGAGGTGTGTGTGTGTGTGTGTGTCCCCGACAAAACCAGTGGTACTAAAGCACATCAGAAAAAAGTTGCTTTAACAAGTCAGCTGAATTCATGGTCACGAGAAGTTACTAATCATTTGCAATGTAAAGTGTTTTCCATTCTCACTCAGCCCACCTGCTCCTGCATACCTGCAAACTGCTCAAATGAGCACTGTGTGTGTGTGTGTGTGTGTGTGTGTGTGTGTGTGTGTGTGTGTGTGTGTGTGTGCCTAAAAGAGAGAGTTTCAGTGTGTGAAAGAAATGCAGAGGAGACCAAAGGACAAACACTAGTACAAGGCTTGTTTGTGCATTAGGTAAATGTTTGCACCGCACTTCTTCAACCCAGTACCCGCGCTGGGAATTAAGGAGAGGCATCACTCATTCTGTGGGTGTATAGTCTCATTTTTCTGCCCGCTTTTAATATTTAATGGCTGGACTTTTTTGCCAAAACATGCAAAATGTGTTTCCACAGGTCAACAGGAAACTCATTTTTCTCTTTTCATTGAATTGCAGGTAAAAAAAGAAAAGAAACCCACACACATCAAATATGTTCGTCTGTTCAGCTCAGGAGACTGGGATGAAGCCTTGGAAAAATCTCAACTGGACCAGGAATAATGTGTTATCTTTTAAAAATTCTTTAACTAAAACAAATCATTAATACGCTTTCAGATGAAGGCTAAAGTAAGGCCAGTATTAGCCTGTGAGCCAAAATACACCAATAAATTACATAAACACAGACTGGAAAGACTTTCATCTGTTTGTATTGGGTGAGAAAAGGAGCAACAAAGCAGTTCGCTAATTAAATAATGATATTCAAGCCCTCAAACCTCACACATTAATCTCTCTGAGAATTAAAATAACATTTTGAGGAGAGCAACACTGTGCTCCTGTAAAACATCCGACAATAAAAATATGGCTGACGGAGCAGAGAAGTCTGCTGGTTGAATCAAGCGGAGTGGAAGAGACAGCAAGAGACACAGAGACAGTATTAGTGCTGTGGTTCTAGAGCATCTACAGCAACAGACAGTGATTCTCTGGCCTGCGCCATCAAGCAGGGTGATGTAGTCGTGTGCACGTTGCCTGTTTGCTTTGGCCCTGCTTCACTGAAACGATCTGTCATTAAATGTCAAAGAGCACTGAGTCGCCCCCTTGCATCGCAATTTGCCGTACATGCCTGTGCCACTTGTCCAAACTTGGCGGCCCCTAACCAAGGTCCTTCCTGTAATGGAAACCAGGCGAAGGCCTAAAACGGCGCCATGAGGCACGCCCGAACCCACCAATCAGTGTCAAAGCTATCAAAGAACTCAGGTGTTGCCAAATTAGCTAAGCTGGTCACTATTACAGCTCAATAGACTTTGATGTCTGACAAAACATTTAGGGCGGGGGGTCTGGGGGGAAGGAAATCTCAAATGACTGGAAATCAAAATGGTTTTTTTCCCCCTCCTCATAATGTCTCTGCTGATCCTGACTGAACAACTGTGTTCAGTGTCACTAAGGGAATTTTAAGAAAATTATGCTCACTGTTGCTAAGAGACATCAAAGAAAATTGCATGAGATTTTTATGTCATGGAAATTCATCAGCCCCTGAGATTAAAGATCTCACAGCAAACTGATGGTTTTCTCACTCATAGCACTTTAATCATTTTCATGTTTATCTATCAAGGAATCAAACATAGTGTGGGGAATTAAACACAAACAAAACCAATTATGAGAATGTTAGATCAATGCCAATAAACTTGAAACAGGAAAAGAACAATACACTTTCTCAGAAAACCTCATGAGAGGAACACTCATGCAAAGAAAACAATCAAGACTAATATAAATTGCTGTATCACCAAATCTATGAGTGAACTTGGAAACCTTTCACAAGCTACACTTGTTTGTTTTTAGAGTTTGAGTTCTAAACTGGGATTTAATGGGGTGTTTATCCAACGAGAAAGTTGGGTACACAGTCTGTAAATCAACGCCTCAGAGAGATGGCAGGACGTGGGTCCTGTTTGCCGCAGTGGTCTGGGTGTAGAGGTGTTTTCAGTATATATTAAGCCCACTCTCTTCAGCCACACAGGACTATCCACAGCTCCAGCACTCTGTTTTGACAGAGCTTCGACTTATTCTGTGTCTACTAGTTTTCCATCTAGTATTCCATCTCTTTCATGAACACACATGAAATGCACATGCACACACAAATCTTATAAAAGGTCTAACAATATCCAGTCAACCAAAGCAAAATGAGACACTGGTGTGTAACATGGAGTCATAGCCAAGTACTGCATTGAGCTACACATTGTGAATGCCAAAGATAACAGCACACAACCTGAGCATAGCGTTTCTGAATGCAGAGCTACACTAAAGGACCTCAGATACTGCTGTAACGGGCAAATAAAATAATATCAGAGACTAGTAAATATCACCCTGAATAGTTGGTGTAGCTTAATTATGCATTGCACCACCACTCAAACTGATAAATGGAAATAACAATAATCACAATTATCTAATTAAGCAGATTTTAAAAATCTTTATTGTTAAAGGTTTTCAGCTTTTGAACCATCAAGCCATCCAGTTCCAAATGCCAGCGCACGTTTACATGCAATCCCATGCAAAGCGGTCACAAGGCAGGCAGAATGCTGCCCCTTTGGTCACAGCAGAGCTTCCAATGTTGACAAATTTAAAAACACAGAGTAAGGCCAGACTTTTTTTTTTTTTTTTTTTTTTTTTTTTTTTATTAAGCATTTTGGAGGCGTTTTAGGAGGAGAAATAACAAACATGGAGGACAAAGTTTTTTTCAGGAATTGGTAACTGATCAAACTGGGGAAAAATGGGGGTAAAAATAAATACGATTACTTTTGTTGTCTTTTTTCTAAAGTGTTATGGAATCAGTAATCATTTAGTTTGAGGTGCTTTGACTACACTTAACTACATAATCTTCCTCATGAAAAAGTAGTCTAATCACTGAAAGGACAAATTATACAGATTTAGAACTTCATTTACAAATAACAAGCAGTTCAAGAAAATGTACAAAAATATGTTTCAGATAAATGTTTAAATGCAACAACTGAACTTAGACATTCATGATGAGTTCTGTTTAGTCATGTTTGCCATTCTTTTCTCAGTCTAATGTCCATGGTCATTGCACATATGCTACAGATGTAGCGGGCAGAGATTAGGTCAAAAACTGATGGAGTATTCCTTTAACAATGCCTGGCTGCATTAGTCAGTGGTGTTTAGGAACAGCGGTGTTTGGCTGCTCATGCCTGGCAGTGAGAATGTCAGGCCAGGAATGTTAATACCCATGCCTGTGATGGTGAATGTGAGGCAGAATAATCAGGCCTGATCATTTTCCCTAGCAGACTGTACACTTATGACTGACACAGCAATGCACAGGGACATAGTGGAATATAAGGTACTTTCAACCAAAGTTATTCTAGCCAGTTCTTCTGTAGCATGAGTATAGATTATTATGTGGTACAGATGAAAATGTGTGTATATACACACGTGTCCACGTACTAAGGAGTGAACTACGAATGTGTGTATGTGTATTCAATAAGACTGCAGAAAGATATGTGGCCCAAAGGAGTTAATGGAGAGTTAATGAAACGAAGTCTCATTTAATACCTGCTGTGTGTGTGTGTGTGTGTGTGTGTGTGTGTGTGTGTGTGTGTGTGTGTGTGTGTGTGTATGGGTGTGCATGTGTGTATGCTAGAAAGACTAAGAGACAGAGAGTGAAAGACAGATGACGGGGAAAGGAAAAGAACAGTCTAATTCCAAACAGAGCCAGCAAATCCACCAAATCCCTGATGCTGTCATTGTAACACTGAAGAAAAGAGAGGCCCCTGACTGCTCACAGCTTCCACTATGGAAAACAAACACTCATTTTCTCTCTTCCTTCCATCCGTCTGCATGCAGACAGCTGAACCGCCAATGTATAAACTGTGCGAAAATCAAAATACCTCAACTCTGATATTCTGTGCTCATGGTGAGAAAGGTGTGTCACCAAAAAGTACTTAAGTACAACGTCAGTACTTTTACAAATATACATGTCCATCAGACACACATACATACATGTTAATTTCTCTAGCAAGCAGCTATTCAATCAATTTTCTAGAGAAGAAGAAACAAATCCAGAATATGAGAAGCCAAAAGGCTGCTGCCAATTAATGTGGTATAAAATGATTATTACTAATAACATAAAGCACTGCTTTGGTGTGTCCAAAGAATAACTGTTTACTTTTAGTTACTATGAAATAAGTAAATACGCATATGTAATAAAAAGTTATGAGATACAAATTAGATATATAACTCCAATTGTTTTCGACTGTCATCAAATAATCACACTGAGAAGAAACAAAACTATATTACACCGAAATACACTCACTGATCACTTTATTAGGAACACCTGTAGACATGCTCATTTATGGAATTATACAATCAGTAAATCATGTGTCAGCAGCACAATGTGTAAAATCATGCAGATACAGGTCAAGAGCTTCAGATAATGTTCACAATAAAACTTCATTATAGGGGAAAAAATGTGATGTCAGTGATTTGGCATGACTGTTGGTGCCAGAAGGGCTGGTTTGAGTATTTCAAAACCCTGGGATTTTCAGGCAGAGTCTCTAGAGTTTACACAAAATGGCGCAAAAAACAAAAAACATCAAGTGAGCAGCAGTTGTGTGGGTGGCAATGCCTTACTGATGTGAGAGGTCAGAGGAGAATGGCCAGACTGGTTCGAGCTGACAGGAAAGGTACGGTAACTCAAAAAACCACTATTTACAACCCATTTCAGAATGCACAACACGTAGAACACTGAGGTGGTGTCGTAGCGGATGGCCTACAGCAGCAGAAGACCACATCGGGTTCCACTCCAGTCAGCCAAGATCAGGAAGCTGAGGCTACAGTAGGCACAGACTAAACCAAACGGGTTTTAATGATTGTAGATCGGATGATTGGAAAAAGACAAGGCAACATTTATCTTCAACTATCCCGTTTCAGTCACATTCATATTTTCTTCCAAATCAGATGTTTAATGTGAATATTAACTAATGTGCTTGACCTGTATCTGCATGATTTTATGCATTGCACTGCTACCGCATAATTGGCTGATTGGATAACGGCATGAATGAGCACATGGACAGGTGTTTGTTGGTGTTTGGTGTTTGGTATATATATATATATATATATATATATATATATATATATATATATATATATATATATAATAACCCTATTTTTCTCAATAATTACATCAAGTACACAAGCCCAATGTAAACAGTTAATATCTTATACTGTATTACATTGTAGTAAACCCTCAGATAATTATATGCATAGTATATAGTTGACTTGTGACAAAATATCCATATACAGTAAAAGAATTACACAATAATAAACCCTTAATTATGAGCACGGTACTTAAAAGCAAACAATATTATGTGGGGCTGAATTTTGTGCACAGGATGTGTACACTGAGTAGTCCACCAAAATATTTCTGTCCTACTGTACTCATCAATACAGCTGATAGAAACAGTACAACCAATGACAATTTGTGTTAATGCTGGAAAATTTAAAAACGCCACAGAGTTTTTCTTAACACTATTTAACACTAGAACAAGCAGCAGAGACACACAGACAGTGACATGCACACAAACACACGACAACACACACACACTGCGTGAATGATGGGAGGCAGTGTTATATGGGCAGCTAAAGCCCGGCTTCACACAGAGAATTACTGAACATCGAAGAGAGTTATCCTGACGTCTGCCGTTAACTGTTCAAACGCACGCGCGCGCACACACACACACGCGCGCATACACACAAAGGAAGTGAGAGAAAGAGAGAGAGCAAGAAACCCACGCCTGAATAAAAATCATTCTGATTAAATACAGGGTATGCACCTTTAGTGTGAAAACCAAATCGTTCCAGCAGAAGTTCTCACATCAAAGCCCTCCATTGCTAAGTTCCCTCATATCCTTTCTCCATCTCTACATTCTAAAGCAGTCTGTCACACCGGCACCATTCTTTTCTCATTTCTATCTGTCTTCACTCTGGTTTTGTTTGATCAGTGTCTTTCTCCTCTTCACGGCTGAGAAATGTGATGAGGAGGGGAGCTGATGAAGAGGGAGCTGATGCGTGTCAGTTGGCAGCCAAATTCAGCTGCAGAGAAACAGCTGAGCAGATGTGTGACATTCACAAAGCATGTGTGTGTGTGTGTGTGTGTGTGTGTGAGTGAGAACAGAGAAGGTGTTATGATGGCAGTGGTGTTGATTGCTGTTATGCCATGGCTCGATGATGAGTCAGGCTCTGTGCAGTTCCTGAGGGTGGGCTGAACTTCATCCAGCTGTTCTCATTTAGAGGGCACATTACACAGCTTTACTACAGCACCACCACAACACACACACATACACACACACACACACACACACACAGCCTTCACTAGTTTTCTATTACAGTTCTTTCAATTTCAATTAAGGTGAAAAGAAAAACATTTACCAATATAAAGTGCGTCGCAGAAGAATGTGTGTGACCACCATGATGTTTGGAACATTGGAAATGGGCCAGATGACATTGTGTCTAATTTCATAATCTTCTGAAACATGGACTTTTTCTTTTTTCATTTTTCTAAACAGTTGATGTAGTGCTAATTTGTTAGTTATTTTAAATAACACTTTTTTAAAAATAACTTGTTCAGAATTTCTTTCTTAATATGTTTTACTGTCAACACTATTATGAGAAACAGAAAGTAAGAGTGGCCTAATATTATACAAAATGAATATATATTTATAATTTTCTGTTAAAAGAACATCCTTAATTCAGAAACAGCCTGATGTCATCATTGACCCTAATACTGTCAGTGCACTTTCCTAATGTTTATACAAGTAAAATAAATCTCATTTATTGTAATAACAAGTAGGCGACACAAAGAATCTCTCAGGTGTGTGCTGTGAAATGTTGTACTACTGTTACTATGGTAAAAGCTGGCATTAGGTTACTGGACACCCGAGGCATCATCTGTACATCTGGAGAGAGAGTGTGAGAGACAGGGAGGAGAAAATAGCACACACCATGGATTAAAGTACAGAAAGACTGAACATGTGAGTCTGAACAGAGAAAAGAAAAACGGACAGTAAGACAGGAAGAAACAAGCCCAGGTGCTGTTTTTGTAATGCAGGCTCGGACACAGCTGTAGTTTTGTTTTAAGGGTCAGTAAAAAACTTTATCTGGAAGTTTAAACTAAGATTGTTTTGCATTCTGTAAGTGAGTCACATCAGCAACAGTATGAACAATTACAAGGCAAAATTAGTGAATTCTATTAGTGTTTCTATTTGCAGGTCAGCTTCTGTTCCTGAGATCTTCAGGAATGTAGAGATGGCACAGATAGCTCTTAAATGTTTTCATGTTCATACAGGTGACACTAATAGGGCTTAAAAGGGCCCATTAGGTAAGCGTGAGGTGAGAGCTGGGGATAAATCCAGCACCGCTTGAGGCCTTACAGAGGTGTGTGCTTCATGCAGCTCTTATCAGCCCCAGAGTGCAGAAGTTTCACAACGCTCTGATTAGTGTAAACACAATGTCCTGCCTGAGGGAACGAGAGGGTGGTCTCTCGCAGTGTGTGCGCATATGTGTGCGCCTTATGTGATGTCTGATGTTAGAGACAGTACTAGAGAAGAGAATAGGTGTGTGTGAGTGTGTGTCTTACCTCTCCTGACATATCCGGAGCCAGAGGAATGAGCGGCCATAGAGAGGAGTAGATGCCAAAGAACACTACCCACAATCCAATGCTGCCCCAAATGGCTATATGACTAAACTGTATAACAAAAAAGACAACAGAAAGAACCAAATCTTGTGAGGATGTTCACATGTTTGCTAATAATACAATTATTATCTGATTTTTGCAGTTATCATTATAAATTATTTAAGTGGTCATTCAAACAGGATACTATGATTTCTTCTACTGGATTAAAGCTGTTATCGGAATTAAAGAAATGGAACAGACACTTGGCCTTTATCCCAAACAATCATGTTATCCAGCACATGTACACAGTTAATCATTATTTATCTATTTTTCCAACATCTGTTCAGTCATGACCAGCCAGAAAAAACCTTGAAGAAGGACAGCATTATGCACAATTTGCAACCATTAAAAATCCCAAATAAATAATTAGCAGTACAGTGCCTTGAAAGCAATTTGTTAACAGATAATAACCTTGAGAAAGTGCTTTTACTCAACTGACAAGAAATACACAACAGGATGGATTGGAAATTGTGTATGCTAAGACACTGCACTTAAACTAATAGCTACAAGACAGCCATTTTTAAAAACTGAACTACACATATTGATCGACTTCTTGCCAAAACCTCACTTTTGCATTTTTGCAGATCCATAATTAAACACTACTGCACAAAAAGGCAAGATTAAAATCCATTTCTTAATAAAAACTTGGGTCATCAAACAAACACTCATTCAGACAAATCAGATTATTAAGAAAGAGTTTTGTGTGAAATCTCGCAAGGCCGCATTGTGAATTTATGTCTAACCCTAGTACCAAAATAAAACCAAGGACCTAAATATCAGATTTTTTTTTTCTTAAGAGTCAAATGAGTTCTCCCATGACATCACCACCATTATTACCAATATTAATAAAGAGAAGGAGAGGAGGAGCATGGGGGAGGAGTGTGTTAGGACAAAGGAGCTGAGCATGGAGAAACCCTTACCATGGTCCAGGAGGAGGTCTCCAACCCTGCCTTTAGACACACAGTGATCACCACAAACTGCAACACACAAACATGTCTTCTTACTTCTTAGCTTGCCTTTGCAAAAAGTACAACATTTCTCGGCATGACAGTAGGGACAGCTGATAAGACATGAGCAGGACACACAGATGCTTTGTAAGGGCTTGAGGGTCTCAGCACAAGCAGCACGAGAACACAGAAATGGGGTCCAGAAGCCCCACAGAATAGCACTACACTCACTGTGTACACCATGTTCCCCAGGAGCAGATAGTCTGGAGTTTTTCCGTTCCCAAAGACGGTATCTGTGAGGAGAATCAACATGAAAGCTTTTTAGTCTGTTGTATAAGGGTATACACTCACACACACACACACACACACACACACACACACACACACACAGAAACAGAGGTTTGGTGAAGAGTCTAATATAAGGCTCTATTAAGACAAGCAACTTCAAGATAAAATCTTCACAAAACAGCTCTGAACAGTTGATTGGAAACATTTCCACAGCCAGAGGGATGAGAGGCCATAGACAGAACACTACCCACAATCCAGTGCTGCCCCAGATGGCTATATGACTGAACATGTAAAGATAACAGAAAGAAAAAAACCTCATCTCAGTCATCCTCAAAAGCCTGTGCAGTTTAGGGAAAATTATTACTATGCATAGAAATTACATATTATCCCAACTTTCTCTGCTGTCTAATACAGAAAAATATACATCAAGGTAGAAATAGTAGTACAAGTGTGTGTGCGTGTGTGTAAGAAAGCAGTCCGGTGTTAGTAATGACAGCACCACCCTGGCATTTCGATGACTGCTATTAAACACATTAAAGCTCAGACTGGTGCTTCGAGCGAAACAAAGCTATTCGAACAGAATAAAGAAAAGCTCTGTAACAACAGATCAGCGCTGCCTTGCCATAGAAACCTTTGTCACCTTATAGCCTAAGGAAACCCTTACCCTATGGTAAAATTGTACAGTGTTGTTCTGAATGTTCCACTTTTATTTAACTACCCCGACGTTGATTAGAACACAGATTTCCTTAATGTTCTGGCCAAACAGCTATTGTGTGGTGTGGGAAAATAAGTCATTTATTGCATAATTTTCTGACTCACAGTTTATGACTTCTGCATTATTCAGTCATTAAAGATTTCCGAACATTCATTTTCTAAGAGAAAAATTTATGTTACAAAAAATGTGCATACGTTGGTAAGATATTATGTAATAGACCACTTTTAAGACAAAAAAACATAAAGAAGGCTTCTTAGGAGCAAGTGTGACAGTTAAAGTCGCCAGACGAACCACGTCAGATTCCCCAAGATGCTTAAAAAAAACTTAGCAGCCAATTTCCTTATAAAACCGCACAAAGTGTACCCAAGACTGATATATTTTTAAATGTTTAAACAAACTTTTTAAAGGGTTGTCACACCAAACATTGACTTTAGTTTATTACTGCTCACCTTTATTTATAGTATAAAATATTTTTATAATGTAAAAAAAACATTTCATTTAATTATTTTTGAAGGCATCTTTGCTTAACATCATTCCTTTACATGTGCCTAAGACTTTTGCACAGTACTGTATATATCAGAACAAAGCAGGGGTCCTAAAACTGATACTTCAGGCGCTTACTGGAGCCTCAAATGGCTTTACAGTACACATAGTTTAATAATATTATTACATATACTGTGTAGTAGGTGTACATCATAAATAAAAGGACGTTTGGGATTAGATTAGATCTTAGAGTAGTAGAATGAATATAGAGCTACAACAAATTAAAAAAAATTGGAGTTCATCATAAAGCTATGAGATTGCCCCCTCATAATTTTGTTAGGAAATGAACAGTTTACAACATACAGAGGTTCATGAAACACTCATAGTGAAGTGCTATGGCTACTTCATTCCATCTGTGGCAGTATAAAATTCAAAAATTATAGCGTCAGTACTCCAATAATAATAATGTTGAAGAAATGGTGTGTGAATATTTCTGTGCTAAACTGAAAGAGTATATTGGTGGTGTTGTGAGCGTGTGTTGTGTATAAATATTTGTGTATGAGTGTGTGTGGGTGTGTGTGGTGCTGACGAGCTGTCAGTCAGAAAGAGAAGTCTCAGCTTTGTTTAGAAAGCCGCTGTGTGGTCCAGCACGCACGCGCGCACACGCACACACGCGCGCGCGCACACACACGTAGACATTTGAGAGAGTGAGGAGAGGCACACTGGAAGTGCAACTGTGTGTGTATATTTAAAAGCCCGAGTGTGAGGCTCTGATTGAAAGACACATAATGAAGCGTGTGCAGCGCTGTGTTTACTTCTGATAAAAAAAACTACCCTAACGCCGGCTGTGTGTGAGAATTTATAATTACTCTAGCAGCAGACTAGAGAAGATTAAACTCTCAGACTGAGGAGACGTGTATGTGCGCGTGTGTGTGTGTGTGCGTGTGTGTGTGCTCACCATGCTGGAAGGCTTTGAGGGGGAACCAGAAGAGGATGACCGAGTGGAAGAGTCCATTCAGACAATGAGCCCAAAAGACCTGAAGCAGAGTGGAGGAGGGGAGACAGAGTGAGACAGAAAAAGAGAGAGAGAGAGAGAGAGAGAGAGAGACAGACAGAGAGAGGGAGAGAGAAAGAGAGACAGAGAGACACACACAGTGAGCGAGTGAGTCATGAGAAAGCGAGTGGCCACCCTAACCCCGCAGCTGACCCCTGGCCCCAGCTTTTGTACGCTCTCAGCACTGGGCTAAGTGGAGGGTTTGTCAGTCCTGTGCGCTCAATAGCCACCCTGCTGACAGACACATTGTATATCCTATATCCTGTGTGTGTGTGTGTGTGTGCGTGTGTGTGTGTGTGTGTGTGTGTGTGTGTGAAAGAGGGAGAGAGACAGAGACATGGAGGTAGACACACATACAAACACTTTCTCATTATTATTATGATTATTATTGTTATTATTATTATGATTATTATTATTATTATTATTATTATTATTATAGTTCACATATTTTTCATCTTTTAAAGCAGTTGAAAAAACTTCTAATTGTTCAATCTGGTATTATTATTATTATTGTTAATATTAAGCCCATTGAACTGAATTCAAAGAGAGAGAGAGAGAGAGAGAGAGAGAGAATCAAAATTAGTTTTTTTCTTTTAAAGCTTTTACATGCTTTAGTTGTTCAATCCTTTATTAAAAATAAAAATACAATTATTATGAAACACCACTTTTTTGCTGGCCATTTATTCGCAAACGTATATTTTTGAATATATGTTTATGCATTGTAGAAATGTCTGAGAATTGTGATATGATATTTTCGTCATATCGCCCCACCCTACAAACTGATTCAAAGATTAATTTACAAACACTTTTTACAGAAGAATTAATTTTCAAAAATCACAGAAATATGCAATAGAGAGAGAGAGAGAGAGAGAGAGAGAGCTGTTTCTGTTTTCTGTCTCTCTCCTTTTTCTCCAGCAGTTTGTGCCCTTATCAAATTTCACCAATCTGTCCTCTGGAGAATTACAAAGAGTGAAAAACACCCTAAGAGGACGTGTTTAATACAAACACAGACAGCTCGGAGTAATTAAGATGGATTAACTTTCCTCTACAGCACGCAGTAACATGAATGTATGGAAAAAATATTTCCCACTCAGTTACAGGATAAAGAGCCACGGTGTAGCTCCAAAACCAGCTCGTTTGGAATTTACATTATGCACAAATGTGACTAAACAAAAGCTAACTGCTAACGTGGCATGAAACAGGCGTGAAATCAAGCAGACGCTCAGTTTCCGACTGCGCCTTCTGCGACAGAGGTTCACTGCAAACATCTCCTGAACATCATCAAAAACTAATCAGCATCAAATTCTCAACCATCATACAGACATCAGTCAGACATTATTCAAATCAGTGTTTCCCTGTAGTGAGGAAAAAAACGGAAACTTGAAACATTCCACTTGAATGGAATTCTAAGCACAGTTGCTGTGCATCGGCGCGTCAATAAACTCGAGAAACATATGCGTGTGAAAAAGTCTTCAGACAAATATGTGTGGAAATTAATCTCTAAACCTGTATTTGGGACAGACGATATGATGAGAATTACATATTACAATTCTATAAAACAATATACAATATGATCAACAAACCATACTGTTGGAAAAAATTATTTAAAAAAGTCATCACTGAAAAATAGAAAAATATTTTTATATAAACATTTTTACAATTTTAAAGCTGAAAGTACAAAATTTTAACATAAAAAATCAGATGCTTCCAGTCAGTTTATAATTTTATAAAAATTATATTAAAAAGTATTATTATATTGTTAGTCATATCATGCAGCCCTAATCAGTATAATAAATCCTTTCAGAGATGGAGCTATTTTTTTCCAGAGAGGAATTTGTGGTTACGCATTATCAACAGAGTTGTGCACATCTGACTCGTGACATTTTATTGAATTGCTCCAGTGTTGCACAGCTGTAACGGCTTTGATAAGACATTATTATGAGCGTGTAACAGTTCTGAATTAGCGTGTCACAGTAGTGTTATATCGTCATGTACGTTTCTTGATGGAATTTAACAAGTGTTATAAGGCTTTTGTTAAGTGATGTGTTTTTTTTTTTTGAGTTTCCTCAGTGCAGGAAAATGT
This sequence comes from Pangasianodon hypophthalmus, assembly GCF_027358585.1. Lineage (NCBI taxonomy): Eukaryota > Metazoa > Chordata > Actinopteri > Siluriformes > Pangasiidae > Pangasianodon > Pangasianodon hypophthalmus. Next base: position 22,467,350 of record NC_069716.1, read on the forward strand.
GTTTAATGGTAATCACTCTCAGAATCAGTTTGATCAAAACAACATGTGTGGGCTGGCTGGAAGAGAGAGCACTGTGGATATTCTGGAAGACTGAATGGAGAAAAACGGCAGAGAGAGAGAGAGAGAGAGAGAGAGAGAGAGAGAGAGAGAGAGAGAGAGAGAGAGAGAGAAATGATCTGAGATGGTCTGACCCTCTCACCTTTGCTACTGCTTTAAGAAAACAAAGAAAAGGGTGTGAGGTGGAGCGGCAGGACCGTCCCGAACACACACACAGTTTAACATCACGTCCCCGATGCCTGGGAAATGTTCTGTATTGCCTCAATTACACATTTAACCCAATTAACCAAAACTCCACCACATGCTGCTTCCCTACACAAACTCTCTCTGTCTCTTCCACACACACACACACACACACAAAACAGAAAAACAAATCTGTCTGAAGAAACAATCACTTTCCAACTAATACTCCACCTCTTCCCGAAAACCACACACACACACACACACACACACACACACCCCCACACACACACATACACACAAACAAAATACGTTCACACGCACGCCCACACTACAAACGCATAATGAATGCTAATGAAATCAATAAATGTTCATAATCATTCGTCACTGTGAGGCCCCTCTCCTCCGGGTTCTGCCAGGTTGCTAAGCGTCCTGGTGTGAATGCCTGTGTGTCCAGGGGCTTAAGATCTGTGCCTGCTAAGAAGAAAAAAAAAGTGCTCAGTCTTTCCTACCTAAGTACTATCTCCTACCTCTACAATGACAAGTATAAATGGAAGAAGGGGTTCTCAGACTTTTAGCAGGGAATCTTCACAAATTTAGGGCGCCCATTAATATTACGACATATTATTTAAATTAATGTATAACTGCAGTGGTAGTTGATTTGGATTTTCAGTAGTGATTAGAGGTGGACAATAAGAAGAAAAAGACAAACCGCAAGCAATACAGGAGTGTTGCATTTATAGAAAATGAAAAACGCCATGTCTACAAAAATAAATGCATTTTATTTTTTATACTTAATTTTTTATATTTCATGTTTTTTTTATTTTATTAACTGAAAGGTACAAATAAATAAAAAAAATAGATAAAAAAAGATATCATGATATCTCGTGACATAATTTATCATGATATCAATATTACATTGCCCAGCCCTAATAATGATCCTCACTGCATTAACAAAAATGCACTAATTAAAATCTCAACACATCCTGGCTATACATCACAAACCCTTGAAGGTCCTCAGACTTTACTCTGAGAGACGTGATGATAAAAAAAAAATAAAAAGAGAGAATTAGACAGAGTGTGAATGAGAAACGGTGAGAAAGACAGAGATAAAGTATACGAAACTGGAAGGAGGAAGAACAACGTGGTGTAAATATGTGTCACAGTGAAGACCTGGCGAGGAAGGCCCTAATATATCTAACACACATACACGCAAACACAGGCACGGACACACAGACACACACGCACACACAGACACACACACAGCATGTGTAGGTCTTTGCTGTATAAACATCCAGTGGCTTAAACAAATTGTTCTTCTTGTAAGACCTAGATAGGAGCAACGGCCAAACGTAAACGTTAATGGGAGAAGTTTCCTCTTTCACCTGATATCTCTCCTCTATAGATTCTCTCATTCTTCTTCACTCCTGTTTTTCTTTTCCTCCCTGTCTCATCCTTTCCTTCTTTGCCCTCTCTAACTGCATTTCTCTTTCTCAGGTCTCTCTGTCAGACTGCAGGGGTGTGTGTGCTCTCTCTAATCCGTGTCGGTGCTGTATTGAGCAGGTCTCCACGCCTGTGGAGCCGGGGCACGCTGTGACACAGGCCTGCACTTAAAGCCTGAAGAGAAGACAGCTTCATTAACAGCAGGGGCAAGCTAACACACACACACACACACACATTAACAGACAGAGTGAGCATGCTGGGAATGAATACAGGCCCTGGTCACTGATTAATACAGCAAACACCCCAAACTGTAAAGAGAGAGATTTAGTAGAGTACAAACATAAAGAGTTTTTCTTATAGAACATGTCTTTGAAAATATTGCTCAATATCATTCAATAACAAATTTTTAGAGGAACACTCAGGTTTATGTGGAATACGTGGGAGAAAATATTGATGCCTAAATACTGAAAAGACATCAGATCAGTAATGCAGTAATGTATTCACAATATGTTGAAAATACATAGTACATCTTATGCATAATAAAAAATGTGCATTGGTTTTCATCTACTAACTGTGGAACACCAGATAACCCCAGTCCTAACAGCAGCTTAACACCAGACAGGTTGATTTATGGTTGTGTATCTTCACAGACAAAACCTGTTTAGGGCTCCTAATGACTTCCAGTGGTTTTATTAAGCCCATAATACATTGCAATAGGCTAATAAACACCCTGAAGGATAAGGAAACTGTGTGACTGTGGGAAAGGGATCCGATGGTGATAAATCAGCAAGATTGTCTCCTACTTCATCTCCTACTTTTTCTCCTACTTCAGAAAAAACTATCCCAATGCAAACTTTTTTTTTTAGAAGGTACAAAGTAAATCATAATTAGGCTAATGAGACAGGAGAGCTTACCTTGGTGTTGAAGCCCTGGGCATTCTGGGAGGTTTTGTACAATTCCGGGTATTTGAGCATGTTTTCTTTTCTGCATGAGCGCTCGAAAATGCCCAGGGTCAAGGGTGGCAGAGCTGTAAAGATCTGGGAATGAAAAAAAAAGCACAAACTTTTATATAATTGAAAAACTCAGTGTTTTTCCAACAAGTTGTAACTGTAAAATTACAGTCTACTGTATAACCATAACGCAGTGAACTGAACTGAACTGAAACTATTAAACAAACAAGTGTCTCATTTGTGAAATCCACATCAGTAGATTTCATCTAATCATCTATCTCGAGCCACTGAATATTTCAATTTGATTGGTCAGAAGACTTTTTTTTTTTTTACTGACATTATTATTATTATTTTTTTTTTACAGTAGTTTCTGTTCCTGTTTTTAGGAGATGTTTATGTAACATTTTTGGAAGGAGTCTCCAGTGTCAGAGATTTATACATGGGAGAGTCTTTGGGGAAGAAGAGTTTGTGTTTTCAGGTTTCTCAGTCACATGACAAGCTTCATTTTTTTGTCTTATTGACTTCAACAGAAGAAAAAAAACAGAGGCTGATGAGGGAACAACTAAGTGGACAGGAACTAATAGGAAGTAACTTGTCTTGCAGATGTTTCATAACCATAAACAGTTAAAAAGCAAAATGTGTTGCTCATTAATAAATTAAAAAATTGCAATTGTTCGCAAATCAAACTTGTACAAAAATAATAGACTTTGTTGTGGGAACAGTAACTCTGCTTTGTGTAGTCACAGATTATTTTCCGAAAACAGCACACCCTGTTGTGTTTTATTCCTTACTTAAAATATCACCCAGCAAAATCTGATTCTGGATCTAAAGCTAGACTCGTTTTTTTTTTTTTTTTTTGTGAATTGTGAAATATGAATGAAAAATATCATGCATCACAATCATCACATCAAGTAAATACTAGTATAAAAATACCGCGAATGTGAGCAATGATTCAGACTAGCAGTTTATAAATGGTGAATTTGCCTTAGAGAAGTAGCTCTTAATAAACAGCCAGCCAGCTCACTCCAGTCTGCTCTCCTCCTGCACTCCAGTGAGCGTGAAACTTTCTGGCTTTGATTTTATTATTTGGATACTGTTGCTTGTATACGCAAAAGTTATCTCATGTTATCATCTGCTGCAATGCCCACAGCTTGTTAGCACATCTCCTGTATGGTTTTATTACTCATTTCCTTCCCATCTGATAGTTTTTCTAGCTGCAGAAAGAGAGGAGTGATATTTTCGAGATGGCGATGGGCGTGGGATCGGCTCAGACTCTTCCACTGGCACAGCTGCAGCTTGCTGGCTTTAGCTGTCTGGCTGAACGACATGCTCCACTGGGCTCTGTTCTCAGAGAGACGGCGACTTTCATTCAGGGGAGGATTCGGACCGCTGCGTCCAACAGACCCCCTCTGAAGCTGTGGAATTCCTCCTCTTTCAGATAAAGAGGGAATGCGCTGTGCCAAGTCGTTACTGCCTGAGCACGCTAGTGAACCATAACGGAGAGCTGATGGGAGGCGCCTTTTTTTTTTTTTTTTTTAAACTTTGGATTCAAACTTCTTTCCCCTCACTTTTACAATTAGAAAACTATTCAAATTGATGTCTGTCAACACTGAATGAGCAGTTTCTGTTCAATTTCATTCCCATGGAAACAAGTCATTATAACAAACAGTAACACCTATATATAACACTGCAGGAATTTCGTGGTGTAAACCATGGTCCATTAATTAACCTCACATGTTCCCTGTAATGGACAAAATGTCTGAGTGTGTGTATACAGTATATAATGTGTGTGTGTCTGAATTCACCCTGCTCCTTTATAATCCACTGCTGACCACTTCAAGGCAGCTCTTTCAGGGGCACGAGCGGCTGTTGTTGCAGCACATTCAGGACATAGTTCTGGGCACAGGGGGAATATGGACTTGACAAGGGCTCATAAATAACAGGGAGATTTTCAGGATGTCGATGACACAGGGCTGCAGTAAAGGAGCCGCTTGGGCTGCCGCGGCTAATGAGTTTCTTGCCCCGGCACGACAGGGGAGCCGCTTTAACACATTCTCTCTCACAGTAAATTACACAAACACACACACACACACACACACACACACACACACACACACACACACACTTACCACGTTATACAGGCCGATGCACCAACGCTCAAAAAGAATCTGACCAGAGAAACCGTTCACAAAGGCAAACCAGATCTGCAAAGCAGAACAGAGAAATGTGTACGTTAGAATAAGAGTGTAGATTTTGCACAACGTCACACATATGCTGAAATTTAAATCGAGTCAGGAAAGCAGAATTTGTACAACTCAGACCCTATATTTTATTGTCAATCTCTGTGAAAGAAATCAAAGACATTGACAAATGTCTACTGACACTTTTTTGGTTCATAACTGCCAACACGTATATAATGTTATTATGTATAGAATGCTGTTTGATATGCCAAAGACAAAACTTTTTACTAAACATTAAATAAAAAGAATAATAATTCATTCAATTCCTGTATGACATTGCTGTGTTTTCTAGGCAACTGTGTAAGTTTTTCAATTTTTAGTCAGGAAAATGGTCAAAAATATTTTAAGTGGGATTAAAATGTGGGAACACACACTTACAGCTATATGACTTGGATACTAAAACCATGCAAAGAATTTTATACCATAGAAAAGCCCAAATATTTATTTCGAAATCTCTATACTTTACTCTTATTTTTCTTCCTTTAAGTCAATGAAATAATCTTTAAGTCAGTGGAAGTATATTGTATTATTTTAATATTAAATACTGCTGCTGGTATATTGCACGACAGCACAAAAACTCTTCATCATACATTTAGTGAAAAGACTCATGTGTACATTAGCTGCACATAAAAACTGTGAATTAACTGTCACCTTTTTCCACACAGACTTTTAGCATAATAACTGTGTGAAATTTAATACAATTCAGCCTGGTCCAAATAAAGCTTGCGGGAGAGATGAGAATCTGCTTAAATCCCAGAAGATATCCCACTCGCTTTGATCAAATCATTTTTATTGTCGCTGGGAGCTTTGGGTGGACACAGTGCGAGTGAGAGAGAAATGTGTGGCGAGATGACCCCTGCTCCCAGCACTGCCACAACACTCTCCATCACTGATAGTGGAGGACAGTGGCTTAGACAGAGATTACCGTTAAAGAAGCAGCACACACTACGGGCCCTGACTGGGACTTTGCACAAAATTGGTCGCTTTAAGCAACTGAACTTCAAATCAGTCTAGCTTTGGTTTGTCTATGCAAGAAATCATTAGTTACGAAATGACACAGATGATTTAAGAAGTGACTTTGCTACCGAAATGAATAATACTGTAAATGTCCCGTGTCTTATGTTTGGACTAAAGCTAGCATCAGCACATCATGAGTCAGAAAGACAGTGCC